>NW_006921667.1:4418181-4419112 GCF_000298275.1 Orycteropus afer afer | reverse complement strand
ATTTGTTGAAATATCTCAATGGGTATTCTGTCAACTCCCGGAGCCTTGTTCTTCACCAATTCTTTCACAGCAGCTTCGACTTCCTCCTTCAGTATCATTGGAACTACGTCATATGCCACTTTCTGAAATGGATGAAGATCGACCAGTTCTTTTTGGTACAGTAATTCTGTGTATTCCTGCCATCTTCTCTTGATGTTTGCTGCATCATTCAATATTTTGGCCATAGAATCTCTCAATATTGCAACTCGAGGCTTAAACTTTTTCTTCAATTCTTTCAGCTTGAGAAATGCTGAGTGTGTTCTTCCCTTTTGGTTTCCAAACTCCAGGTCCTTGCACATTTCATTATAGTAATTGGTTTTGTCTGCTTGAGCTGTTTTTTGAAATCTGTTCAGCTCTTTTATCTTGTCATTTCTGCACGACCAAACAGCAGGTGGAAGAGTGGGAAAAAGGGGATTAAAAGCCAGGAACCTGGACAGGGGAGCCATCAGCCACAGGGATCCAGGTGAAGAGAGGGAACTCAGGCATGCCCAAAGCAGCAGGGTGGGAGAGTGAGAGAAAGGGGATAAGAAGCCAGGAACCAGGACAGAGGGGTTGTCAGCTGCAGGGATCCAGGTGAGGAGAGGGAATTTTCCATTGTAGCCTTAGTCAAATACCTGCCATCATGATTTAATGCTGTGATGTATCAGAGCCAGTTGAAGACATCAGCAAATTCACAGAAACCTGCATGCTATGAGCTAGGATAATTTTTAACAGGCAGTTTGCACTTCATCTGTTTCTTTCTCATATATATGCCCCAACATTGGGAGCTCTGGTAGCGTAGTGCCTAAAGCATTTGACTGCTAACCAGAAGCCTGGAGGTTCAAACCCACCAGCCACTCCTCAAAAGGAAGATAGGGCAATCTACTTCCGTAGCGATACTGCCTCGGAAACC
>NW_006921667.1:4415840-4416574 GCF_000298275.1 Orycteropus afer afer | reverse complement strand
TACTATTATGCTTAATCTTCTCCTCCTAGGTCCTAGTTTTCAGCATTTTTTCTTTTCCCTGTTCTTGGTTGAATTATTTTTTTCTCTCTCTCCCACTTTTTTCTCATGGTTAACCCCATTCCTTGTTTTTCTTTTTGCATTTTTTCCTTCATTATTCTCCTCTACTTTTCTTCTCTTAGTGACCTATCCCCAGATATTGAAAGTTTTCTTGTTTTTTTTTTTTCTTCTTTTTCCCTTTTTGGTTACTGTTCCTGTGTGATTACATGGTGTGTTTTTTATCTCTGTGCTTTTAGTTTTTGATTGTTATTCAATTGTAATTTGTGTTTAAATGACTGGGAGACAACAACAGTCCCTATAAGACACAACTACACCCACACCTCCTGCAACTTTAGGTTTCTTCAAAGGATTGAGAGACAAACCAAAGAAACCACATTAATTTCTGATCAAGCTGACTTTAAGACAAAAATCACCAAATGAGACAAGGAAGGACATTGTCTGATGATTAAAAGATCAATTGAACATGAAGATATAACCATAATAAATATCTATGGACCCAATGAAAGAACCCCAAAATACATAAATCAGGCTTTAAAAGAGCTGAAAAGCCAAATAGATGACTCCACAGTCATAGAGGGAGACTTTAACACACCACTTTCATTGAAAGATAGAACAACTGGAAAGAAACTCAACAAAGATGTAGAAGAGCTAAACAATACAATCCACCAACTTGGCCT
>NW_006921667.1:4412025-4412811 GCF_000298275.1 Orycteropus afer afer | reverse complement strand
CTGAGGAATGGATAACCAAACTATGGTACATACACACAGTGGAATACTATGCAATGCTAAAGAATAATGTAGAATCTGCAAAACACCAAATAATGTGGATGAACTCGGAGGACATTATGCTGAGGAAAATAAGTTAATCACAAAAGGACAAATATTGTATTAGTCCATTATTGTAAAAGTAAAGGAAAGGTTTATCTATAGAAGGAAATTTTCTTTGTTGGTTACCAGGTGTAGGAGGGGAAGGGAGGAAACACTGCTAGACAGAGATAAGTATTGATTTGGGTGAAGAGAAGGGCAATGTACCAAATATGAGTGACCAATATGGCAGCATTGAGAATGACAAAGACATAGAGAGGTACATGGGAGATACAGACAACAAATATGAACGCTTTTGCACATACAGTACTACGTTGTCAGTGAAGGCAAGCATGGGTATATGGGTGGTTAGATGGGGGGACAGGCTGAACTATTAGGTATATCTATGTATTGGGGAGTGTATCCAAGAACATATATAGGGTTGGTAGACAATGGTCCTATAAGTTTATGTGAATGATCAGAATTCCCAGGTGTATAATGGAGCTGACAAAGGGCAAGGTTGTGGTCACGGCTTGGTCACAGCATCCTACCCTGAGGGACTGAGTAGTTGAACCTGGTGGCTTGGCACCATAGTTGTAGGGGATATCAAGCTCAATTGGCATAACATACTATACAAAACATTGTTCCACCTCCTACTTTGGTGAGTAGAGACTGGGATCTTAAAAGCCAGCAAGCTGCCATCTAGATGCA
>NW_006921667.1:4409181-4411760 GCF_000298275.1 Orycteropus afer afer | reverse complement strand
GATAGAGAGGGAGAACAATGTGGAACAAAACTCAAAATCATTTGAAGAAAAAAAAAGGGGGGGGGGACCAGGTTTGCTGGTGCAATGGAGGCTGGTGGAACCACTGAGATTATGGCCCCTAGCTGCCTTTCAGATCTAGAATTAAACCCACACCTGCGGTTTCCAGCCAAACAATAGACAGGCATATGAGTTGAACATTTGCCTCAAGTAGATACACCCTTTGAAGAGAACAATCATGGGAGACAGAAGGGCTGTTTATGTACTGGGACACAGCTCAGGGGGCAGGAGTGCATGGAGAGATGGACACAGGGAAAAGGTAACTATGGGGAGGAAGTGGGAGGGAAGTTGTTGCATTGTGGTAAACTGTGGTCAATGTCATGAGACAAAGTGTATGTGAACCGCTGTATGGAAAGTGAATTTTCTCTGTAAACCTTCACCCAAATCACAATAAAAAGAGAGAAAAAAATTATATCCCTATGTACCACAAGACTTCTCCAAAAGGAGAATAAAGAGAACCTACAGGTTGGGAAAAGATATTTGGCAATGACATATCCGACGAAGGACTTATCTCTAAAATTTATAGAAAGTTACAACACCTGAACAAGAAAACAAACCGTGCAATTGAAAACTGGGCAGAGAACATGAACAGACAGACACTGCACCATAGAAGATATTCAGGTGACCAACGGAAGCATGGATAAATGCTTACAATCTTTAGCCATTTAAGCAAAACAAAACAAACTCACTGCCATTGAGTCGATTCTGACTCATAGTGACCCCCTTTGGGTTTCCAAGGCAATAAATCTTTACAGAAGTAGATTGCCCAGTCTTCCATCAGAGGAGTGGCTGAGGAGGGTGGGCGATTTTGAACCACCAGCTTTCTGGTTAATAGTCAAATGCCTTAGGCACTACTCCAACAGAGCTCCTTCATTAGCCATTGGAGAGATGCAAATCAAAACAACAATGAGATATCATCTCACCTCAGCAATAACAGCAAAGTTTGACAAGACAGAAAACAATAAATATTTGTGAGGGTGTAGAGACATTGAAACTCTCATATAAAGTGAACAAACTGTAAAATGGTGCAACCAGTGTGGAAAATGGTAGGGTGCTTCTTTAAGAAGTTGGAAATGAAATATTTAATCCAGCAATCCCACCACTAGGTCTAAATCCTAAAGAAGTGAGAGCCAGGACATGAATAGATATATGCACACTCATGTTTGTTGTAACACTATTCACAATAACAAATAGATGGAAACAACTTAAGTGCCCATCAATGGATAAATGAATAAACAAACTACAGTACATACATACAATGTAATAATATACAACATTAAAGAATAATGAAAAATTTGCAAAACACCTCACATTGTGGATGAAGTTGGAGGACATTAGGATGAGTGAGAAAAATTAATCACAAAAGGACAACTATTGCATGAGTTCACTGTTATAAAATGTCACGGAAAGGTTTACATACAAAAATGAATATTCTTTAATGAATACTAGAGATGGGAGGGAAATGTGGAAAAATTACAAACTAGGTAAAAGACACATATTAATTTGAGTGAAAGGAAAGGCAATACAAAAGAAAAGTTGATGTTCTATACAATATCACTAAGGAAAAGGAAGACATCTGTACAAGAGTTACAGACCCAAAGGCAAACACTATTGAATAACAATCCTGCATTATAGGTAATAAATATTAATCTATGAGTGGATACATAGGTAGAAAGGCAAGATGGTCAAGTAAGGTTAGGTAAATGAGACTATGCCCATCATCACAGATGATACTTCTATATATGTATTTGTATGTGCTGCAAAGATGTACATGTATATAGTAGAGTTACCAAAAACAAACCAAACTCACTGGCATTGCATCAATTCTGACTCATAGCAACCCCGATTGGGTTTCCAAGGCTATAAATCTTTGTTGTTGTTGTTGTTATGTGCCATTGAGTTGGACTCGACTCATAGCAACCCCTCCTTGGGTTTCCAAGGCAGTGTCTCTACGGAAGTAGATTCCCCAATCTTCCTTCCAAGGAGTGGCTTACAGAAGTAGATTGCCTCATCTTCTTCCCATGGAGCAGCTGGTGGGTTCGAACCACTGACCATCTGGTTAGCAGCCAAATGCCTTACCCACTACACCACCAGAGCTTCCTATAGTAGAGCTACCAGCCTTCTAGTTAGCAGCCAAATGCTTTAGACACTACGCCATCAGAGTTCCTATAGTAAAGCTAACAGGGACAAAATTATAAAACTTCTTAGTTATAACCAAACACTTTGAGCAAATGAGTTACTGGACCTGCAGGCCCAGGGCCATAGTCACAGGGAACATCAAGGTCAATTGGCACAAAATAATCCACAAAGGCATTTTTCTACACCATACATTGGTGAGTAGTGACTGGCATCTTAAAAGCTTGCCAATGGCCATCCAGGGTGCAACTATTTGTCTCTCCTTGTGATAGTTGAAGATGTGTCAACTAGGCTGGACTCCAGTTGTGAGTGGTGGTTCCCATGATGGATCACATGACTGAGTTCTAAGTGGCCGGTCTGCCCAAGGGGAGTTTCCCCAGGGGTGT
>NW_006921667.1:4407512-4408911 GCF_000298275.1 Orycteropus afer afer | reverse complement strand
TTCTACACGCTTGTGAGCCATTTATCTAAGATAAATTTCTCTTTCTCTCTCTCTCTCTCTCTCTCTCTCTCTCTCTCTCTCTCTCTCTCTCTCTCTATATATATATATATATATATATATATATATATATATATATATATATATATACTTTGCTGGTTTTTGTGTTTCTCTAGAGAACCCAATCCAACACACTCCTCATCTGGAACCAAGAAGAGTGAAGAAAATTAAAGTTGTATGGAAAAAAATTAGACCAAGGGACTAGTAGACCACATGACCTTAAGACCCTAAGACCAGAAGAACTTGATGATCCCTGGCTACTATGGCCAACCACTCTGAAAGTGATCACAATAGGAGACCATGGATAGAGTGGGAAAAAAATGTGGAATGAAACTCAAAATAATAATAAAAAGAACAGGTTGACTGGTGTGATAGAGACTAGGAACCCCTGAGAGTGTGACTCTTACTCACCCTTCAAGCTTGGAAGTGATGTTACCCACATGACTCAACTATCAGCCAAACAATAGACAGGGCTATGGTGTGAACAAATAACACCAAGGAAGTAGGAAATCCTTAGAATAATCAGCCATAAGAAATCAGAAGGGCAATATTTGCCCAAGGATAAAGCTCAGAAGGACTGGAAAGAAGGACAAAGGGAAATGATAACCACAGGGAGTAGTTGGGAAGAGTGCTGTTGTATTGTGGGGATTGCAATCAATGTTATGAAACAAAATGTTTACTAACTGTTGATTGATAAACCAATTTGCTCCATAAACTTTCACTCAAATCACAATAAGAAAAAAAAAAAAAAAGAGAACATTTGCTGTCCTTCACTTTTCTTTTCCTCTACTTCCCACTCACTCCTGTTCCAGATTAAGTGGCATCCTTTAGCTCCTTATGAATGCAGTCAGATGAGAAAATCAGAATGTTATTCTACCTCCAGTTCAGAGGGAGCTTTCATACTCCTTCTAGTGCCTACCGTGTGTCCATACACAGTGCCTCCAAGCTCTTGGCTTACCTTTGGCCCGATGAGTTCTCTTAGTAGCTAGTGTAGCTGGAGCACAGACTAGGGCTAGGGTAGCCTAGCACAGACTAGTATAGCCCTAGCACAGACAGGTGGTAGGGACCACTTGGACTTCTTTCTACTAGACAGGGCAATAGGAAGGAGAGGCACAGCAAAAATGTGCCTCACTTAGGGGAGAGTGCCTAACAGACTAACCTCATTCTTGAGGTCTCCCTTTTAAGTGCAGTACCTTGGAGCTCTGGTAGCATAGTGGATAAGACACTTGCCTGCTAACCAGAGGGCTGGCGGTTCAAACCCACCAGCCACTCCTCGGAAGGAAGGTTGGGCAATCCTACTTCCGTAGTAATACTGCCTCGGAAACCCAAGGAGGGGTCGCTA
>NW_006921667.1:4362427-4406142 GCF_000298275.1 Orycteropus afer afer | reverse complement strand
TCGGAAGGAAGGTTGGGCAATCCTACTTCCGTAGTAATACTGCCTCGGAAACCCAAGGAGGGGTCGCTATGAGTCAGGTTTGACTCGACGGCACATAACACAACAACAACAACCTTGGAAACCAGTAGCTCCTATGAGTTTGCAGGAAGCAGAGGAACAGCAGAGACATAGGTATGGTGTGGGGAAGAGACAGAGGTCGAGGGTAACTCGGTTGATTTTGAACTGGAAGACACTCCACAGCCTCGGGCAGGAGAGCAGAAGCTCATGGGGTGTAGCAGGAGGAGATGACAAGGCTGTCCTGTGTGTGCTGGGGAGTAAGCTATCACTCCCTATAGCGGAAGGAGAGCCTCAAGCTGAGGCAACACAGACGTCATCATGATCTCTCAGTGAGCTGATAATTTAAAAGAGGAATAACTTCTACTTTTTTTCTATCTCAACTCTTTTTTTTTTTTAAGAGGGGAGGCTGAAAAATCATTAGCAGAGTTCCAGGGTGCCCACCACTCTCCCATTGGAAAAGGACTCCACCTAGCACCATGCATGTGTCTGTGCAAGGAGGAAAGGCTGGGTCAGCCAAAGCAGCTGAGAGATCTTTGTAGATGCTCCTGCCTTCATGCAGGTGGCAGATCCCCATCATGTGAAATCTCAGAGGTATCATCCATGGGTATGACCTGGATGAGCACCAGTGTGCCTGCCCCTGGCTTGAGGGTCTCTGCTGATGGGGAGCTGGGCTCTGGACTGAGGATAGGGTAGAGGTTGATGCTTGTCTGCTCCTGAGCTCCATGGGGGCCTGCAGCCTGTGAGACGGACTGAGTGGCCCCAAATGGAGCCTCTTCCTCAATGTCTTCTGATAGCTGTGGGAGGGGGTCCACCTCATGGATGACTTGCTCCTCTTCCAGATGACTGCTGGCACTGATAGTGGTGGACATGGAGCTGCAAGTTTTCTGGCTCCTGTGCAGAAGACTCTGGAGATTCTCTGATGATGTTCTTCACATGCCTGAGTGAAGTGAGTGCAAGGTCGTGAGACTCGCATTAGCCTGGTCTCTGAGCGGATTATCCATGAAGAAAGCAAGAGATCACCAAAAAGACAAGAAAAGAAGAGAAGACCAAAGTGAATGACAGAAGAGACTCTGAACCTTGCCCTTGAGCAGAGAATCGCTAAAGCAAATGGAAGAAATGAAAAGGTAAAAGAGCTGAACAGAAGATTTCAAAGAGCAGCTCAAGTAGACAAAGCCAATTACTATAATGAAATGTGCAAAGACCTGGAGTCTGAAAACCAAAAGGGAAGAACACGCTCAGCATTTCTCAAACTGAAAGAACTGAAGAAAAAATTTAAGCCTCGAGTTGCAATATTGAGAGATTCTATGGGCAAAATATTGAATGATGCAGGAAACATCAAGAGAAGATGGCAGGAATACACAGAGTCATTGTACCAAAAAGAACTGATCGATCTTCATCCATTTCAAGAAGTGGCATATGATCTAGAACCAATGGTAATGAAGGAAGAAGTCAAAGCTGCAACGAAAGAACTGGCAAAGAACAAGGCTCCGGGAATTGATGGCATACCAATTGAGATATTTCAACAAACAGATGCCCCATTGGAGGCCCTCACTCAGTTATGCCAAGAGATTTGGAAGACAGCTACCTGGCCAACTGACTGGAAGAGATCCATATTTGTGCCCATTCCAAAGAAAGGAGATCCCACAGAATGTAGAAATTATAGAACAATATCATTAATATCACATGCAAGTAAGATCTTACTGAAGATAATTCAGAAACGTTTGCAGCAGTATATTGATAGAGAACTTCCAGAGGTTCAAGCCGGATTCAGAAGAGGACGTGGAACAAGGGATATCATAGCTGTTGTCAGATGGATCTTGGCTCAAAGCAGGGAATACCAGAAAGATGTTTACTTGTGTTTTATTGACTAGGCAAAGGCATTTGATTGTGTGGATCATGACAAATTATGGATAACATTGAGAAGAATGGGAATTCCCGAGCACTTGATTGTACTCATGAGGAATCTGTACCTTGACCAGGAGGCTGTCATTCGAACAGAACAAGGGGACACTACATGGTTTAAAATCAAGAAGGGAGTGCGTCAGGGTTGTATTCTTTCTCCAAATTTATTCAATCTATATGCTGAGCAAATAATCCGAGAAGCTGGACTATATGAAGAAAAACGTGGTATCAGGATTGGAGGAAGAATCATTAACAACCTGAGATATGCAGATGATACAACTTTGCTTGCTGAAAGTGAGGATGACTTAAGGCACCTACTGATGAAGTTTGAAGAATACAGTCTGCAGTATGGATTACATCTCAACATAAAGAAAATAAAAATCCTCACAACTGGACCAATGAGCAGCATCACAATAAATGGAGAGAAGATTGAGGTTGTCAAGGAATTCACGTTGCTTGGTTCTACAATCGATGCCAACGGAAGCAGCAGTCAGGACATTAGACGACGTGTAGCATTGGGAAAGTCAACTGCGAAGGAACTGTTTCAAGTGCTGAGGAGCAAGGATATCTCCTTGAGGACTAAGGTGCGCCTGACACAAGCCATGATATTTCCAATCGCCTGGTATGCATGTGAGAGCTGGACAATGAATAAGGAAGACCAAAGAAGAGTTGATGCTTTTGAGTTGTGGTGCTGGCGAAGAATGCTGAAAGTACCATGGACTGCTAAAAGAACCAACAGATCTGTCCTGGAGGAAGTGCAGGCAGAATGCTCCTTGGAAGCAAGAATGGCCAGACTTCGTCTCACCTATTTTGGTCATGTTGTAAGAAGGGACCATTCCCTGGAGAAGGATGTCATGCTTGGTAGGGTGGAGGGTCGACGAAAGAGGGGGAGGCCTTCAAGGAGATGGATTGATATGGTGGCTGTGATGATGGGCTCAAGTATAGCAGGGATTGTGGGGCTGGCGCGGGATTGTGCAGTGTTTCATTTTGCTGTGCATGGGGTTGCTATGAGTCGGAAATGACTCGATGGCACTTAACAACAACAACAACAACTGAGTGGAATCTTGACGGAGGAGGAGGACTCCATGTTGAAAGATCCAAATAACATGGATGTTCCTACTCCTGCAGAGTAAAGGAAAAATCACTGCAAGCAAATGGCAGAAGTAGGATCCCTATACTAATAGGCCACCAAAGACAACACATGGACGTGGTGTCCACTTGATGTGTGATGAAGATTACTATGTGGTTCTCCGTGTCATTTTATTGATATGCAATGAAGATAGTTCCCTTTCTTGTACCCAGACAGGTGAGAAATACTGTCCTTGAACAATTCTCAGGTTAGACCCAGACCCCACTCTAAGCTGGGGCTTAGCAACTAGTCCTCCTCATAAAAAAGGACTTCCTGACTACACACATGGGCCCCTTTGCACAGACTGTCCTCCCAATCACCCTCATCTGGAGGTAACATTCCTTCCCTCTATCTCCACCCCTATCTTCACATCCTCTTCCCCCTGACCATCACTCAGGAGATCACATCACCTCCCATCCACACCATTTGGGTGGTCACTGATGAAGCTTATTCAGATGGTGTGTTTTTGTGTGACTTGCTTCTTTTGCTCCATGTGATGATCTGTTACTGACATCCACATCCATATGCTCAGCTGTAGTGCACTCTTACTACTATAAGGTCATCTTTTGTTATATGAACACACCACAGTTCTCTTACCCAGCCTCCTGTAACAGACATTTTAATTGTTCCAAGTTTGGGCCCACTCATCACAATGACCATGACACATATTCTAGTTCACAGCTCCTGGTATAAGCATATCTAGCATATTCTAACATTTCTTACTGACATGTAGAAATGTCTATTTCATCCTCATCCTCAATCTTAAAGACTACATAAACTAGGTATAGAATTTTATATTGACTTATCTAGAGCGTATTAAAGATATGATTCCACACTGCTCTGGCTTCAACTGATATTAAGTTAGCTAATCAATAATTCCTTGGCAAGAAATCTATGATTTATTACTAAATATTTTAAAAAGTGGGTTTCTGATGTGTTGAAGTGGTATGGTATAATGTGTCTAGAATTTTATTTATTCTTCTCAGATTCACTTGAATTTTGAATTTGTGAATGGTGACTTTTTCCTGGGAAATTCTCAGACAATATGAATTCAAATTCTGCCTTTTCTAGTTGTTTCTGTTCATTCTTGGTGGAACCTAATTAAATTTATCACAGACTTGAAGCTGTATTCTCAATCATCTTCTTTCACATTTTGCATTTCTTTGTCTTTCTGGTCTAGTTTCTAGCTCACTGCACGTTTCAACTCTGTCTAATCTGTTGTTAAATCCATCAACCTAGAGTGTTTTTGTTTGTTGTTTGGTTGTTTGTTGGTTTTCATTTCTTTGTAGGCACTACACTTTTCAACGTCTCATTTTTGTGCACAGTGAGTGTGGTGGAGTGAGCATGGGATGTCAGTACTGCCTGCAGGTATTCCTATAAGCTCAAGTTGCAATCTTTCAAGTTTGTCCTCCAAGAACTGAGACATTCCTCTGCTGCATCATTCTGCTCCTTTTGTTCTCCCAACATTTTCATTCTGCTGCCTCATGTATGGTGTGTTACAATCCTTCCCCAACTTCCAAAACTCCACATACTCTTAACCTGATTTGCCTTCTCATCTAGACATACTTTCCACTTACAGATTTTTGTTCTTATGTCTGGAGACCCTGTGTTATGTGTCTCACATATGATTTTCCTGCCTGCTATTCTTCTGAGCTTCCAGAGTGATGCTTCCTGCACAGTTCTACAGCATTTGCAAGATATATATCAAGCTTTTGTCCTGTACACTTACCCTCCAGGTGTTGCTCAGATCTCCCCTAATATTTATGCTTAGATGGTGAAAGGACCCCCAAAAGGCCCCAAACTCAGGGACAACTGACCTGATGGGGTAATTGCTTGGGTCACAGGAAACCTTACCACTGCCTTCATTTTTTGCCATAACCATAGGCCTTTTCCTATGGAAATGGCACATTTCACAATAAAGTATACAGTACTTTTTTCTTATACAGCTGGTTTTTGCAAGATGCCTTCTCTGAAAGACTGAAAAGAAGAAATTGAGGGACGGTGGGGTGGAGGTAAGAGAGATTACTTTGCCTTAGAATGCAAACAGATTAAGGAGAGGGTCAAGATCTCTTTTTCAGGTTCAATCATGTCTCCAGTTCCTTTACTGGGAGAAGGTCATAGGGGAAAGTGAAGAACATGTTCTTTTTTCTTCATGTAGACAGGCCCACTGAAACTTAATGGTAGATCTGGATGCATGGTTTGCCAATTATGTATGTGTGTGCACTTGTGAAATCAAATTCTCTGGCCTTGTTCTTGTTGTTAGTTGTCATCAAATTGGTTCTGACTCATAGCAACCCTACGTACAACACAACAAAACACTGCCTGGTCCTGCACCATCCTCATAATCATCACTATGCTTGACCTCAACTTTGTAGCCATTATGTCAATATATCTCATTGAGGGGCTTCCCTTTTTTCACTTCCCCACCATGATACCCTTCTCCAGGGACTGATCTCTTCAGAAAACATGACCAAAGTAAGAAAGAAGTCTGGCCATACTCTTTCCTAAGGAACATTTGGGCTGCATATCTTCAAAGACAGATCTATTGGTTCTTTTGTCAGTCCAAGATATTTTCAATGTTCTTCAACAATATTACAATTTAAAGTAATCAATTCTTCTTCAATCTTTCATATTCATCGTCCAGTTTTCTCATGTCTATGATACTATTGAAAAAAACATGCCTTTGGTCAGGCACATCTTAGTGTTCAAAGGGACATCTTTGCCCTTCAGCACTTTAAAGAGGTCTTTTCCAGCAGATTTTCCCAGTGCAAATCATCCTATGATTAGCTGACTTCTTCAGTGAATGCTGATTGTTTAATCCAAGTGAAATGAAATCCTTGACAACTTCAACTTTTTCTCCATTAATAGTGATGTTGCTTATTGGTCCAGTTGTGAGGATTTTTGTTTTCTTTATGATGAGGCTTAACTCATTCTGAGAGCTGTGTCATTGATCTTCATCATTAAGTGCCTCAAGGCTTCTTCACTTTCAGCAAGCAAGGTTGTGTCATTTTCATATCTCAGGTTCTTAATAAATCTTCTCCCAATCCTGCACCGCGTTCTTCTTCATACAGTCCACCTTCTACAACTATTTGCTGACCATATAGGTTAAATACATATTTAACCTATGTAAAATGATCCATCCAACTCTAAGACACTCTTTTTCTGATTTTAAACCACACACTATCTCCTTTGTTCTGTTCAAATGACTGCTTCTTGGTCTTTGTATGGGAGTTCCTTATGAACACAACTAAGTTTTCCAGAATTCCCATTCTTCCCAATCCATAATTTATTATGATCCACACAGTCAAATGCCTTTGCATAGTCAGTAACACATAGGTAAATATCTTTCTGGCATTCTCTGATTTCAGCTAAGATCCATCTGACATCAGCAATGATATTCCTCATTCCACATCCTCTTTTGAATTGGTTTGGTTGTTGGGCAATTCACTGTCCATGTACTGCTGCAACTGCTTTTGAATTGTCTTCAGAAAAATTTTACTTGCATGTGATACTTATGCTATGCTTTGATAATTTCCACATTCTGTTAAATCACCTTTCTTTGGAATTGCACAAAAACGGATCTCTTCCAGTTGGTTGGCCAGGTAGCTATCTTCCACTTTTCTTGGCCTAAACAAGTGAGGGCTTCCAGCATGGCATCATTTTATTGAAACATCTCAGTAGGTATTCCATCAATTCCTGAAGCCTGGCTTTCCACCAAAACCTTCATTGCAGCTTGGAGTTCTTTTAATATCATCGGTTCTTGATCATATGCTGCCTCCTGAAATGACTCAAACTTGCCCAATTATTTTGGGTGCAATGGTTTTGAGTACTTATGCCATCTTCTTTGGATGCTTCCTGGATCATTCAATATTTTGCCCACAGAATCTGTCGTCTCTGCAACTCATGTTTTGAATTTTTTCTTCAGTTCAGCTTGAGAAAAGATGAGTGTGGTTCTTCCCTCTTGGCTTTCTAACTCCAGATCTTTGCAGATATCCTTATAATACTTTGCTTTGCCTTCTTGAGCCACCCTTTGTAATTGTCTATTCAGCTCTTTAATTTCTTCATTTCTTCCATTCGCTTCAGTTACTCTCCATTCAAGAGCAAGATTCAGAGTCTCTTCTGACATCCATTTTGGACTTCCCTTCCTGTTTTTTAATGACCTTTTGCTTTCTCCATGTATGATGTCTTTGATGTCATCCCACTACTCATCTTGCCTTCATTCATTAATATTCAATACACCAAACCTGTTCTTCAGGTGGTCGCTAAGTTCACACAGGCAAAGTCATACTTTGGCTCTTGTGAATTTGTTTTAATTTCTTCTAATTCAATGTAAACTTGCATATAAGAAATTTATGGTCTGTTCCACATTCAGCCACTGGCCTTTTTCTGACTGATGATATTGAGCTTCTCCATTATCTTTTTCCACAAATATAATCAATTTGAGTCCTGTTTATTCTATCTGCCAAGGTCCACATATATAGTCACCATTTTCATTACCAATAAAACATATTTGCAATGAGTAAATCTTTGGTCCTACAAAATTCTATCATGTGATCTCTGACATCATTTCTATCATCAAAGCCATATTTTCCATCTACTGATGCTTCTACTTCCATTCCAAATTTTGCCTTCCTATCATAAGTGATTATAAATACATCTTGATTGCCTGTTTGGTCAATTTCAGACCGTAGAAGTTGGTAAAAATCTTTAATTTCCTCATCTTTGGCTATCGTGGTTGTTGTGTAAGTAAATTTGAATGGTAGTAATGTTAACTAGTCTTCCTTGCAGGAATATGGATATTATCCTATCATCAACAGCATTATACATCAGTATAGATCTTGAGATGTTCTTTTTGACAATGAATGGGATGCCATTCCTCTTCAATTTTGTCATTCCCAGCATAGTAGACTCTATGATTGTATGATTCAGAAGTGCTAATCCAGTCCATTTCAGCTCATCAATGCCTAGGATATCAATCTTTATGTGTTCTATTTCATTTGGTCATAAACAGAGTTAATTTTTCCCTGTTTCTGGTAGTAAGTGGTCATTAGTGCCACAGTAAGTTTCTCTGCAGCCTATGGAACTTCTTACTTGTTTAAGCAGGGAGCTATGAGACACTGGGTCAGGGCATATTAACCAAAAGCAATGTTAAACTGAAAAGTTTTGTTAGTTTTTAGATTTCTTAGATCAACATGATAACAGAAAACTAATTATTAGCAGACTTAAAGATGAATATGCAAAATATATGGTCTACAATCTAAACATATCCATTGTGTAGAAGACAATCAAAATCAATCAATATTTTCTACAGAACAAGTCTTTTGGGAAAGGACACAATGCCAGTTTCATTTCTGGGTCACCATTGGCATCAGGAGACAAGGACATGAACAATGTTCTTGCCTCTGATGTCCAATTGATGACTTTTCTCTTTTTGAGAAAATATTTTACTATTGGGGAATCTCTCCTGGGGAATTCTCAACATATGCCAAACAGCAGAATTTCTCACCTATGGTCAAGCTTCCATTGTCTGCCCCTTTTCCTTCACCAGACTGTGTTTCTTCACTTTCCTTATCCACTGAATTCTACAAAAAGTAACAGGGAGTACATGATGAACACATGTTGTGTGGCTAAAGGGGCCAATATGCTGCAAGAAGAGTAAATTTTAATGACATATAGACCTATTCTCCTATAGGATACCCCTGGAGTCTGCATCTCACTGACTTGTTTTGAGTTCAAAAGCAGAATCATGTCATGTGGGGTTGGTAACATGACTGGATTGCTCATAGAATGTTGGCTTTTGTTCTGAATCTGCCTCAGGATGGAGACATCCTATGCTTTAGCTCTGGTAGCGTCATGCTTAAGGCACTTGACTGATAACCAGAAGGCTGGCGGTTCAAACCCAGGAGTCACTCCTGGAAAGGAAGGATGGGCAATCTACTTCCATAGTGATACTGCCTTGGAAACCCAAAGACGGGTCGCTATCAGTCAGGTCTGACTCGACGGCACATAACAACAACAATGAGTAGAGGATATTATGGTACATAAGTATGTCTCTCTGTAATTCTGGCTTCAGCAGGGTGGCATGTCCAGCACACACAGGTCATCATATACTTGGTAACTTCTCTACACAATCCTGCTTGCTGGTGGTGAATCTGGCTACCCATATCTCAAATACAAGTGTTATTGTTCCTTGTCCTGAAGTTAATTTGGTTCTTCCAAGTGATGAATGAATCACCCCATGTACAACAGTTAGCAGACAGAACTGACCACAATTCCTACACAGACTTGCTAAAGGGTCCGTTGTGTTCTCATTTTAACTTGCAGGAACCAGAGACTAGAACTTGCAAAATTCTTCTGGAAAATTACAATGAGATTTCTAAATTAAAATAGCAGATCTATCATATGCTATAGTCACCCTTTCCTGCTTCTATACTTAGAATAGTTTGGATATAAAATGATATATAAATGAGTAACAATATACCTTCATAGGAAAACAAGATGGGAAAACCTTGTGGTACTAGAAACTAAGAGGACACCTTGAGGAGAAAAAGTAAATGAGAACTGACTGCAGGGCAAGACTTGGTCAGAAGAGAGCACTGTAGGAGAAGGCACTGACTTCAACAATCATCATGAGGGAGGGAATGGTAGTTGAGGAGGGTACAGGTAAGGAAAGTGAAGCAAAAATGGTAATGAGTGGGTATATAGGTTGATGAGGAAGGATGTATTGATGACATGGGGGAAAGGTATTTTTAAGTCTGTATATCAAAGTGTAAATTCCTGGAAAGAGAAATATCAATTAACTGGGAAGGTAACACCTTTCCTTCAATGAAAAAGTTTAATTCAATCATGGAAAAATTAGAATTGCTGTTGTTGTTGTTATGTATCATCCAGTCACCTCTGACTCATAGCTACCCTATGCACAGCAGAACGAAACACAACCCAGTCCCGCGCCAGCTCCGCAATCCCTGCTACACTTGACCCCAAGTCAAGTATAAATTGGAAAAATTAGAATTAAGAATACAAATATTTAAAAGAACCAATCTGATAATATTACCATTTTACATTATGTAGTCGTGTATGTTTGATTATGTTCTTGCATGTAGAAGAAAATTTGTCCCATTGGGGTACAGTTGGTGGGGAGAGGGGTGTTGGCCCTCTGGGTCTCAAAAGTGGTGAGCATGGCCTCCTGATCTCACTGTGGCCATCAAAAAGGAGCTGTGAGACTCTGTCTAGGGGAAACCTGAACAGGATAAATGTGATGAATGTTGAAAAGTGGCTGGCAGAGTGACTACCAGATCATGAGTCCTGTGGCATATGTTAGCAAGCCTGTGAAAAGGTAGTTGTGACTTGGTTCTCTGACACCTCCTAGAGGTTTGCACTGTAGCTCCAATCATGGAGAAGGCAATCTCACCATGTTTCCCCTGGATGCAAGTTTACAGCTCTGCAGGTAGCAGGTCAGCAGGACCACCTGTATCACTTGATTGTGAGAGCCATCCTTCCTATCGTTCTGAGAACCCTGTTCCACAGTCTTACTGAAGTGAAGAGCCAGCCAGGTAAGATACTAATGGACACTGGGCCAGTCATGGTTGCTGTCTGTGGATCTGGAGTAGAGTGCTCATCTCACCTTGTGGGCTGACTCTGAGCTCAGCCCCATACCAGGAATCATATGGGACTCACCACACAGAGGCACCCCAGGGGCTGGGAAGCAGGTGGAGAAATCAACCTGGCCATGGGTTTCAGTTGTGACTTGTTCAGCCACACCCAGTGACAACTCAAGAGGAGACAGCACTGTCCCTTTCAGACATGGAGTACTGTCCCCCTATCTGAGAGACTCTCATGGGAGCCTTTCCACTGCAATCATAAGGTGTGCTGAGACCACATGGGACACACTGACACACTGACTTGTCAGGACCCTGGTTTGGACATGGTCAGGTACTTCAGGAGCATGCACACTTCTACATGGACAACCTGCCCTCTGGAGCTGTTTCACCTCCCTTGTTGATGATGGAATGATTTAACCAGGAACTCTAAGCCAACAGTTCTCCCATAGAGAGAGCCACTTCCTACCATCTTCACAGAACAAGTTCAATTAAAAAGTCACAATTAAAAGTCATTAATCACTTTAGAAAATGTTCTTTCTTTGCTTTGAATTTCTTTTACTGTGACCCCTAGCAACTTCCATGTTGACTTATTTTAACAAAGCTTTCTGTGGGACTTGGGCATCTTAGGAGTAAGGACAACTGGTTTTGAGATTTACAGAGAAAGATAGTGTTCTCTGGTAGGAGAATCTTTACTTAATAAAGTCCAACTTAATTTCAGGTGGAATTCCATAGTTTCATCCTGGATTCCATGATGATGGTGGAAGGGAGCTCAATAAAGCAAGAACCTCACTTTTCTGGCTCAGATGAGAATTTGAAGGTATGTCTGTAATATATCATCCAAATCAGACATATTGAGAATCAAGAGGGAATTTAATGATCACTCTGAGATAGCAGGTGTCAACTGAGAAAGTCCTAGGCAAATCAGAAGACAGGGTCACCCTGTTATAACAGCAGCAAGGGAAAACTATTGCCTCTTGCTCATGCCTTGCAATGAGGGGAAGTTTCAGGGCATGAGTCTGGGTAGGGACATAGTGACATCATGATATAGTCTTCACTAAATATGTTTCCAAATTCTCAATAGAAGTGCTATCAGGGAAACAAGATTGTTTATAATATCACTATCACCAAAGGGGGTGTCTATACCTAACCTATTTCTCAGAGATTTCAATGAACTCTTGCTCTCTGATACCCACAAGGATTGTGCTGATATGAAACCCCTACCAATGGGCAGGTGCAGTCACCTTTCTGTGATGCCAGTCACAAAAACTGGCAAAGTAAATAATCCTGCTCCAAACCACCACCAGAGCTCACTGGAAGCAGTCCTTTGGAATGGTTGTAGGGAAGGGAGTGCCCAAGAGGAGTCAGCTCTCCTGGCTTGATTTTGTGAACAGAACACATAGAAACCACATCCCTACTTTAAACATGAATGCCTCCTCAAACACACACATACACTGTCACACACACTAACATTCATTCTCACACAATCACACATGCACACCACCTGTCACACACTAACACACACCCACATACACTCACATCCACACTTTCATACATACTCACATAGTCTCACATACCTCCATGCCCACACTCATACACCCTCAAATTTACACTCACACTCAAATGTCCACATACACTCAGAAACTCACACATGCACATACACACTCAAAATCACACTCACACATACATGTCCACATACACTCCACTCACACATTTACATTCATACTTAAACTTTCACACATTCTCTCACCAACACTCATACATTCACTCTGTTGCACATGCAGGCATGTCCACACACACACATACACCCAGAGATATCTTCACATGCCACACACACTAAGACATATCCTGACATGCATACTCACTCTCTCACATGCATAAACACACTCAGACATATCCACATACACACACTCATTCACACTTGCACATACTCACACACATACATATATACACTGGATATACTCCAATACTCACACACACCCATTCACACACTCTCTCATACACATGCACACACAAAGGTCTATAACTGTAGTGAAATCAAGGAGCCAGGTTAGGAAAGCACAGCCACATGACCACTCTGAGCAGTGTCACTACCCACATTCAATATCAACATTGATACAGAGGAACATTTGATACCTGGACATGTTCTTCCTCCATTTGGACAAATGGCTCTAAACTTCTTGCTGACTTTTTCAAATTCTTTTTCTGTTTTTGCTTTATAATTGAAATGTGTTCAACCCTTTAGCACCTAGGAAGGAAAGAGAAGAAAGAGCACTGAGTCACCAACCCCCATCTGCCCACACATGTGAAGTACATGATGACTCCTCAGTGTACTCAACACTCCATGGACTGGGCTCCAGCTTCCCTGAGAAAATATGGACTGGATTTGTAACTGAAACACTATGGACCTACTGAACAGTCAAGAGTGTGTGTGGAGGGGTATGCCCTAGCCACTCCAGCACCTACCTGGCCTTTGAGAAAGTCTGTTCTCACCTATGCTACCTGCTGGCCCAACCCTAAACTCTCAGGCAATGTGGTTCCCACAGTCTCTGGATGCCTTATCCCTTAAACCTTTTGAGACTCTCATTTCCACTCCCCACAGTGGGGACACAGCCCTGCTATGCCAATTTCACAGCCCCATAAGGGCACCCAATGCTAGGACTGGCAAGTGTCCCTTGGCCTGGGAACAGTGATGTAGTAGAGCCACATTACCTGACCCAGCAGCCAGGTTTAGCAGCAGGTGTAAGTGGGGGAAATCTGGGCACTTTATGGAGGGGTCAAGTTCATGCCCTGTCACCTCTACAACAGTTTAGTCCGTTTTTCCAGGGATGGGTCAAAAGAGAAGCTCATCCCACAGGCTGTTTCCCTGAGCAACCTAAGAGTACCATTGTAGAACTTTCCGGGGGGGGGGGTACCAAAAAAGCATCGAAGAACAGCTCAGAGAATGGCTTCATTGTCTACAAGGATAAGGTGAATAGCCAATGTTCCTACAATTTGTATGTTGCTCCTGTGGCTCCTGTGGTATCATGCCTGGTCACCTGCACTGCCTTCTGTATTGCAGAAAAAAATGAGCAGGGCTCAGTGCTACAAGGATGGTTTGAGCCGGTCCCAAGGAACTCTGTGGATAAAGGCTACATTTGAGAACACCAGCTAACTCCTGGCACTCTCCACCCTGACTCACTTCTTAAAGCCACGATCTTAAGTTATGGGCCCACCAAGGCTGAAGGGCTGTAGACACAGCTGTTATCATGGCAACCTTCTTCAAAGGTCATGAGGGTCCAGAGCAGTGTTTAGTCATGGGATTCTGAGGAATGGAAGCATCTCTTCCTTTCCTAACCTACAGGTCACATGCGGACAGGAGGGACACAGACCCCAACCAACTGGGAGTGGGGTGGTGTTATGCACGGAAGTAAATATGAAACAGGAAAAAGCATCTGAAAGTCAGGATACCAGAGAAGACCAGCACCAGCATGACCATCATGATACTCAGGAGCACAGAGGCCTTTGCCCTCACAGGAAAGAAGGGGATGAAGAGCACCCAGGTGTTCTTATCTGTGACCTTTGTCAGAAACAAGAGAGAGAATATGTTGGCATGGCACAGAATAGGCAGGGTGATGAAGTGGATGGAGGTGGATGAAGGTTGATTGAGTGACCAGGTGTGAACAAGGAGTAGATGAGGGGGACAGATTAGATAGAGGTGGATGAGGGTGCATGACATTTGGGCAAGGGTTGATGGAGAATGGATTGAGAGTGGAAGGGAGGTACTGGAGTGGACAAGAAATGAGCAAGAAGTGTACTGATGAGGGGCCATGTGGAACAGGGAGTAGGCACAGGCAAATAAGAAGTGGTTGAGAAGTAGATTGAACAGATAAGGAATAGACAGGATGGGCGGGGAAGGGACAAGTGAGAAAGGAGTGGATGGGGACAGGGTAGAGTGAATGAGGGTAAAAGGGAAACAAGGAGTGGATAGGGAATGGAAGAGGGCAGAGGATAAGTGGACAGAGAGTGGACAGTATGGACAGGGGATCAACAAGGAGTGGACAACACATATATGGGAAGAGAATAGGATGTGTATGGGGTGTGGATGAGGATGGAAGGAGGAGAATGGGGCTTCATGAACATTGAAATGAGTTGCATAAGAGTGGACAAGGAGTGTGAACATGGCTGGAGAAAAATATACAAGGGGATAAAGCATAATGCAGATAGAGAGGGAGTAGGTAGGGGAGTGCATAGGACACACACTAACCAGCATGGCCTCAATCCAGCTCATGAACATATTGTGAGTTTTGGGATGAAGTTTGCATTCTGATTGCTGTCCTCAGCTCAGGTTGGATTCTTCCAGGTAGCATGGATGATGAGCCTCAGAGCATCTTTCTGCTCAGGCCATACCCTGCTGGGGACACTTGGGCTGACTAGTTCCAACACAAAAAACATTTTGCCCGGAAAGGAGGTTGCAAGGCACAGCTAAGAGGCCAGCCCTAAATCATGAGTCACCCCAAGTAAAAGCAATGCAAGAGCAGGGCCATGACATACTTTCAAATTGGGGCTCTGTGTGGAGTGCATCCTGGTCCACCCAGTACTGTATGAAGATTTACAGGAAGATTGCCATCAGGCAGAGAAGGACTCCACAGCCGAGGCCACTGAGGTCAAGAACCACCTGAGCAGAAGAACAAGAGAAAAGAGCTGAGACAAGCCAAGCCCACTCTGCTGCCAGCTGCCAGCATGAAGATTCAGAACAGGTCTCCTGCCTCAAAGCTTACAGCTTCACTGCTCTGCCTGCCTCCCATATGGTACAAACCAAGATTCCTTGTGGTAATGAGGAGCATGCTCCTCTTCATTCTCATGAAGCTCAGGGATTGTGAACTGTGCCTACAGCTGGGGATGGGCAAGGTGGCCCTATTCGTGGTCTGGCACCCATCCTCTCTCCTCATGACAAGGCCACACACCCCTATCTTGTTCCTAGATGGGGCATTCCCAAGGGGTGCTTGGGGGCTGAGAGCATGAGCCATGTGGGGACAAACAGTGCCAGACAGAAGTTAATCAAGTTGTGTATAGGAGGGGCACAAATACCAGCATGGAGAGCTGCCCAGCACCTTGACTACATGTCTTGGGGCTCCTCCCCATGGACCCAGAGGTATGAGAATGCATTAAGAAATCACTTTTCCAAACACTTCTGATGTTGCTTTTCCAACTGCCAGACCCTTGGCTTTACTACTCCTCAACAATGGCACAGGATTTGTCATGGGAGCAGGGTCTGTGTTCTCCCGTGGATTCAGTGTCCTGTCTGCTCAGAAGAACTCTGAGTGCATATCTATTGCAGAATGGCAGGGAGCAAATGGAATCGAGTCTCTGCAGAACGTTTCATGATACATTCCTCAAGAGGCCCCCTCCACTTGCATATCTCCCTAAAAGCCTAGGACAGACTTCCAGCTATGGTCTTGTTTGAGTAGGTATGGGGTAGGTGACCAGAAAGAGTGGAACTGAAGTGACTTTCCCAGGGCTCTGAACAGCTCTTTGTTGCACAATCTGAGCCCAGAGCATCAGATGCTTTAGACCAACAGACTTGACCCCTCCACCGAAAGGAAGTACCTTTCTGTACTGTGTACTACCCACGGGCCCACAGCCAGGCTCACCAATAATTCCTGCTGCCCACACATTTGTTGAGCCACTTGCAGTGGTGGTCGAATCCTGCAGTGCATTTGTTGCATTCCTGACACCCATGGGCTGAATTTCTCATCCAACCCAGCCTTGCACAGCAGCCAGGCCCCTCTGTCCTAAGGCAGGCCACTCCATGGTCTGGGTTCTCTAACTGCCATCTGTAACCAGTTAACTGTTACCTGTTTAACTGCTGCTCTAGAGACTTACAGCCTCATTGAACAGAAGCAGACATATTAGGACCTTGAACTCAGCAGCATTTTGGCCCATGTCCTGCCTGTGCCCCAGAGGTTTCTGGGAAACAGTCAGGGGATTTACTTGTTCCTATGGTTTGAACACAGAGGTCATTGGCACTGTGGAGCTACCTGAGCACATCCAAGAATGACTCCAACCAGGACAGGCTTCAAAGCCCCACTGAGTAAGCTGCCGGGTGTGATTTAGAGCTCCTGCTCCATCTCGAGGGGATGGAGCCTTCAAAGCCCTACCCATGGGCCCACAGCCAGGCTCACCAATAATTCCTGCTGCCCACGCAGTTGTTGAGCCACTTGCAGTGGTGTCGAATCCTGCAGTGCATTTGTTGCATTCCCGACAGTGTTTCTCTCCCACATTCCTGAAAGAAAGGATTCAGGAAGAGCCAGCTGTCACCCTGTAAGTGCAGGCCAGATGGAGTCAAGCCTCACTTCCACCAGCAAGGGTTGTACAGGCTGGGAGGGGTGCCCTACTTGCATCCTCCTCCCTCCCCAACCCCTAGCCTGGACACAGTCAGCAATGAGTTTTCCTGGACCAGACCCAGGAAAAGCCAGGGGGAAATTCAGGAACAGCTCTGGGTAGTAGCACCTACAGGTGCACAAAGTAGACACTCATTTTGAAACCCTCATGATCCTCACTACATCTAGGCTTGGGCAGTAGGGCTTTGTGCAGCTCAGAAGTGAAGCTGCCATGTGGTTTCAGGGCCTAGAGATTGGGTTCAGAACCTGCTGGAGCCACTGGGTCCCCCTCCATCCCAGATTAGCCCTGTTGACTTCTGTTAGGCACCCTATGATGTTTAGAGACCTCAGTCCTAGCCAGGCCACAGGCTTATGCTTCCCTCCACATCCTCTCCTTGGTGGCAGATTATCCCCAAAACCCAGAGAAGACATTGTCTCCATCCTTATTGGCTCTAGGAGG
This sequence comes from Orycteropus afer afer, assembly GCF_000298275.1. Taxonomy (NCBI): domain Eukaryota; kingdom Metazoa; phylum Chordata; class Mammalia; order Tubulidentata; family Orycteropodidae; genus Orycteropus; species Orycteropus afer. Next base: position 4,388,634 of record NW_006921667.1, on the reverse strand, counting down.
GAGAGAGGAATTTGTCTTGCAAAGGAGCACATGGAGATAGAGGGACACTGTTTAAGGGACACTTCTCATTCAAAAGGAAACACTTCTTTTGAACTACATGAAAACATGTGTGGCACTCAGGAACCAGTCCTTAACCTGAGTCTCAACTTGCACATATATAAAATGGGACAATGGTGCTATGAATTGTAAGACTTTATATGTGACACACTTTAAACTTGTAGAGAGAGGGTCAGCACCTGGTAAATGTCTCCTGATTGTCAGCTGTAATTACACTAGGGTCACAGAGTATCATCACAGTTCAAGATGGCCAGCCTTGACCTTGGACCCTGGAGGTGGCCTCAACTTCCATGAGGACAGGGAAGGGACAGCAGGGCAACTCACACTGTGACCTTGCATAGGTGGTAATAGTGGTTCTCAATGACATGCAAGAGCTTGGATCAGTTAAAAATGGGCATGGGCCTTCGGTAGTTCTTCAACCGAACATTCAGTTCTGCTGGATCGATGGTAATTACAGCAAGAAGAGCTACCAGTTGGAATACGAAGAGCCCGCTGGTCACCTGTGGATGAGTCAAGGAAACATGGCTTCTGGTTGTGGTCAGCCAGGCCAAGAGGGACCAGGTCTCAGGTGGTAGGCTGCAAATCAGAGTTATCTTAACATCTGGCTACATGGGAGCATTGTGGTGATGGTGGGGACTGCGGACAGAAATCCTATCTGCCTGATGTGGTTGTGAAGACCCAAGATCAGCTGCAAACCCCTCTGCCTACAAAGTGACAAACTGTCTACCCAGAACCAGGCTCTATCATCTAGGCTTTGACAAAAGCAAAGACCTCAACCTCAATGCCCACCTCACCAGCAGGTATTTCCTTCTAGAATGCAGGACCAGAGTGGTCAACTAAGTAACTGTGCTCTAAACTGAAGTTACTGACCAGGGGCAGTGACAAGTTGTTCACATACAGGTTTAGAATCCACCATTTCAGCAATACAAGGAACAGCAACACAATTAAAAAGAGGGAGCCTGCTGCAGGGATGGGTTAGGGAGGGAAGCATTTCAACAATAAGAAATGAATGTATGCATAATAAATGAAGGGCTAAAACACCAATGTAGCAAGGCTTTCTAGGACAAAAAACTTTAGGACCTAGGACAACTATGTGGGTTACTCCAGTGTGATTACTGGGCCTACACTGTCCATGTGTTTCTCTGATTCTGGGCTGCAGGCCACTTCCCTGGGGAACTTCTTCTTCAAATATCCTTGGGCTACTTTCCTGGAGGATACATGCTCTCCAGAGACTCCACCTTCCCTCACCTTTCTGTACCACTTTCCCTTGGACCAGATCAGACCCCAATACCCAGCACCCCATGCCTGCACACAGTGCCTCTTCCTCCATTGTCCCTGGGGGTGAGGTTGGCCCCAGTGCCCCACACCCCCATGATCAGTCTAGAGCAGTATGACTGGCTGTGATGTGGGTACCCCTCACACAAATCCTGATTCAACTCACAGCAGCAACTCCCATCATGGAGGAGAACAAGGGGAGCTTTGATAGGAAGTTTTGGGGCAGTGGTTCTCCAGTGACTTTGTCCCTGAGCCCCGCAGGCCTGTTCTCCCAAGGTCAGGGGTCAGTGCAGAACTCTCCTTGCCATCATTCCTCAAGTAGGTCACATCATCAAAAGGAAACTGTACACTCTAATCTCTGGCTCCCTGCAGATCCTGTGTGTCCAGTCACAAGGAAGTGGGAGAAAGTGTCTGGAGTGACAGGACAATGGGTGAGACAGCACAGGAAAGACTGACTGGTAGCTAGGTGGGCAAGAAGGCCTTTGTAAGCACCTGTGTGGCTCCATTCTCAGCAGAGCTGAGGTGGAATTCTACTGGTAGGGGTGAGGGGGATAGAAAACCTATAAAGTGGGGGCATGGGAAGCCAGACAGGGGACAGGCAGTGTCTGAGTGAATGAGGTGGCAGGAGAGAGAGGGGGCAGGGTGGAATGTGGGCAGAATTGGGTTTCCCATAAAGGAGGTGGTGGCTAGGCTGAGTAGATGGATGGAGCAGGGTTGGGTGCCTAGGGGGAAGGGATCCTCCTCTAAGGGTTGCTGAAGGCTGGTACTGGGAAGCTGATCTCAGCCCTTTACCTCTAGGACGTAAAGCAACACTATCTTCTATATTTCATGGTTTCCACACTATACTCCCTCAAGACCACAAGGAGACTGGCCAGGTATCCTATTGCTCTAGACCTTTGAGGTTGTCCTTGGTGGCCACAGAGTTTCAGTGCTAGTCTCAGGGGAACTCACTCAAGAAAGCCTGAGTGCTCCCTAGATTGGACCTGATGAAAACTGCAGAACTGCCCTTGACCAAGTTCCCTAGGCATCCCTACACCTGACGGAGCCATGAAGAGACTTTGAAGCCTCTCACTGGGAGTCAGAGAGATGGCAGGTATTTCTGCCAAGTGTCACTATAGAATGGGGGTTGTAACTTTAGTTAACTTCCCTCCAGTTTCCACTACCCTTAGGGAGCACACCCTGGATCTTTATCAATCTCTCCAGGAGAGGCTTGCACTCTGAGTCTGACCTGACCTGACCTTAGGGGGCAGGGCTGAGCAGAGGGTCTGGGTGGTCATCTCTCTTGCCCAACCTGTCCCTGCCCAATGAGAATTGCTGGTGGCCCCCAGTGGCCAGAATCCAGCATGAGGGGATCTTGGTCTTTAGCACTGAGGGATGTCATAGGAGTGGGGTGGACAGTGAGGTGACACTGAGCCCATGAGTCCCAGATTGATTGTGGGAGTCACTCTGTTGGGAACTTAGCCTGAGTTCAACCATTCAGGACTAGGTGTTAAGCACTTCTCAGGTAAGAAGAGGTCTCAGGCCTGGGCTCCTGGGGAAACACCACTCCAGGTACACAGGGGTACAGGTAGCAGGTGGGCCAGGAAGCAGATAAGTATGCAGATTGAGGCACCAGGCCAAAGACCATGCAGAATACCCCTCTCTGGGATTCAACCTCCTGCCCAGTCAGCTTCTAGTTGTCCATAGACACATATGCTCATCCCAGCATGACAAATGGCAATGTGAGACAACGTGAGAACTGTCTGGGAAAGACATTCCATGTGGCCACAAGGATTCTGTGTAACTTGCAACAAAGGCTGCAGGGATCGGGACCTCAGCTTGTGGGGTGAGGTCGTCGATGTCTGTAAAATTCCCTCTCTTCTTACCACTTGTGAGTATTTTTCGTGGGACAAAACAAATGGGCTCTCAGTGTTCAGTCCAGTATAACAAAACACAACTCTCCCTCCCTCTCCTCAGCTTTCTTATCCCTAGCCTAGTGCCTCCCCTTAGCCCTCAGCAACAAGCAGTCTCCCTCTCCTGTCATCCAAGGTCAGGGATGTGGTGAGCACAGATAAGAGGCAGTTCCTTCATGTGAAAGTGTTTCATTTCTACTGGCCCACGAGCTTTCCAGAGAAGGGAATGCTGATGGGGCTTTCGGGATCAGGGGAAATTGGAGGAATTGAGGTCAGAGGCCAGGTGGAATCACACACACAAAGAATGACACAGAGGCCTGCAGCAGCCTGGGAAACAGTCTAGCCTAGGAAGGAAAACTAGGGACCAACAGTACAGGGCAGGCAGGGCATGGTCCTGGAATAAATTAATTAGAGGTGCCCTCAGTACCCACCCCCTTTCACTTACAAACCAGGTGGTCAGGATGGCCCTCACCAGTTAAAAGGATACACTGTATGCAACAAGCTCCAAGCCACGGGGCAGCAGGGGGATAAAGATGCCAAACGTGGTGAAGGCCAAGGCCAAAAGGGTGGTCCAGACTACCACCTGGTGGACGTGGAGTGGCCAGGACCAGCCATTCACTCTGGGAAAAGTTGGAGGAGATCTTGACTTCTCCCTGCTGGAGCCAGCTTCCGGGGCAACCTGTCGCCAGGTAAGGCCACAGAGGCCCATCTGTAGGGAGGGAAGGGAGAGCAATGAGAGTCTGCCCACAGCCTTCTGCACCCACCGCTGAGTCACACCAGCAGTCAAAGTCCCTTCAGTGGGGTCTCACTGACAGCCTCTGCCCTCCACATTGTCTCTTCCTGCAGCCCCTACATGTGTAGGGTGTCAGCTTACCTCCCATTCTCCCACGTAGAGTCTCCATCCTTATCCTCCAGACCCACCCCACCCCCAACTAATTTCTGGCCCTCCCACCCAAGTTGGTATATCCTGTATGTGGGACTGGAGTGTGCTGCATCAACATCTGCCCTACTGTCCAGAAGATTAACAAAAGGGATATGAATGGGCTATTTATCAAAGGATAATTCCAGCAGTCAAAAAATCATAAAATGTACCCTCATCAATAAATACATGAAAACTGAGGAAACAGTGAGATAGAACTTGCTGTCTATCAAACTGGAAAATACAGTTGGCCTTCTGTATGGTTGAGTTTTGCACCACAGAGTCAACCAACTGCAAATGAAAAATATTCTGGGAGAGGGGGAAGAGGTTGTCAAAAGCTCAAACCATCATGTCGATTCTAACTCACATTGACTCCCATTGGGTTTCCAATGCTGAAAATCTTTATGTAAGCAGACTGCCTCATCTTTCTTCTGCAGAGCAACTGGTGGGTTCAACCCACAAAACTTTAGGTTAGCAGTCAAATGCCTTAACAACCACACCACCAGAGCTCCTTCCCTCAAAGGCTAATTAGGAGCATAAAGTGCTATTTATATAACATTTATATTGTATTAAATATTATAGGCCATCTAATGGTTTTTAAAATGATTTAAGAAGTTCTGGTAGTGTATTTTCAACAGTAAAAAGATGAAAACAACCTACATGCCCATCAACAGAAGAATGGATAACCAAACTATGGTACATACACACAATGGAATACTATGCAATGCTAAAGAATAATGTAGAATCTGCAAAACACTGCATAATGTGGATGAAGTTGGAGGACATTATGCTGAGTGAAAGAAGTAATCACAGAAGGACAAATATAGTTTTAGTTCATTATTGTAAAAAGGAAAGGTTTATGTATGGAAGGAAACTTTCTTTGCAGGTTATCAGAGGTGGGATGGGAGGAGAGGGAACACTGCAAAAATAAAAATAAAATAATAAAGAGGTTCTGGTGGTGTAGTCGTTAAAACACTCTGCTGCTAATCAAAAGAACCATGGTTCAATCCCAGCAGGTGCCTCACGGAAGAAAGATGAAGAAGTCTTCTTCCACAAAGATTTACAGCGTTGGAAACCCTATGGCGATTGCTACTAGTGAGAATCCACTCAATGGCAGTAGGTTTGATTTCTATTTAAAGATGATTTATAGTAAATGGAATGATGTAACTATGTTATCCACAAATACTATGCCATTTTACACACAGGACTTGAATATCTGTGGATTTTGGTATTCCCTGGGGTCCTCAGAATAGTTCCCCAAGGATTCTGAGGTATGGCTATTTAAACTGTTCACTGTACTAGCTGTAAGGAGATCGGGTTGCACAGTGGTTAAAGCACTCAGCTGCTAACAAAAAGGTTAGTGGTTCAAACCAGCTGCTCCACTGGAGAAAGATTAAGCAATCTACTTCCATAAAGATTAACAGCCTTACAAACCCTATGTGGCAACTTTACTCGTTCTTAAAAGGTTACTGAGTCAGAACTAATTCAATGGCAGTGGGTAGGTATGTTGGCCGTGGGAGACTTTGTTTAGAAGTCCTGGTAGCTTTTACAAGTGATGAGCCCACTCCCCACCTGAGATGTGACCACAGGGATTCTGGAGTCTCTGGCCCTGAGCCCCTGTACTCTGTGGAAGGTCTTACATGTCATGGACTCTCTCTGTGCTCCCACTCATCTGTCCTACTAACCTAGCCCAAGCATCCTGGGAGGTAATTCAGGCTGCTTTCCCCATCAATGATCTTTCACACCACCCTCATGAGCTCATCTCACATGAATTTCCATGGCTTTTAAGTCACTGATTAGTTCATATGTGCGTCTTTGCTCCTGAATTGACTTTAGGAATTCCAGATATTGAAGGTGCCAGGTCATAGGTCAAAATTTAAAAAGTCAGCATTGCCTTATGCACCAGCAGAATCCCTCTGCCATCCTCACCTCCAAATAGGTCCAGAAAACTAAAAACTTTTGTCCACAGCTCTGGATAGTCAAGCAAAGTAACAAACTTTCTGTGTCAGTCCAAGACAAACAGAAAAGTGAACCTCTCCTGGTTGATTTGGCAGCCAAGTAACCTCAAATGCATCATAAAGCACTGTCCAATCACCAGACACATCCTGTTTCCAGCTCCTAGGAGGCCTGTAACATAGAAAAGGGGTGGGGTGGGGTAGATAAGAGAGAGAAGGAAGGGAGGAGGAAGTGGAAGAGGAGATTAGAGAGAAGAGAAGAGAAAGTGGGAGGTATGGAAAGGGAGGTAGAGAGGGTGGTGGAGGAGAAAAAGATGGAGGAAAGAGGAAGTCAGGGTGGAACAGGAAAGGGAGGGAAGGCAATTGGGAAAGAAGAGATGGAGAAGATGTAAGAGGTGTGAGGGGGTAGTACATACTCTCCCTCCCCCCACCTTCTCGCTGTAGCTAACTCACCTAGCCAAGCCCCAGGCCCAGGCAGGATCCCATCCCTACCACTTTTTATCTCCCCTAGTGGCTGATCCTGCCTGGAAGAAAACACACTCTGTAACTGGAAAAGATGTCCAATTGCCCATCATGTCCTTATTTCTTAGTAGATAAGACCTGGGGTTATTTGCAAAGATGTCACACCCACGTGTAGTTAAGGTGGCCACAGATATGGGCAGACATTGGGAGGGACATGTAGGGAGCTTTATGAAAAGAATGACTCAGCCAGGACAGTAGGTGGACCTTCGTTCCTGGCTTGATCCTGCTTCTTGTCTAGAACAGAGATGTGATAGCAGGAGCTTCAGCAACTTTTTGGCACTAAAAGTTGACCTTGAAGATGGAAGCACACTGGAAGGATGGCAGAACAGAGACAGAAGACACGTCTTTTGTCACAATGGCCCTGCACCGCTTGTCTGCTTCTGAGCATTTTTTTCAAGAAAACAAATCCCTCACTTGTTGAAGTCACTGCATTTGTCTTTCTGATTCTAACAGTCACATGAAATGTTTAGGCTGCATGGCTGGCAAATCCCATGCTGCACGTCCTTAAGCTACAAGCACCCTCTGGAATTGCCAAGCAACCACTGAGGCTCTGTTTCAGGCAGGGCTCCCAGAACAGATGGAGAGAAGGAGACTTGGCTGTGAGGTTTCCTCAGGTGCTCTAGGGACCCACAGCCAAGAGGAAGTCGGAAGGGCAGGGTGGGAAGAAGTAGGACTTGACTGAGACTTCCCCACCATGTTGTTGTTGTTATGTGCCGTCGAGTCAAACCCGACTCATAGCGACCCCTCCTTGGGTTTCCGAGGCAGTATCACTACGGAAGTAGGATTGCCCAACCTTCCTTCCGAGGAGTGGCTGGTGGGTTTGAACCGCCAGCCGTCTGGTTAGCAGAAAAGTGTCTTAGCCACTATGCTACCAGAGCTCCCTCCCCACCATGTGGGACACCTCTATAGGTAAGTGGAGCACTTCTCCCAGTTAAAAACATTGGCTTCTTTAATGCTGCTTTCAAAAGAAAAGATTGTGACCAAGTTACCAATTAAAAAAACTAAAATTATGACATAATATCATGCCTTTGTTGTCTAGTATTAGGCAAAAACACAAGAGGAAGCACTAATACAAATTTTTAACCCAAAAGAGAATAAGCCACTTCTCTGGAATTGACAACATACTCAAGCAATCTATTAAATAAAACTATAGCACTCTTCTCTTTTTATATCTTTGTGGCTTTTTATGAAATTTCAAAGTTGTCAGTCATTTATTATAGGCTGAGAAACAATATCTAACTTGTTTAATTAAAAATTTTTAAGGTGAAAAAAAAAGCTAATGTTTTTCAAAACCACATAGCTTGGTCTGACTCAGGAATTACTCCTTGCCTTGGAGGCTAAATTACAAAAAAGAATTAATTCTTCAAACCACTAATGAGAGAAAATTGTCACTTTAACTGTAAGAAACCCAACTTCATGTTCTATATAATACTTAGCATTAAAGCTCCTAAAAATCTGAAACAATTGATCTTTAGTAAATCTTGTAAACAGTTTGTTGCATACCCTTTATATTTCATTAAGTGGCAAAATGAACACATTAACAAACCTGAATATGTGTATATCCTTTCTCTAAAAAGTAAAATGTATGAACTTTACGTTATAACAAATATTTAACTCAATTATTAGTAAATTACCTAAAGATCTTGGAATTATATATACATATATATTTTTTCTTATATACGTATGTGTGTGTGTGTGTGTGTATGTATATATAAAAGAAAACAATTACTGCTGAAAAAATCTGAAATGTTTCATGTTTTCATTTAAACTTTTACTGTTTTCCTTATTTCCCCAAATCTAAATTTAGCCCTTTAAGATGGCACCAACTAGTTTTGGAAATTAAAAACTTTTTGCCAAAATGACCAATTCATGAATATGACTTCAAGTCTCTGCCTTGAGGTAGAAATATTCCCCAAGTCTAGCCTACATGTAATTTATGTTTTAGCTTTGTAATTCTCTTGTAATGGAGAGAATCTGCCAATTGTTCCCCCATGATGAGGATCCACCTAAATTTTCTGATAACTATAATAGCACTTTCCTTATTCCTTTTTGTTTGATATAGTTAACACTTAATTTGGGAAGGATCTTTCAAAAGCTTCCCTAAGAGAGGTACATGACCTCAGAGACTGGCCAAAGAAACCTGATCTTGTCTTTCTCTCCTACCTTGGGTACATATTTAAAGACAAGAATAGTTCATACTAGTCCATTTACATGTTTAAAAAATACAAGATAACCAATTTAACTACCAGTTTCACTTTAAAACATCTTACTTCTGGCATCAGTACGGTGAAAGGGGACAAACTAGGGGATTAGCTCTGGCTGATTCAGGAGGTATGGGAGTTAGACTGAGAGAAGAGTGAGTACACTTGCATGGACTGGTGGGGGTCCCACAAGTTCCTCAGCAAGAAGTGACAATGCCAGTCCAGGGGACTATAAGGTGGGGGTTTTGTTCAGTCCCCACTCGGAAGGCCTATGGCAGATGACTTCATGGGTGTTGAAGGTGCTGGCGGATGAGGTGAAGGTTGGAACAAAGGGTAAGTGAATATATCCTCCCCCTCTCCAGACTTCAGGAGAAAAGTCTCCAAGGATTTTTCTTTGGGTTCTTTAAACTTGCATTTGGTTTTCAAATAAGAAATCTCTTTCTACTTTCCTTGTCTTCTTGCAGAAAAAGATCCAACTGTAAAATGGTGTTATAAAAGAGACTACTGTTCTCTGGCCACTTTTTTTGATCCCCCAATATGTGTTGTGGCCAGAGAGTATTGCAAAAAAATATAAGTCCCTTTATCATTGTACAAAAACATATGTATTTTTTCTTGTCCCATCTAAGTGCAGAACAATATTGTAATTTACCGACCCAAAAGGCGGCCAATGTTCTTGGTCTCCTAATTCATATTGGGGTCACAAGATTGTGGTTTAAAGGACCAGCTTTTTCTTTTTCATAAGATCATAACCTAATTTGTTTCAATGTTTTAAAATATGTCCTAGAGGTGTGAACTATAGTATACTCTGGCTGTTACTCATATCAAAAACCTGTTACAAAAGAAACAGAATCAGAAAATTAAAACAGAAAAGCCAGTAAACCGACAGGCTAGTTCAGTGATCCTAACACAGTAATGACTGTTGCTTTCATTTCCCATGCTCGGATATTGGTTGCTGATACCCTCAACTAATGCAACCTGTTCAGATACTGGGTGCTGTCACCCTCAATGCAGGCTCAGCAATTTCAAGCTTGGGTTACTAATGACCAGTTTATAAACTCAAACCTCTGATTAAAACAACTGTAAGTTTACCTGAAATAAAGTTCCTTTGCTGCCTCTCAAGGAGCCAGCATAGATAGGGTCCAGGCCAGTTCTGCCAGGACACAGGTTGAAGGCTCTCTGGAAATATCTCCAGTGGAGGCCCCAAGTGTTCTCCCCTGCCCCAGCAGGTACAACTGGCCACCAAACAGTTGTACCTACTGTCACCTACGCTGACAGCCTGGAAGATGCAACTATGATACTGGGTCTAAGTTCCAGATACCTCTAAAACTCTGAAACCCTGTGCTGTGATGGCACCAATAAAAGTGTCCAATCAGACAGCAAAAGATAAAAGAACTTTCCCCTTCACCATGCCATAGATGGAGCACCAAGACGGTTGCCCTGAATTTTCACCAAAACAAGAAGACGGGCTAGCCACAGGGCAGAAGGCAAGGAAAACTCTACAGAGGTAATTACAAAAGAATTTTTCCGAAGACTGGGACCAAGAAGGAAGAAATAAGACAGTGTAATCAAACTTCAAGAATTGAAAACACAGTAATCATATGGGGAAGGGGAAGATAGAAACTGGAGAAAGCACCTCCAGGCAATAAGAGTGTCTTTTACCAATCCTAACTTACACCAACTTCAGATCTGACTTACAGGGGACCCACCAGCCACTCCTTGGAAGGAAGGTTGGGCAATCTACTTCTGCAGTGACACTGCCTCGGAAACCCAAGGAAAGGTCACTACAAGTCGGATCCAACTCCAAGGCAGTGGTTGCATTGCACTTCAAAATATGAAAACTAGTAACAAAACCCCAAATGTTTAATGAGACAACAGAAAGAAAAAAAAAACTCCCAGGAGGGGTCAGAGATTTTGGGTTCAGGTATTCCAGATCCATGGCTCACAGATACAACAAGGGGAAATTATAGGTTGACATTACAAGATGAGATTCAGAAAAGTACTGGCACTGAGGTCACCCCCCTAAGATGGAGGCAGAAGGGATAGAAGTAACAAGGGGTAAGGAAGGCATTCACTCAACAGTTTTCAAGGGAAGGTAAGGGGAAATTTAAATTAAAAAAGAGGGGGAAAATGATGGAAAAGGCTCAGAGGAAAAATTAAAAGAAAGGTCACTAGATGGTGCCAAAGTCAAAGAAGAGAATTAAAATGAAAGAAAAGATTATTTCAGATACTACAGCTCTGGTGGCGGCGCAGTGCCTAAGGTATTTGACTGCTAAACAGAAACCTGGCGGTTCAAACCCACTAGCCACTCCTGGGAAGGAAGACTGGGCAATGTACTTCCACAGAGATACTGCCTTGGAAACCCAAGGAGGGGCAGCTATGAGTCGCAATCTGTGCAAAGGTAGTGATCTAGTAGTTGTAACAGCTGTCTAAACAGAACAGAGTTCCTTGGAGTCTTTTCTGATCCCTGAGCTAAACAGAGCTCCTTGGGGTTTTTTTCACCCCCTGGAGCTAGACAGTCCACTTAGGGGGAGTCACTCCACCTAGAGGAACTCCTGGGTGATCAGTTTCAAACGACCCTGAATTATGATTATTTATCTTCCTCGGTAACAGGGACAGCCTCCAAAACAGACTCTGAATAGCATTCCATTCTTAGGGTTCCATTCTTAGGGACACCATCCCTCTGTGAGGCTGGGAACAAAAGAGAAAGGGGAAAGAAATGAGGAAAGAGAAGAAGTGGGAAGTAAGGTTAGGAGAAAGAAAAGTTTGGTTTGTGTGGAAACAGTGTGAAAGTTTCAGGATTACAGGTCTACTCACAAGGACAGAGGGACTCAGGATAAACAGTCCTGGCAGCTGCTCATCTGTCCAACAGGGTCTCGCAGATCTCCTCTTGAACCCAGGACACTTAATGTTCCTTCATGGTGGCAACATTTCTGTTACTGGAACAGGAGTCCCTGGACCCATCTCAAAGTCTTTGCTTTCTACTGACAGAGACTTGACCAGGAGAAGCAAAATTCCACATGAACCAAAGTTTGTTAGAGAAGAAGGGAAGAGCTCATGAGGGAGAGAGAGAAGGGCTTTTGCCTATGCTAGCCTTCAATCTCCCACTGAACAAAGGCTCTCCTGGGGTTTATAAGGGGTCTTCAGTGGGAAAGAGGCATCATCTTTATTCATGGAATGGGTGGGCTTCTGGGGTTCAAGTTGCATATGCATGAGTCTCTGCACCCAGGTTCAAGCCCCAGTGAGAGATTCTTGCTCTCGCCTGCCTCTGGTGGAAGGTCACTTTCTCAGTCACTTAGTGGGCACCTGGTGAGGGACTTTAAAAAAAAAAAAAATCCAGAAGACGTATTAGCATTTTACAACTGGTCAAGCTCATGAGGTTTTTGAAGAACGGCCTCTTATTTTGCCCAAATGGTTGGCTTGCCAATTGTAAGCAGTTATCTGGTGCCAGCAGCAAGAATTATGTGGTGGTCTGTCTGCAGGCTTAAATTCCAAGAATACTGAGTCAGAGGCTGTTTGATTTAGTCAGCCCTACCTGTCTCAAAACCCCAGAGACTATGGTCCCTAGTCACCCTTCAGGCCTGGAATTGAACTCACTCCCCTCACTTCTAGCCAAACAACAGGCATATAAGGTGAACATTTACACCAGGTAGATACATTCTTTAGAACAATCACTCATGGGAGATCAGAAGGAGAGCATTTGCACAGAGAGGTAGCTCAGTGGGCAGGAATGCACAGGAAAGAAGGACATAGGGAAAAAGATAATCACAGGGAGGAAGTGGGAAGAGAGCTGTTACATTATGGGGACTGCAATCAAAGTCGTGAAACAAAATGTGTATAAAATGTATGGAAAATGGATTTGCCTTGTAAACTTTCATCCAAATCATAAGTAACAACAACAACAACAAAAAAAAGTATTTGACACTAAAATAACTATTCCAAATATATGTATTTAAACAATTTATGAACTCTTTATTTTGAAAAAAATGTATCATCCCATGTCTAAAGTAACTATGTTTTAAAAATCTTTTGGCAATTATAAAAATCATTTTTAGTTCAGTTTAATAAAGGTGATAATTAGAAAATATTCCACAGTATTACGTCATATTCAAAGTTCAGGGTCTAGAGAATTCTTAGAGCCCCATGTCCTGGAAGACAAGTATGCTGCTGCTGGCTGCATTTTATAGGAAATGTCCCCAATCAGCTCCAAGAGCTTCTGACAGGTATTTTCTTCTTACACTGTGGAACTGTGAGATGAGAGTCAGACAGAGGCCCCAGGCTACCTAGAGTTCTGGGAGAGGTGGCTCCAAATGCTGGCATGGACCTATCCTGCAAGTGGAAGTCCCAGCAACAGGTCCTCACAGCACACTGTCCAGCAGGACAGCTGGTGGCTAGTCTGGGAGCTGTATCTCAGGGATGTAGTCACTTCAAAGAGCTGATATCCGCTCCTGGTATTTGGCCTAGGGTCTGTCCCCCATACCATCATCTGAAGGCCCACACATTGCTGGCATTGGAGAATGCGTTATTCACTAGGCTTTCCAGAGCCCTCTGTACCACTGGCCTGTTCTTATGTCCCAAGACAGTAATGGTCCATGGGGGAGCAGGGCTCTATGAAGGACTTGCCTTGTGACCTCTCCGTGAGTGTCATTTATGGCACAGTTCCTGCAGCCAGGTCTTTGTGGGGTCCAGTGTAGCTCTTTCCTCAATGGACCTGAAGATTAATTCTATATTTCATCCTTGGAACCTGTCTGGGATGTCCTTTCTGGTCCTGTGGTCCTTTTCACAGTATTGGACTGGTCTTGTGCATCAGGCCATTTGGCCTCAACCAAATTTGCACTGCTTGAGAACCACCTACGATTTCCTCACTACATGGAAGCCACCTTGACATTGTCATGGACTCTTCTCCTCTGGACACAGGATCTTGATTTCTGCCCCACCTAAAGGACTTTTCCTAAGAGGATGGCACCTCTCTGGATATAGGACACCCTACTTCTTCCTGTCAAACTTGCTTTTAGGAGGTACCATCTCTGAAATACTGAGAAGAAGGTACTGAGTGAGGATGGGGTAAAGGTGAGGGAGCTTGCTTTGCCTCAGAATACAAACAGCTTAGGGAAAGGGTTAAGTCCCATTTTGGGGCACAACCCTATCTCTAGTTCCTCAGCTGAGACAGGTTATAGTGGAGAATGAAATATATGTTCACTTATCTTTAGGTGATTAGGCCCACTCTGTTTGAATGGTAGTATGGACTAGGTTTTTCAACTGCATGTGTGTGTACATATGTGTATGAGTGCCTAAGGCATTTGACTGATAACCAGAAGCCTGGCAGTCCAAACCCACCAGCCACTTCTCAGAAGAAAGGTTGGGCAATCTACTTCCGTAGTGATACTGCCTCGGAAACCCAAGGAGGGGTCGCTATGAGTCGGATATGACTTGACGGCAGTGAGGTTTTTTTTTTTTATTTTTTTGGATGTGTGTATGCATATGTGTACTTATGAGATCAAATTCCTTTGGGTGAATATTGAGTGAAATTCCTCCTGTGTTTCTGGAAGTAGGTGAATATTAGTTCAACAGTGAATTTTCCCTGCATCCTATGCATCTCCCATGTTTTAGCTGAGAGCTGGGAGAGGCTGGTTCAGGGCCTTTTAACCCAAAGCCACCATAAACTGAAGTATTTATCACTTTTAAAACTCTATGATCAGGAGTATCAGGGAAAATAATTCTTAGCACAGACTTAAAGATGAGAATAAAAATGAGCACTCTACAAACTAAAAATATCCACTGTGCAGAAAGCAATTTTTTTAAAAAATCAATGTTTTCCACAACACATTGTTTTTAGAAATGGATACAGAACTACTGGCATTTCAGGATTACCAATGACATCAAGAGACAAGGACATCATCTGCATCCTTACCTTCAACTTTCTGTTGGTGATTTTTTCCTTTTGTAGAAAATATTCTTATGAGGAATCTGTCTTGGTAGATCTCAACATGGCCTGAACTGAAAAACCTTTCACTAGAGGTAGAGCCTCCATTGTCCACTCCTTTCTTTTCTTCAGGCCTTTTTGTTACTTTGTGCCTATTCACCATAATCTACCAAAAGAAAAGTAACAGAGTATATGGTGAGTAACACTGGAAAACCCTTTGACCAGAAACCATGAGGACTCCTTGAAGAAGAAAACCAAAAGGAAGTTGAACGCAGAAAGATGTGGTCAGAAGAGGGTGGTGTTGGAGATGGGAGTGACCTTAGGAATCACCAGGAAACAGGGAGTGGGTGCTGAAAGTGGGCAGACAGGTAAAAGGAAAATGGTGGTGGTCGGTGGGGATAGAGGTTTGTTTGGAAGGGTGTACAGATGACACTGGGAGAAAGGTCTATTTAAGTCTGTATATCAAAGTGTAGGAAAGTAACTTCTTTCCTTAAGTGAGAAGTATAATTTAGCCTAGGAAGAGTTAGAATTAAGTATAAACATTGGAGAACCAATCTCATAATATTGATTTTCTACATTGGGCTCTCCTGTGTATTTGATATTTAATGTTCTTGAATGCAGAAGAGAATTTGTCCTGATGGGTGCAGGCTGGAGAGAGTGTGGGCCCTCTAGGTCTCAAAGGCAGTGAGTGTGGTTGCATGATCTCACTGTGGCCACCAAATAGGGGAAATGAATCCTAGTCTGGAGTAATCTGAGCAGGTAATCTGAGCATGATGATTGATATGTGGCTGGCAAAGAGACTGCCAGGTGATGAGTTCAGGGGAATTCTCACTGAAGCTGTGACAAGGTGTCTGTGAATTGGCTCTGTGATGCCTCCTAGAGGTGTACACTGTAGTTTTTGAGGAGGCAGTCCTTTGGATAAGGCTGGCAGTCAGATTTCCCTGCCAGCATTTTTAGGGCTCAGACAAAACCACTGCCTCAACTGAAGCCTGAAGTTTCTTAGGGCTAAAAAGATTCACTTAGTCAGGTAAGGTTTGAGGTATAAAACCAGGTTGTTGTGTGCCGTTGAGTCGGACCCGACTCATAGCGACCCCTCCTTGGGTTTCCTGAGGCAGTATCACTATGGAAGTAGATTGCCCCATCTTCCTTCTAAGGAGTGGCTGGTGGATTTGAACCACCAGCTTTCTGGTTAGTAGTCAAGTGCCTTAGGCACTGTGCTACCAGAGCTCCCGTGAAACCAGGTAGGGGAAGGCTTTCTTTGTCTTCTGTTATGGTGCTAATAGGCAGCACTTGTAGCAAAAGCTTTTAGCTCATTTAATAGAGCCCACCTCACTTTGTGGTGGCCAGCAGAATACAGGCTCCCATAGGTCCCTTAGCCACAAAGTGGAGGGCATGCATAGAAGAAATCTCTATATCCAGCAGGACAGCTTCCAGATTCCAGGTGAGAATGGTTTGTCATATGACTTTCCCATTTAAATCCCTCACCGATGACATAAAATGTAGTGTATTTCAGATAGTTGTCATCTCCATCTAGACAGCTTTTGAGCTAAGGGAACTACTCTGCATGGGATTTTTCTTGCAGTCTGCTATGTGTTGTAAGTAAAAAAAGCTACTTTATATGTGTTAACATGTCTTCAGGCTCCAATTAGAAGGACATAATGCTTATGGAGCAATCAATATTGGTGATTTGGGTCCTTGTTCTAATGACCTCCTGGCTATCCAGAAACTGGATACAACCTATGAAAACCACACAGTTTTGGCATCTCATTGCTTAAGCTTCAGTTGTGGATAAAGGGTTCGGAACAAGTTTCCCCTGGATGTACCTCTACAAGTCGACAAACAGTGGGGTCAGTACAACTACACATATTACTTGTTTCTTAAGAGCTATCCTTCCTGTTGCTCCAAGAATCCTGCCCTAAAGCCTTCCCGAGAGGAAAAGCCAGTCAGGAGGATTAATATTGGACACTGGGCCAGCCATAACTTGGACTACAGTGCTGCCCTTATCCACTTTGCAGGCATCTGTAGACTTAGTTACATCCACGGAAGTATGGGGCTTCCCACACAGATGCACCCTGGGTGGTGAGAAGTGTATAGAAGAATCGTGCATGGGCAAGGTGAGGTCATGATAGACAGTTTCCACTAAATGTGTCTCCAAATTTTCAATAACAGTGCCATCAAGGAAAAGATGTTGCTTATAATGTCATTATCATGAAAGTTGGTGTTGATACCCTGCTGATTTCTCGATGATTTCAAAGAATCTTCTCTGATGCTCATAATGATTGTGTTGTGATGAAACCCCTACAATGGGGAAGATGGAATCACCAATGTGGTAGTTATGTTTTTTGTGTCAACTTGTCTGGGCCTGGTTGAGTGGTTGGGCAGCTGGTGGTAGTTATTCCCCATGATGAGACTGGTAATCAGCTCCATGGTGGGATCTACCACAAGCAGCTGAGTAGCTGCCTTTGGGATGTGGTCCGCTTCCTGTATATAAGGAGAAGCCTTGGGAATGGTCTCTAGCTTATGGAATGCTTAGACTCTGCATGTAGCCATGTTGTTGTTCAGCAGTCTGCCATGCTCTGCCGACCTTGAGGCTTACAATGTACTTAAGTTAATGGCCTGCCATGTGGTTTAGTAACATCTGGACTGTGCCTTTTTATTTGTCAACCTTGGGCTTGGCAGCCTCAGCAGCCAACAGCTGTCTGAGTGAAGAAAATCCTCTAGCTCCAGTGGGCCGGGAGCTGGAGGCAGAGCTGAAGCCCAAGGCTGAGGAACTTTCACCCAGCCCCTAGAGATTGGCACTTTGAACTTGGACTTAAAGCCTCCAAACTCTAAGAGAATAAACTCCTGTGTGTTAAGGCCATCCCATTTGTGGTATATTCTTGTCAGAGCGGTTCTAGGTAACTAGAACAACCTATAAACTTCAGAAACTGGTAAAGTAAGTAAACCTACTCCAAACAACCTGAGCCCACTAGAAACAGTCATCTGGAATGAGAGCAGAGGAGGGTGTACCCAAGAGAAGGCAGTCCTGTTGGCTTGATTTTATGAAGAGAGGAGATGGAAATCATATACACTTATACATGAATTCCCACACACACTCTTACACACTAATACACCCATGCACTCACTCCCTCACTCTCATACACAATCACATTTAATTTCACACATATAAACATCCACCAAAACAAAAAAAAACCAAACTCACTGCCATTGAGTAGGATCCAACTCATAGTGACCCCTCCTTGGGTTTCTGAGGCAATATCACTGTGGAAGTAGATTGCCCAACCTTCCTTCTGAGGAGTGGCCGGTGGGTTTGCATCACCAGCCTTCTGGTTAGCAGTCAAATGCCTTTGGCACTACACCACCAGAGCTCCTATAAACATGAACTCACATACTTACATGCACACTTAAACACACTCTCATACACACACTCACACACACTCACATATCTCCTCACACATACATTCAGTTGCAGTTGCACATACTCACACACATACATGCACATAATCCTACACTCACACACCCAAACGTGCACATAGTCTCTCACACACACTCTCACACACACTCATACATGTACACACACAGGTCTATGCCCACAGTACAATTAAGGAGCCAGGCCAGGAGATCCCAGCCATGTGACCACTCTGAGCAGTGTTCCCAGTCAAAACTGACATCAATAGTGATACAGAGAAACATTTGATACCTGAACATGCCCTTTCTCTATTTGAAAGAATTATTCTTCCCTGCTTGATGAGTTTTTCCAATGCATTTTCTGTTGTTGCTTTATATATTCAGTTGTGCTCAACCCCTTAGCACCTAGGAAGGAAAGAGGAGGAAAAGGGCTGAGAATCACCACCCCTCATCTGCCAACACCTGTGGTCATGATGACTCCTCAGTATGGTCAATGATCCCTGGACTGGCCCCAAGATCCCTGACAGCATTGGGACTGGATTTGTAACTGGAATACCGTGGACCTGCTGAACAGTCAAGGATGTGTGTGAGTGGAGGGGGTTGTCCATTGGCCACTCCAGTGCCCACCTGGCCTTTGACAGCATCATATCTCAGCCATGCTACCTGCTGCCCCAGTCCCAAACTCTCCAACAACATGGTTCATCATGGTCTTTCTATGCCTTACATCTTAACCCCTCTGAATCCCTCTTTCCCACTCCCCACAGTGGGGACACAGCCCTGCTCTGCTGGTTTCACAGCATCATGAGGACATGCAGGGCTAGAAGTAGCAAGTACCCTTTGGCCTGGGAATAGTGACACAGTCCAGCCACATTACCTAGCAAGTAGTAGTGGTGGTGGTGGGGTAATCTGGTCTGTTTATAGAGGGACCCATACCACACCCTGTTGCTGCAACAACAGCACAAAGTCAGTATTTTCAGGGGGCCATCAAAAGAGAAGCCTTTCTATAGTCACCTCCTGCTGAGCTCCCAGACACTGTCCCAGGTCAGCCTGAGAAGAACTTCCTGGAGGAGTGTCAAATGAGGATTGAGGAACAGCTCAGATAATGGCTTCATTACCTGCACAGATGAGTTCAAAGACCAAACAATGCAAAGGAATTTGCTGAATGTGTCTACAATTTGCATGTTGTTCCTGTGTCTCATGCAGTATCTCATCTACTCACCAGCGTGTTCTTCTGTGGTTTTGAAAATAGCCGAGCTGGGCTCAGTGCAGCAAGGACAGTTTGAGCAGGCCCCCAGGGACTCTGCAGATAAAGGCTGCAATTGGGGGCAGAAGCTGATTCATAGCAGTCTCAGCTCCAACCCACTTCCTAAAGCCACAGTCTTCAGTCATGGGTCCCCCAAGGCCAAGGGGTTGGAGACCCAGCAGTTAGCATGATCACCTTCCTCCCAGGTCATAAGGCTCCACAACTGTGTCCAGTCATGTGATTCCAGTGGGTAGAGGCACTCCTTCCATTCCTTATTCCCAGCACATACGTGAATATGAGAGGGCACAGACTCCACCCAACTTGGAGTAGGATGGTGGTACACACAGGGATACAGATGGAACAGGAGCATGTATCTGAGTATCATGATACCAAAAAAATATAGCACCAGCATGGCCACCCCAATGGTCAGGAGCAGAGGGGCCTTCATTCTCAAAGGAAAGAGAGGGATAAAGAACACTCAGGTGTTCTCATTAGTGACTTCTTCAGAGACAAGAGGGAGAGCAGGGGTGATGAAGTGGACAGAGGTGGATGATGGCAGACAGGGAGTGAACATGGGCAGACAGAATGGATAGGAGGTCAAATTGGATGGATATGGATGAGATGTGGGCAGAGGTGGATGGACAGTGGAATGGGTGAAAAGGAGTAGACATGAAGTGAACATAAAGTGGACTGAGGAGTGGTCAGGAGGACAGGAAGTAGACATGGGTAAATGAGAAGTGAACAAAGAGTATATGGAATGGATGAGAAGTAGACTGGATGGACGTGGATGGAAAAGTAAATGAGAAGTGGATGGGGAGTGGACATAGTGAAAATAGGTGAATAGGAAGGAGGAAGAATGGACAGGGGGTAAACTAGGGAGTGGGTGATGAGTGAACAGAATATATGCGGAGTCAACAGAGAGTAGACAAGGAGTGTATGAAGAGTGTATGGGATGTGGACTAGGACAGATAATGGATAATTGGGATTGATAAACAGTGGATAGAGGTGCACAAGGAGTGGACAGGGCTGGAGAGAAGAGTATAAGGGTGTACAAGGTAATGCAGGTAGAGGGATTAGGTGGGAGTGGGTAGGGAGTGAAGGGTAGTAGCCAGGGAGAGTGGCCTCACTTCCAAATATTATACATCTTGACCAGCATGGGATGTTCTGGTGGTGTAGTGGTTAAAGCATTCAGCTGCTAACCAAAAGGTTGGTGCTTTGAACCTATCAACCACTCTATGGAAGAAAGATTAGTGGTCTGCTTCTGTAAGGATGTGCAGCCTTGGAACCTCTATGGGGCAGTTCTACTCTGTCCTATTGAGTTGCTATGAGTCAGAATCAACTTGATGGCCATGGGATTGTTTTTTTGTTCAATCACCATGGACTTGATCCAGCTCATGGACATATAATGAAATTTGGGATGAAGGTTAGACACTGATTGATGCCTTCAGCTCAGATTGGAATCTTCCAGGGAGCATGGATGAGGAGCCCCAGAGCATCCTTCTGCTCAGACCATATCCAGCTAATTTGCCTACCTGGAGCCAGCCATGTTGTTTAGCTCCCACACTAAAAATGTTTTCCCAGGAAAGGAGTTTGCAGGGTATAGGTAAGAAGCCAGCTCTAAACTGAGTCACTCCAAGCAAAAGCAATGAAAAAGCAGGGCTATGACATACTTTCAAAGTGGGTGTCTGTACAGAGTGCCTCTTAGTCTACCAAGTACTGTGTGAAGGTGTACAGGAAGACTGCCACCAGGCAGATGAGGCCTGCCACAAGTCAAGACCACCAATGTGAAGAACCACCTGAGAAAGAGAACCAGAGACAAGAGTTCTGAGACAAGCCAAACTCAATAATCTGAAAGCTGATAGCAGAAGGATTCAGAACGGATCTCCTGCACCAAAGTCCACAGCCTCACCACTCTCCCATATTACATAAACTAGGACTACTCCCAGTTGTGAGAAAGATGCTCCCCCCTCACTCCTATGATGCCCAGGAACTGTGGTCTGCACCCTCAGTTGAGGATCATCCAAGCTGGCTATGCCTGAGGTCTGGCACCCATCCACTTGCCTCATACCAAGGCCACACACCCTTACTTTGTTCCTAGATGGGACCTCCCCAAGGGGTATCTGGGGGCTGAAGACCTGAACTATGTGGTGACAAAGAGTGCCAGGCAAAGGCTTATCAAAGTGCATGTAGAAGGGGCAAAAATACCAGCATGGAGAGCTGCCCACCACCCTGACCACATGCCCTAGGTCTCCTCTCCTTGAGTGAGTGCTCTGAGAGGCACTGTAAGGTCACTTTCCAAGGCAATTCTGATGGTGCTGGTCCAGTTGTCAGATCCATGGCTTTAATATTGCTCAACAATAACACAGGCTTTGTCCTGGGAAGCAGTAATCTATATTCCCATGTGGCCTCAGTCCTGCCTGTTCATGGGGACTCTGAATGCATGTCTATTGCAGAATGGCAGGGGAGCAAATGGAATCAAGTCTCTGTGGAATATGTCATGGTATATGGTCCTCACGAGGCCATCTCCACTTGCATAGCATCCTGAAAGCCTAGGACCAACCCCCAGCTATGGTCTTATCTGAGTAGGAACAGGGTAGGTGAGCAGAGAGAGCAGAGCTGACTTTGTCAGGGCTCTGAATAGAACTTTGATACCCAGAGGAGATTCAGAATCTGAGCTCAGAGCACCTGGATCTTTTAAACCAACAGACCTGCCCCCTCCTTAGAGAGGAGCTGCCTCCCACTCATGAACTGAATTTCTCCTCACCACTCAGCCAGGGACCATAGCTGATGCCTGGCTAGGTTGTGCTGTCCATGGCAGGCCACTCCATGTTCTGTATTGCGTAACTGCCTTCTGTAACCTCTTAACCATTAGCTGTTTAACTGATGCTCTAGGGGCTCACAGCCTCATTGGACAGAAGCAAACACACACTAAAACAATGAGCTCATCAGCCCCTCATTTCATGTCCTGTCTGTGTCTTTCATAAAGAGGGCCCTTAACAAAGTTTCTGGGTATCACTGGAGGGATTTCCTGTACTCCTGTGTTCTCAACACAAAGGCTGCTGGCACTAAGGATCTAACTAAGCACATCCAAGTATAAGGCTATCCAGGACAAGTGTCAGAATCCCATGGAGGAGGGGGTATCCACTCCATTGGAGGTGGTAAGACTTTAAATGTGACAGTGTTTAAAAAGTGTGGACACACGGTCAGCACAAGGCAAAAAAGCCAACCAAACTCACTATCATCAAGTCAATTCAACTCATAGCGACCCCTCCTTGGGTTTCTGAGGCAATGTCTTAGGGAAAAAATTGCTCAATCTTCCTTATGAGGAGTGGCTGGTGGATTTGAACTGCCAACCTTCTGGTTAGCAGTCAAATAGCTTAGGCACTATGCCACCAGAGCAAGTGTCCCTAAATATAAGCTGTGGCCACCCTGAGGTCACAACACTGAGAATCATGAGGGATTAGAATGGCCAGCCAAGATGACTCTGTACCTGGAAATGGCCCGACATCCATGCGGACAGGGAAAGGATGGCAAGGAGACTCAAAAAGCGACCCTACACAGGTGGCAGTAACAGTTTTCAATGACCTGCAAGGGCTTGGACTGGTCAAAAATGGCCATGGACCTCCTGTAGTTCTTAAACCAAATGTTTGGTTCCACTGGATCAATGATAACAGCAGCAACAAGAACTACCAGATGGAATAGGAAGATCCCACTGGTTACCTGTGGATGCATCAAAGATATTTGGCCTCTCATTGTGGTCAGCCCAGACACAAAGCGGTAGGTCTGAGGTGGTGGGTAGTGCTGGGGCCGTGTCTGTCTGCCCAGCCTGCAACCTGGGATTTCCTGCATGCTCTATCCTGTGTGAGCACTGCAGTGATGGTGAGGACTAGGCAATGCAATCCCATCCCCCTCCTGTGGTCACAAATCCCCATGACCAGCTGAAACCCTAATCAGCCCCGTGAGTGGCAAACTATCTACCTAGACCTAGGTTTCATCCTCCAGGCTCCAATAGAAGCAAAGACCTGTACCGCAGTGCCCTTCTAAAATGCAGGACAGAGTGGTCAATTAAATAATGGTGCTCTAAACTGACATGACTGACCAGGGACAGTGATGATAAATGCCTAGACTCCATATGCTTCAGCAAGACAGGGGACAGCATCACAGTGACAAAGAGGCAGCCTGCTACAGGGATGGATTAGAGAGAAGCATTTCAGCAATAAGAAATGAATGGATGCATGCACAAATGAGTGAGTGAATAAAGGACTGAAATACCCAATGCCATAATACTTTTTCAGACAAAAAGTTTTAGGACCTAGGGACACCTGTGTGGGTTGATTCAGTGTGACCACTGCTGAGAAATGGATTGATTCAGTGAGGGGTGGTCCTGGGACCCCCAGCCTGCCCTTGCCATGTGTTTCTCTGAGTCTGGACTAGAGGCCATTTCCCTGGGGAGTTTCTTCCTTGGTGAACTTCTTCTTCAAGTGTCCTTGGGACACTTTGCCAGTGGGGATACACAGTCCAGAGACTCCATCTTCACTCACCTTTCTGTACCACCTTCCCTCAGACCCAATCAGACCCCAATATACCAGGCTTGTGTGCAATGCCTCTTCCTTTGCTGTCCCCAGATATGAGGCTGGCCACACTGTCCCTTCATAGCCAGTCTAGGGCAGAGTGACTGGCTGTGATGTGAGTACCCCGACAGACCCTGACACTATTGGCAACCACCTTCACGGAGAGCAATGGGAGCTTTGACAGGAATGCTAGTATCTCCTGTAACTTTGTCTCAAGGCCTAATTGTCCTGGGTCAGGGGTCAGTGTAGACCCTCCCCTTGCTCACACATCTTTGTGCAAGGAGGCCATGTGACCCAGAAGGAAACTGCACATTGGTCCCTGCCTCCCCACAAACCCCCTGTGTGTGTGGTCACAGGGCAGAGGGAGAGTGTCCTGAATGGCAGGACAATGGGAGACAGCACAGGACAGACAGATTGGGTGGGCTGGGTGGGCGGGAAGGCCATTGTGGGCATCTGTGTGACTCTTCCTTCATCAGAGGTGAAATAGAATTCCACTAGTGGAGGTAAGGGGGCTGGGCAGCCTGTAGGGTGGGGGGCATGGAAGGCTGGGCATGGGATAGGCAGTGAATGAGTAGATGAGATGGCAGGGGAGAGATAGGGCAGGGTGGAATGAAGGAGGAACTGGGGTTCCCAGAGAGGACAAGGTGACTAGGCTGAGTATATGGATAGAGGAGGGTAGTGTACCTAAGGGGTAGGGATTCTCCCCTTTATGTCTTATAGCACTTGGCTTGGTCACTTCCCCAGAAGACATTCCACTTTATTACTTGGCATCATACTCCCTTCCTCAGGGATGCCCATGGCCATGGTTTTCTTTTATGTGCCTGACATTTTGGGCATTCCTCCCTCTTTTCAACACATTTGACTATCAACATTGGAATTCTGTAATGCCAGTGTTATACTATAACTTGAAAAATAAAAGTCAAAAGATATTGGCAGAGACCAGAAGAACTAATTGATGCCTGGCTACCATTACTGACCATTTTAATCAAGGCCACAATAGATGGATGCCAATAGAGTGGAAGAAAAATGTAGAACAGAACCAAAATTTGCTTTAAAAAAAAAAAAAAAGATCTATTGGAGTGGTTGAGATTGGAGGACTTCTCTAGACTATTGCACTAAAATAATCTTCCAGCCTTGAACCAAAACTAATCCCTGAGTCATCTTGTAGCTAAATGACAAACTGGCTCAAAAAATACTATCATCCATAAGTACCGTGCACCTATAATATATCACCTATATGAGAACAAACATTCAAAAATAACTTTGAAACAAAGATGATAATGTAAAGGGCAGGGGGAACTAGATCAATGGAAATGGGATGACCAGAACAGAAATAATAAGAATATTCATGCATTGTGAAGAGTGTAACCAAAGTCACTGAGCAATTTGTATAGAAATCATCGAGTGGCAACCTAAACTGCTGTGTAAACTTTCACTGAAAGTACACTAAAATATTACTTTTAAAAAAGGATACTGTCATATTACTAGAGTCCTAATCAGTCATCAGCAGCTCTGGTGGCATTGTGTCTAAGTCATTTGACTGATAACCAGAAGGCTGGTGCTTCAAACCCACCAGCCACTCCTTGGAAGGAAGGTTGGGCAATCTACTTCTGTAGTGAAACCGCCTCAGAAGCCCAAGGAGGGGTCGCTATCAATCGGATCCAAGTCCGCAGCATTGAGTTTTCTGAGTTAATCAGTCATTAGCAATGTGTATGACAGAAACTCCTCCCAGGGTGAGGTCATTCTGGTCCGCTGCAGGCTTCCATTTGATCTTGTTAGAGTCCTCAAGCAGGATCATCTTGGCTTCACTCTTTCAGGCATCTGGTATAATTAAGCTAAGAGACAATATTATTCTCTTGCTTTGAGCCTTTCTGTAGGTATTAACATAATGTTAGACTTCCTCCATTACACAAACCACTTATTAATTCCTTTACCCTCAAGCTATCATTCCTCCTTCCCTCCAAATGTCATTTACTCTTACCCAAATATTCTACATTTGGAAAGTTTGGCTACTGTGCTGATTCATATTGCTGACAGAAATACCAATTTAGCAAGTACCACCCCCCTCAGTCCAATCCCATTCTTATAGGGTAGGGTTACACAGGTACAGAACTTGTAGGCTACCCCAACCACTAGTCAATACAGTAGAATTCACTGTTAATCCCAATTGTGCCAGACAGAGTGAAGGTAAAATCTACTCTATTAGATCCCTAGGAATTCTGGCACAAAATTATAAAAGTATAT
>NW_006921667.1:4349896-4354517 GCF_000298275.1 Orycteropus afer afer | reverse complement strand
TGGGAGGGGAGGGGAGGGATAACTGCAAATAAATAAATAAATAAAAATGCATTAACCCATATCACTTTAGTTTTGTGTATTTCACTGTACATAAATTATATTTCAATAAAATGCATTTTTCAAAAAAGAAAGACAGCATGCTGTTCAGCCCTGTAAGCCAATTTATTCTTTCCTTCTTTCATCAGAGTCTTTCCATTGGCTGGTATTTGTGTAGTAGCTTTCCATGAAGAATACTGTCCATGCATCTTTGAACCTCCACTTGTGAACCAAATGACCTTTTACTGCTCAGTAGAAAGCTATTCATAGGACACTGTCCATGTAGCAATAGGTTGTAGCAGCTCCTCAGGTGGCTCCAGGGTTGATCCTTAAGGGGAAGAAATGTATCTGCTTGTGAATACCATGAGTGTTTCCTTGCATTCCCTAGTCACTTATTCTTATTTAAACCATATCCAATTTACAAGCAGACCTCAAGTTATGAACAAGATTCATTCCTAAGTGTGTCTTTAAGTCAAATTTGCAAGTAAGTTGGAATAGGTGCATATTGTTCTTATTTAGCTTTACTTTAGTGCAAGAAAAAGAAGCTCTTTGGCTGCTAACTAGGTCAGCAGTTCAAACCCATCAGCTGCTCCATGGGAGGAAGATGAGGCAATCTACTTCCGTAAATATTTACAGCCTTAGAAACTCAGTGGGAGTCACTATGAGTCAGAATCAACTTGAAGCAGTGGGTTTCGATATTTTTCATTTAGTGCAAGAATAGGCTCAAAGCCTTTTCAATGATTTAAAAGCTGCATGTGAAGCAAATGAAGGTGACTGTGATGAAGGATTTCTTTCAAGTAGGGGTGGGTTCAATAGTTGCAGAGTGAAAGTAAATTTACATAACATTGTGAGTTGTCCATAAACTGGACATTTGTAGCCCAAAGACTTACTGTATTATAGAACTCTTTTGGATGCAACTTTCCTTACTAGAGTGTTTATCTGATACCATCCAGGACAGTATAATTATTTTAGGTTTCATGTTTATTTTATGTTCTTCATTATTGGGGTAGTCTTTTTTTGTGTGTGATTTGGGTGAAAGTTAACAGAGTAAATTCTTTTTTCATACAGCAGTTCACATACACTTTGTCTCATGACATTACTGAAATTCCCCACAATGCAACAACTCTCTTCCCACTTCCTCCCCATAGTTATCTCTTACCTGTGTCCTTCCCTCCCATGCACTCCTGTCCCCCCCCTCCAGCTGTCTCCCTGTGCTTGCACAGCCATTGGGGTAGTCTTGACCAACACCCAAAAGCAAGTAATTGCCTTCAAGTAGTATGTGATGTGCTGTCCATTCCAAAACCCACTGCTGTTGAGTCAATTCAGACTCATAATAACCCTATAGAACAGAGCAGAACTGCCTCATAGTGATCCCCATAGTGATTCCTGGGCTGTAAATCTTTACAGAGGCAGACTGCCATGACTTTCACACACAGAGCCAATGGTGATTTCAAACTGCTGACCTTTTGATTAGCATCTGAGTTCATCACTGGGACAGTTTTAATCAAAACTCAATAGCAAGCAAGTAATTGCCCTCAAGTGCCATGTGCTGCGCTGTAGCATCTGGAAAATTTCTACTTCAAAATCCATGTAGTCACTATCTAGATGGAACGACAGGTCTCTCCTCATCCAAAGCAAAGAAGAATGAAGAAAACCAAAGATGCACAGAAACAGTCCAATCCTCAGCCTATATGACTATGAGACCAGAATAACTAGATGGTGCCCAACTACCACTGTCAACCACTCAGAAGGAGATCTATGTAGGAGATCCTGGACAGAGTGGGAGAACAATGTGTAGAAAAACTCAAAATCATTAAAAAAAAATAGTGTGTAGAGGGGAGAGACCAGTTTTGCTGGTCTGATAGAGCGTGATGGAACCACTGAGACTATGGCCCCTAGCTGCTCTTGAGGTCTGGAATTGAATCCACTCCTATGGCTTCCAACCAAAAAAAAGACAGGCATATGAGCTGATCATTTAATTAGCTAGATACATTCCTAGGAGCTCTAGTGGCATAGTACCTAAGGCATTCAACTGCTAACCAGAAGGTTGGCGGTTCACTTCCTTGGAAGTAAGACTGGGTGGTCTACTTCTGTAGTGATACTACCTTGGAAACCCAAGGAAGGGTGGCTATGAGTTGGATCCAACTTGAAGGCAGTGTGTGTGTGTGTGTGTGTGTGTGTAGATACATTCCTTGGAGAGGTCAATCATGGGAGAATAAAAGGACTGTGTATGCACAGGGAGACAGCTCAGGGGGCAGGAGTGCATGGGAGGGAAGGACACAGGGAAACTATGAGAAGAAAATAGGAGGGGAACTGTTGCATTGTGGGAAATTGCAGTCAATGTCATGAGACAAAGTGTACATGAGCTGGTATCTGAAAAGTGAATTTGCTCTGTAAACTCTCACCCAAATAACAATTAAAAAAAAAAAAAAAATCCCCATAGTCACCATGGGGTAATACTCATGGACTTTTGCCATTGCTCCAGTCTTCATAAGCATGTGTGACAGACACCTCCAAAATCATGTCTGAATGTGGCTGGTGTGATAGAGCCTGGTGGAACGCCTGAGACTACAGCTCTTAGCTGCCCTTCAGGTCTGGAACTGAACCTACTCCTGTGGCTTCCAGCCAAACAAAAGGCAGGCATATGAACTGAACTTTTATGTTAGGTAGACACACTCCTTGGAGAGCTCAATCATGGGAGAATAGAAGGGCTGTGTATGCACAGGGAGACAGCTTGGGGGGCAGGAGTGTATGGGAGGGAAAGACACAGGGAAGAGGTAGCTATGGGAAGGAAGTAGGAGGAGAGCTGTTACATTGTGGGAGATTACAGCCAATATCACGAGACAAAGGGCATGTCAACTGCTGTACGGAAGATGAATTTGCTCTGTAAACTTTCACACAAATCACAATAAAATAAAAAAAAAAAGTCATGTCTGAATGTGGATCATAATGGTCCAAAAACAGAGAGGCCACTTTTGGCAATCCAGACATAGCCTGCTTTTGTTCTAGACCCCATTGAACCATGACTTTGTTCTGGCTGATTTCACAGATAGAGCCCTGCAATATTCCCAATATGAAATATGTACTCTCCAAAATCTGAAGAAACCAACCAAGTGTTGGACATCCTACATACTCTTACAGTATGTAAAGACAGTAAGTTTTTGGTTGCTTGTGGAATGTCACTAGGAATATTATTCCTGAGAATTTTACAAATTTGTAGGCCATTGGATTTTTTGCCTATTACTGTTAAGGTTTTTTTTTTTTTTTTTTTTGGAGTTAGGTTAAAGAATATGAATACCTCATGGAAACTTTTTATCTCAGTCTTCTCATAGTTTCCTGATGCTCTGAATGAAGTAATACTTCATAGAAACTCCTTGTTTCCACTCTCCTCCAGAGATCTAATGCTCTGAGTCAGGTAACTGTTAACATACTATTCCCAAAAATATCCATCATGTCATTGCTTTGTAACCAGCATGACACCCCTTCGCGACCCTAAGTCTTGCAATTAATGTCTTTCAGCCAATAAATGTATTTCAGCAGTATGATTACAACCAATAATGTTAAAAAGTATGTTTCACTTTGTGCAGCTTTGAACGGACCTTAATGACTGTAAACCAATCAGCATATCATCATTTTATTTACCCCATCAGCACTATAATAACTTGTGCCTTGCAATTTTCGCCTGAGATCCATGAACTTCAGCCTGAGGTTTCTTGATCTCCCGTTGCAATGTTAATTTTGTCTTCAATTAATTTGTTAGATTTTACTTCAGCAGAGTAAGAGTTTCAGTTCTTTAATGCAACTGGCAATATGAGGATTTTCAGAGTCATCTTCCCCAGAACCCTGAAGAGCTGAGAAAACTGGACTAACTGAGACATCCGGTAGATTCCTCCTAGTGCTAGGTACTGACTAGCCCGAGGCTCTTCTCACATTCCTAAGATCATATATATGTAAGAGGTGACTCATTTATGGAACATGGAAGAAAAAACAAACAAGAAGCCAGTCAAGGTACCTTAAGAGTCTGGTAACAAAACAAAACACAACCCACTGCCCTGGAGTCGATCTAGCCTAAAGCAGCCAGAGCTGCCTCTGCTTAACCACACAGATGTAGTATAGAAGATGTAGTATAGAAGACCTTCGTTTGAAACTAAACTTTTGATGTCACAGGCCCCAAAACACCCTCTGGCAGTCATGGCACTGCACCCCACTAATGTTAATTATCTCTTAGAATGCAAATATTTTCCACGTCATTGAACGTACATGCATGACTTATTTGTTTCACAGCGTATAAAAATGGAAGCCACCTGTTTGGAGAACCCGAATTGAAGTGGAGTCCTTCTGAGACAGGTAGAAGGCTGCAGGACCCAAAGGGTTAAACGAAAGCCCAAATTGCAAAGCTAAAATCAGGCCTAGCTGGTAACTTACAGCCTGGAACAGGGGAGGAACAAAACAACACTCCCCTATCTCCATCCTCTACTGTTATGCAGAATGTTTCTTTTTTGCAGATTGTTTTTTTTTTTTTTAGGATTTGGGTGAAGATTTACAGAGTAAGTTCACTTTTCATACAGCAGTTCACATATACTTT
>NW_006921667.1:4332029-4341736 GCF_000298275.1 Orycteropus afer afer | reverse complement strand
GGGGTCCAAGATTATCTTCTGTGTCTGTGTTAATTGGTTTCCCTTTTCTTTGTTGAAGAGGGTCTGTGCAATCCTTCTGCCTAGTCCACCATCTTGCCCCTTTGCAGATTGTTTTTGCAGAATGTTTGCTTTGCAGGCAAGCCTAAAGCACCTACCGGAAATCGAACTGACACCCTGAAGGTTTCATAAGACTGCCTCAATCTCTACTTATTCCATGAATAAAGATAAAGCACCCCCCTTTCTACCCCAAACCCTTTATAAACCCCAGCAAATCCTTTGTTCAGAGAGAGACTGGAGGCGAGGGTGGATGGAAGACCTCCATCTCTCCCTCGACAGCATCTCCCCCCGCCCCCACCCCCACTCACGCCCTTCTCCTTTCTCTTTAATAAACCTTGGTTTGTGTGGACACTCTGCCTCTCCTGCTCAATTCTTTGTCAGCCGAGGGCAAGGACCCTCGCTCAGAGCCTCGGGATCCCTGGTGACACTCCCAGTTCCTTGCTTTTGCACCTACAATAAACACACTTAGTTCTCCTCGCCTCAGTGTTCTTATTAACTCAGGAGCCATGCTGAGTGGGACCCACTTGCAGCTTTTGTCTGAAAGACAAGGTGTGGATAAAGGGCCCCTCTGCATGCCCTTTTGCTTTTTCCGGACTCTTTGGGAGCAGCCAGAGGTAAATGCTCTCAAAAACTGAGCGCTGTGCATTGCAGCATGTCTCTGTTAGAACTAGAGCTCAAGAGTGTTTTTTGAGCACGTCTCTCTTAGGGTTTGCTGAAGCCATTCTTTCTTCCTGTTTTCTTTTCCGTTTGTGGTTAAGTAAACTTCTTGGAGGACTCTGTTTCCATCTTTACCTTCTCAACCACTAAACCTTGCAAGAAATTTGCTGTTTCAGTTGTGGTTTTAGCCTCCCAAGGATGCCATCTACTGGCTTCATCTTGTTAAGTATGTTCACGCTTGTTTGCTGGTTGTGAGCTTGAGATTTGAACAGCTCTTCACTGAGGTATTTTTTCGGTAGGAACAGAAGGCAAAGCTCCTGATAACCCTAGAAATGCTAAAGTTTTTAGGGGGCCTTTTGAGCTTTTAAAGAGCTGTGTTGGCTCAGTGCCTAAGATATTTGACAGCTAACCAGAAAGGTTGCAGTTCAAACCCACCAGCCCATTGCAGAAGGGAAGATGGATGGGGCAATGTACTTCAGTAAAGATTTACCACCTTGGAAACCCAATGAGGGTTACTATGAGTCCAAATAGACTCCATGGCAGTGTTTTTTTTAAGCTTTTGGTCTTTCCTTTCTGTTTCTGGTTCATGCTAGTTTGTGTAGAAATTTAAATTGTGGTGACCCCACCATCTAGTGGACAGAATGTATGGTTCTGTACACAAAACTAGCAAACAAAACTTTTTCCTTTTTGTTTTTCTAGGGATACATTTTTGGCTTAGCACACCTGCTTGTTGGCACTTGGTGTAACTTGGTAAGATGGAGAAGCGCCCTAACTAAGGACCACAGTAGATTCTCCTCCAGAAACACTTGTTTTGTATATTGTCAGAAATTATCCCACCAACACAGTTCAGCAATTCAAAATGTGGAATGCACTTACCAAGGAAAACAGACACACATGAATGTCTGTGTCTGTATTATGACATATTTGAACTTAGTAAATTAGCTTTCTTGTGCAGCAAATTAGAACATAGAAGATTCCAAATGAACCAGAACCAGGGGGAGGCTTTTTATATTAGTTTCTGGAAACTACTAAGAGACAATAGTAAAATTACCTTACTGCAAGATATTGTATCAGGACAAGTGGAACAGATTAAGGAATTGAGAAATAAAAGTTTTGTGTCTGTCCCTTTGTTGGATGAAACTTCTCTTCCTCTTCCCTATACTAACCCTGTCTTACCCCAATTCTTGGTAGCTAATCCTCTAGATAACTTTCTGCCTTCCCCTTCTCATACTGCTATATCAAAACTTCCATATCACGCTACAGAGAAAGAGGTTAGAAAACCAGCCAAACCTCCAGTAGGAGCTAGCCCCATAGTTGAAAGACCCCTTAAAATAAAATACCCCTAAACTCAAAGAGGGCAGCCTGAAGTTACCTTTGTCCCCTGGTGTAAAGCAGAACTTTGTACCACTGTTAAAGAATTACTTGATCCACACAAAAATCTCTAGAAATTTAATCAAGAATTTAGAATTCTGGCAGAAACTTAGGAACTCAGCCCAGCTGATTTATGTAATTCATTACACATGTTGCTAGGACAGAAGAAATGAAATAGAAATTACTGAGAAATCATTGTCCATCCAACTCTGTACTCTGTCTCAGGTACAGTTCAGGTTTGCAAGCAAGAAAAGGATGGAAATGCTTGTAATTACAGAGATCATTTAACTAAACTTTTCACTGACTATTCGGGGTTGAACCTGGGAGATAATGGAGCCAAGATAGTTTTGATTCTATTTGTGTAGGAGAACTATACCCTGAATTAGCTGACTTACTTAAATGACATCAGTTAAATTGGGAGAATGTTGAAACTTCACAATTAACCGCCTTAGACTATAAATGGGCCCAAACTTTCCAAAAAAAAAAAATGCTAAAAACAAAGGCTCAACAGAACAAACTTATGTCTTTACAGTTATAGAATTTACAATCCCCTGGATTCAATCACATCTAAACCCCAATTTGGGAATTGGCCCAGGATTCTTGAGCCTGAACTCCCTGGGATATGCTCTTGTTGTGAAAAGGCTGCGTGTTTTTCAAAGGACTATCTTAGATTGAAAATGAAGTCTGGTGTTTTGCCATCAGCTCCACCCAAGCCCAAATGAAGGGGCTCCAGGGATATATTAGAGACTTTTCCAGTAATGACTCTGAATTCACAAGGGCAAACAACCCTCGAAATTAATGAGGAACATGAATTTTTCAAATTGATATAGGATTCACGTTGTCTGCAATTAACCCTGCAAGTCTGCATAAGCATCTACCCAGGAGTACTAAAACCCCTAAGGGTGTGGGAGTTTTAAATCATGAACTGAAAAATTCATTTCCAGTATCTGTGTCTTTGAGCCAATTGATCATATGCCTCCATTTCTCCTAAATTCTGATACTCTAGTTAACCTACTAGGAATAGATTTTTTGTACAAACAGAAATGTTATTTACAGTTTAACGAACAGGGAAAAATATTTTTGGATGTCCATCATCAGACCATGGAAGAAAGCTAGGATCCAAGGAAGTGAGAGGAATCACTTTGTTATCTGTAGAAGTTGATTTTACTTGTGCCAGAGACAAAGCTCACTCTTTCCCTATAGGAGGATGTTTCATCCCCTGCCCCTGAAACTTTGTGGGCCACTTCCTCTAGATATAGATTGGGTTTTATGGCCAGAACCTATAAAGAACCATATATATTTGTCTAAAACTTTGCCAAAAATATCTCAATATCCTTCAAAACAAGAAGCAAAGGGGGCCTAGTACCCATTGTCATGGATTGAATTATAGTCCCCAAAAATTTGTGTCAACTTGGCTGGCGGTTTAGAAATTATGTAAGAATGTAATGTGGCAGCTGTGTAATATTACCCCATGATGTGATCTGATGTGAACCTGATAAAGTGTAAAAAGTTTACAAATAAGAGTGGATTGCAACATACTTAGTTCCATCACAGCCCTGATCTAAGCAGAGCTTCCCTGGGATGTAGCCTGCAACATCTTTTATCTTACAAAAGATAAAAGGAGAGAGAATGTGAAAGGATAAAAATTAAGCTATTCAAATTGTCATTAAAAGTCCTAATCATGTCTTTAAGCTATAACTTGCAGCAGAACAATTTAATCACAAGAATATTCTAGCTGCATTTCGTCTCAGTTATAAGAACCACCTAAACATCTATTTCTCAGAATAACCATAGACCTGGATACAGCAAGGGACCAGGACTGAAAGCAACTATGAAAAGAACAAATATGTTATCTATTGGAACATCTACTCCTAGCCACAAACCCAGATATGCAAGACAATTTTATTGGCTCAGAAGGAAGTTAGGAGTGTTGTAACACCAGAGACGGCGGAGAGATGACAGCAGCAGAGGCATCAGAACCAAGAGACTGGACCATGAGATGGAGCAGCAGTCTTCCCAGCCCATGGAGCAAGAAACCTGAGTGTCTTTAGGCAGAAAGCTTCCTGGCAGAGTGGGCTGCCTTCAGATACTAATTGGTAAAAGCTTTGTAATACTTGCTGAAACAGGGCAGAGGCCAAGGTGGCCTCTTTGAGAGACCAAGGAAACAGAAAGTAGAAGCTAAAGAGACAAAGAAGAAGAGAAGCAGAGCTGGCTCAGTATAAAAGGGTAGGATCATGGCCTCTGGGATTTCAGTGGGTAGAACTCCCACAGCCTCCTAGGTCTGAAAGAGTCAGGTCTTCACCAGCTCAGTTCTGCCATACATGAGTTCCAGTGGGATGGGGCCATAGCCACTACCCAAAGCTGACAAGGGCAAAAGAACAGGACCTGTCAGGCAAAACAGGTGAGGTCACCACTCAGATGGACTAAGTGAATCAGACCACCCAAAATCAAGAGAGCAGAATTGCCATTCCAGTGGGCCTGGAAGGCAGAGCTAAAGCCCAAGGTCAGAATCCAGAGAGCATGGCCAAAACCCAGAGCCTAGAGGGCAGGCCCAGTGCCTAGATGGTCTCAAAGAAAAGAGGATTACTTTTAAGCCTTGAAAGCTAAGGTGAAATGTTCTGGATGTTTTTACTTGCTTGATGCTGTTATCTTTTCTTTGTCTCCAATTTCTCCCATTTGTAATGGAAATGTCACCTTGTGCCTGTTCCACCATTGCACTTTGGAAGCAGATAACTTGTATTCCAGTTCACATATGAAGATGAATTTTGCCCCAGGATGGATTTTGGACTTGTAGCTCTGGTGGCACAGTGCCGACGGCATTTGACTGCTAACCAGAAGGCTGGCAGTTGAAACCCACCAGCCACTCCTCGCAAGGAAGGTTGGGCAATCTACTTCTGTAGTGATACTGCCTCAGAAATCCAAGGAGAGGTAACTATGAGTCGAATCCAACTCAGTGGCACTGAGTTAGAGTTGATTTAAGACTTTTGGATGGTATGATGGGGTGAAAGTGCTTGGCATGTTACAAGGACATGGATTTTGGGGGGCCAAAGGGTGGAATGTCATAGACTGAGTTGTGTTTCCCCAAAATTTGTCAACTTGGCTGGGCCCTAATCTCACTGGTTTAGAATTTATGTAATATGTAATGATGTAATGTGGCAGATATATAATGATACACCATGATGTGATAAACTGACCAGGAGGAAAAGGATTAAGATTAAGGGTGGATTGCAACATCCTTAGTCCCATCACAGCCTTGATCTAATGTACGTGGAGCTTCCCTGGGGTGTGGCCTGCAACACATTTTATCTTACAAGAGATAAAATGAGAGAGAAAGGAATAGAAACCAAGGAAGAGAAGCCAAGAGCTGAGTGCATCCTTTGGTCCCAGAATCTCTCCTCTGAGAGCCTCCTAGGACCAAGGGACACACAGAAAGAGAAAGTATTCCCCAAGAGCTGGCACTCTGAACTCAGACTTTTAGCCTCCTACTATAAAAGAATAAATTTCTCTTTGGTAAAGCCAACCACTTGTGGTATTTCTGCTATTGCAGCACTAGAGAACTAAGACATCCATCATTCAAAATTGTTTAGCCAAGGGACTTATTATTCCTTACAACTAGTCCCTGTATCATGTCTGTTTTTCCAATTAAAAAAAAAAAATTGAGGTTGGCAGTTTGTACAAGACCAACATGCATCATAATCCCACATTTTCCAGTAGTTCCAAATCCCTACTTACTTTTATGTAAGGTACCTCCTGATGCTACTTATTTCATGGTGGTAGATCTGTATAGTGCTTTTTCAGCACTCCTGTTTGTTCTCATAGTCAGTGTCTTTTTGCTTTTACATAGGAGGAACAATTCACTTGGACTGTAATACCCAGAATTTCAATGAAGTCCTACAGATTTTTCTCAAATATTACATTCTGATTTAATGCCTTTAAAACTTCAGCATAGTTCTGTTTTACTCCAACATGTGGATGACTTGGTGGTCTGTTCACCATCCCAGGAAGATTTTCAGCAGGATAATATATTATTACATTTGGCTTCTAGGGGCCACAAAGCCATCAGAGAAAAATTACAGTTCACTTTGCCCTATATAAAATATTTAGGACATATTATTTCAGCATAAGGTATTTCTATAGATCCAAAAAGGAAAGAGACCATCTTGGCCTTTCCATCCCCAACTACTAAGAAGCAACTGAGAGTTCCCTAGTCTTTGTGGGTACTGTTGAACATGGATTCCAAATTTTTCTTCTGTGGCAAAACTTCTTATAAATATTTTAAAGGTATAGCCCATGACTCTTTCAAGCTCTCTGAAGATGGATTACAAGCTATAAAATAATTTTCAAAAGCTTTGCTTACCAGCTCCACTTTGGGGTTCTCCAATTATATACTGTGTTTTCATTACATATTCTTGACTTGTCTAGGAACAGCTGACCCAATGATATAGGGAACAACAAAGGCCAGTATGGTATTATAGCCTATATCTCAACCTGGTAGCAAGAGCTTATCTCCCCTGCCTTTGAGCACTGGCAGCACAGCCAGAGTTATGGGAGCTACCTCAGACATTGTACACTGGAATTATCTTGACATTTACATTCCCAACTCTATACCTGCTAAATTAAATTTTAATCTAACTCAGCATATGTCTGCTAGTAGACTGATCTCTAATGAAATGTTTTTGTTAGCAGCTCTTATATCAGGCTGCATTCTTTAATTTCTCTTAACCTAGCCACTTTACTACCCATTGGGAGCTCTGGTGGTGTAGTGCCTAAGGCATTTGACTTCTAACCAGAAGGCTGGAGGTTCAAACCCACCAGCCACTCCTCAGAAGGAGGGTTGGGCAATCTACTTCCATAGTGATACTGCCTCGGAAACCCAAGGAGAGGTCGCCATGAGTCGGATCTGACTTGATGGCACTGGGTTTCGTTTTTTACTACCCATCACTGAGGAAGCTTTTGAGTCCCTCATGATTTCCTGGATTTGACTGGTCAGTTGCTCACACCTAGAAGGGACTCCCAGGAGGCCTGCCATCCCCCATCTAATCCATTGATGGGTCTCTTTGTTAATGTTTCCTATTTGGAACCAGATCCTTCTGGCTCATATTCAGGGAACACATGCTATGAGACTTCCACTTAGGTTTTGGAGAGCAACACCCTCTCTGATGTCACCTCAGCACAACAAGCTGAATTGATTGCACTCACAAGTTCCTGCAGGTTGATGGGGCAGTTAGTAACCATGAACACAGACTTGAGTTATAGATTTGAGGTCATATATGATTCTGGGATTCTATGGATATAAAAAGTTTTTATTACCTCCTCTGTGGCCCAAGTTGAGAATGAGGCCTTAGTTGATGACCTCCTAGACACACCTCTGCTGACCACTGAAATAGCGGGGCTACCCCTGCTATCAAGCACATCAGACTAAATGGGAACCCATAGCAGAAGAGATTCAAGGGAAAAATTTGGCTGATGCAGTGGACTAACAGACAGCTGCAAGGGATCCCTCTGAAAGAACATATTTTCCCAAGTGTAGGAACACAAAGAGGGTATTAGAAGCCAACAGCCCCAGAAAGAGCACCACAGAATTAGAAAAAGTTAAGCTGGTGCCTGCGAAGCCCAGTGGAAACCTATTGACCTTTCCTCATTTTTCAGATCTTTTCCATGTGCATTACAGAACCTCGCCACCACAGAGGAAATATGGACTTGGTACACAGTGAATGCTACCGGAATCTATCATGGGCCTCTGGATAGGCCTAGGGACTGACCTATTCTTCCTTTAGGGTTACATGTTCAATTTCTGCAAACTTGTCTTATTGAATTTCCTAGCAGATTTGGTGAAGATTTACTTTCCTTTTTGGAATAATACTTTTGGGGAAGATATAAGGCTGCTGCCAGCCATGTTTTTACTCTAACATTTTATACCCAATTCACATATTACAAGGGCAGAGCCAGGTTTTCACTAATGTTAAATGTCATAGTATCAGATTTATATGATCACTATACATACACTAAGGCAGAACTGAGAAGATGTTAGATAGACTAGGAGAGTACTATCAAGTTGTCCTCTGCAATCTAATAGAAGACTCTTCAAATGAGAGTTGGTGTGATTTGCAGCTACATCAGGTTGCTGCCCCTCCTTCTGCACAAGATAATTGGGTAAAAGAAGGGTGTAGACCTGAAAGTACCAGTTCTTTTTTAGTGGGACCAAACAGAAAACCTGTAGCTTGAATATTTACGTTTCCCTTTAGTCACCACCTTTCACTAGAGAGACCACCTGGAGAGAGACAAGATGGTGGATGTCTTAAAAATTATATTACTGAGGGCATTTTTGGAGGACTTCCAACCAGGTACTATACCAAAGTTCATTCTAATCAGAATGTAATCCAGACAGACCACACAAGCCAGTACTTGGGAAATATCCTCTCCCCATAGGATCCATGTTGGAATGACAAGTAGATTTCATTCAGTTAACACTTACACATGATTATAAATTTTAGTTGTGGTCTGTAGATATTCTCATTGGGTAGAAGCTTTTCCCTGTCACCATTCCATGGCAATTTTTGTGGCTAAAAAACTTCTAGAGAATATTATACCCACTTGGGTGTTTCTGGCCTTTCTTTGCAATGATCAGATTACTCATTTCACAGTGCAGGTAATTACTACAGTTTGTAAAGTTGTTCCTATGTATGAAAAACTACATTTTCTCTACCACCCACAATCTTCTGGGCCTTATATAATGAATGAATGGACTCATTAATAGCGAACTAGCAAAAATAACAGCATCGTAAGGATTGGCTTAGCCTCATACTTTCGCTCCAGTCCTGATATATCTGAGGACCACTCCATTCAGACTTTATAAGTTGATCCCTTTGGAAATTGTTACTGGGAAGGCTATGAATCTTCCATATGGTTCAGCTTTTACCAATTATAATCTCCTAAACACCAGTTTGCTGAAATATTGTCAGATTTTGCTTCATTACACAAAAGAACAAAGCCTCTATGATAAAAGCAGCTTTTGATAATTAGACCCTAAAATAAGTTAAGGCATCTTTTGTCATGCCTGTGGATTACATTTATTGGAAAAGGCATCAGATAAAGGATTCACTTAAATCTAAGTGGAAGGAACTCTACTTAATTCTTTTAACAGATCTCTGTGCTGTGATATTAGAGGATTAAGGCTTGGATACACCTATCTCAGCTGAATAAAGTGCACATGGATCCAACCTGGACTGTCCAGCTAACTAAGGGACTTAAACTAAAATTAAACAGAGTCTGAATGAGAAGCAGATAACAACAAGGTCACAGAATAAGTTTACGCAAGTACCTGAAGCATTTGGAATTTGTACTATAGTTTTAGCTATACTTTAATCTTTAGCCATTTTGTGTTTACTATATACACTTAAGTTTTATTTTGTTTTTTTGTAAATGTATATGCAAGACTGCATAGAAAAAAGATTGAAGTTTTCAAAGACTTCATATTACTTGGTTCTACAATCAATGCCAATGGAAGCAGTGGTCATCAAAAGACATATTGCATTGGGCAAATCTGTTGCAAAAAACCTCTTTCAAGCACTGAAGAGCAAAGATATCTCCTTGAAGACTAAGATGCACCTAACCCAAGCCAC
>NW_006921667.1:4330660-4331914 GCF_000298275.1 Orycteropus afer afer | reverse complement strand
ATCTGTCCTGGAAGAAGCACAGCTGGAATGCTCCTGGGAAGCGGAATGGCCAGACTTCATCTCACCTACTTTGGTCATGTTTTCAGAAGGGACCATTCTCTGGAGAAGGATGTCATGCTTGGTAAAGTGGAGGGTCAACAAAAGAGGGAAAGGCCCTCAACAAGATGGACTGACACGGTGGCTGCAGCAATGGGCTCAGGTATAGGAGGGATCATAAGTCTGGTACAGGACCAGGCAGTGTTTCATTCTGTTGTTCATATAGTCACTATGAGTCAGAGATGACTCAACAGCACATAACAACAACAATGCAATCCCTAGAAATATTTGGACTTAGTCTAGTAATTACAGGTATATTCACTATTGTTGGATTTATGGTATTATTCTTTCTTAGTCCTTGTGTTTTAATCATGATCCCAATCGTTTTAATCAATTATTTTCTTCTTTTTTTATTGCTTAACAAGAGAATGCTTTTATTAAATTGGCCCACCCATGGTAAGTGCTAGTAACCTACGTGAAAGCTAGATTTGCCACTCCTCTCCCACTCTGCACAAAAATTATCATCTAAACTATTCCAGTGCTAATTTAACATGAGCTATAAGAGTCAAGCTGGGCACCCACCCAAAGTTAATGCTTATCCTTTTGTTTCATGTTTCAACCTGACCCAAGTCCAAAGTATACCATTTGATTGTACTACAGCCAAATTGGGAGCTCTGATAGTGTAGTGCCTAAGGCACTTGACTGCTAACCAGAAGGCTGGCGGTTCAAATCCACCAGCCACTCCTTGGAATGAAGGTTAGGCAATCTACTTCTGTAGTGATACTGCCTCAGAAACCCAAGGAGGGGTTGCTATGAGTCAGGTCTGACTCGACGGCACATAACAACAACAACAGCCAAGTTAAATGCAGAAGCCAAGATTATATTGAATAATACCCTTTTGTTGGGAATTATCATAAAGAAAACAGATTTTAGTTGGTATAACTGCTTTAAAACACTAAATAGAACAATTAAAAATTATAATAACCATATTTTCAAAACTATAATCAACAGGAATTAAACATTGGGAAATTATCACATTGTAATAATGCCAAGATAGAAACTTGTCTGGTGAAGGTAAAATTTTCTCTCCCTAATTCCTCCAGGAGAAAGGGGTAAAACCCAGTCACTAGTGCTCAGACGGCTCCCTTGTTACCCTCCCAAGAGGGACTGGGTCTCCGGGAGCAAGGTAAGCACGGGCGTAGCACAGAGTAGCAGGCC
>NW_006921667.1:4326989-4327570 GCF_000298275.1 Orycteropus afer afer | reverse complement strand
AGATGTCATGCTTGGTAAAGTGGAGGGTCAACGAGAAAAGGGAAGACCCTCAACAAGGTGGATTGACACTGTGGTTGCAATGATGGGCTCAGATAAAGCAGGTATTGTGAGGCTGGCACAGAACTGGGCAAATATTTTGTTCTGTTGTACATAGGGTCACTATGAGTCAGAGACGACTCAACAGCACCTAACAACAACAACCACCACCCAACGTAGCCTAATGCTTGCCAACAATCCTATTGCTGACTACCCCAGATGTGGCTGGTCCTTTTCCTTATAGCTAGAAGAGTCTATTTATAACCTGCTGAATACTATGGCTGAAATAGCTGATGATGTTGCAGAAGGACTGGCAGCACAACAATCCCTTAATTCACTAGCTAAGGTGGCATGGCATAATTGAATAGCTTTAGATTTCATACAAGCACAGCAGGGTGAAATGTGTGCCATCTCAACCCTCATGTTGCTCTTGTATAAATACTACAGGATAAGTAGAGCAAGACCTTAAGAAGATTCATGAAAAGGCTGTTTGGTTATTGCACTCTATGCCCCTCCCCATGACTTTACCATCTTTTATATATATA
>NW_006921667.1:4313513-4326769 GCF_000298275.1 Orycteropus afer afer | reverse complement strand
TATATATATAATCTTTAGATGGCTCCCAAATAGTGTATATTCTTGGTTATGATCTCTGTTGCAAAGTGGGTTAATTATATTAATAACAGCAATCCTCACTGTTAGAGTAAAAAGATGTGCATCTACCATAGGAACTGAAAACCCTGCTTCATCTCATGTTCAGAGAATTGTACATAACAACAATGCATTCAGAATCCAGAACCAGAAAAGCCTCATGACTTAGGTTAGTCATTTGGGAGTAGGTTAGGTTATTCCTCCAATATGGCTATAACTTATCCATTACCCATACCAAGATCACTGAAGACTACTTCTTAGGAAGCAGGTGAAATCCAGAGCTATCTGGCAGCCAAGGTACTGGTGGTCCCAAATATGGAGAAAAAGGAGCCTAACATGAAGTTTGGGCCACCACCCAGGAGCAGCAAATCAACAGACTCATGTATAAAGTTCCACTTGAAAGCAACATATCAGCAAGTCGATGAAGAAGAGAATATGTCCATAAGTGTGCTTGAAACCGAGTAAAGTCAAAACTATTTCCCCCACCCTGGTTAAGGCAGATAATTAGAACAGATAGGACCCCAGATGGAAATAGATAAGTAAACTTAATCACCCCCAACTATTCCCCCACCCCGGACCCTGGTTGGAGATAGGTGAGTAAACATAAAGGACTCCAGTTGGAGACAGATGAGTAAATACGATAAGCTCAGTTCCTTAAGAACTGGATGGAAAAAAAGCATTCTTTCCTACTATTTCCTTAGGCGCAGGTAATAAATGCGTTAATGTGTCTTAGAAAACAACTTGACAATTAACTCTGGCCTGCAGACATGTGCAGTGGGGCAGAGAGGAGCAAAGTTACCGGGAACTAACATTTCAGCCAATTGTTAACCATCTTATGCCCAAATTCCTTAAATTTTTATGAATATGCGTAACCCTCCCTTCTGAAACCTACAAAACTGTAATTTGATGGAGTTTTGGGGAGTCAGATCTGGGTATGGGGGTACCCCTACTCCTTGCATTGCTGCTTTGCAATAAATAATTTTCTCTCCTCTTAATCACTCAGTGTGTAAACTGTTTTGGACTGACTGCGTACCAGGCAGGGACCCACGTTTGGTCCTATTTCAATTTGGCACCCCAGATGGGACTGAGGGTCTCTGACCCTCTGCCCTTTGAGGACCCTCAGATGGTGGAAACGGAATGGACCTCTGATGGACCTTGTGAGCACTCAGACACAGCTTTGTATGAAGGTGCATAGCATCCTCGGTCTCTAGGCACTTTCAAGAGAAGAGAAAATTATTCTGGGTTTGAAGACATCTATTGGTGAGTACAGACTGAATTCTGGTCTGGCTTCTAGCTGATAGGGAGGTTGAAATTTTGGTTAATGGCCTTAATTAAAAAACATCTTCACAGCTGAAGCACTCTGTTCTGGCTTCTAGCTGATAGGAAGGTTGAAATTTTGGTTAATGGCCTTAATTAAAAAACATCTTCACAGCTGAAGCACTCTGTTCTGGCTTCTAGCTGATAGGGAGGTTGAAATTTTGGTTAATAACCTTAATTAAGACATTTCCACAGCTGAAGCACTCTGGTTAGCTTTAAGATGAGAGGGAGGTTGAAATTTTGAATATAGCCTTAATTAAGATATTTCCACAGCTAAAGCACTCTTAAGAATCTATACTTTGGTCTAGTTTTTAGCTGATAAGGAGGTTGAAATTTTGGTCCTTAGTTGGTAACCTTAATTAAGATCATCTCCACAGCTGAAGCATTGTTATTCTGGTCCGGTTTGGTTTTGGTTTGTGTATGGGTTTACTGTAGC
This sequence comes from Orycteropus afer afer, assembly GCF_000298275.1. Lineage (NCBI taxonomy): Eukaryota > Metazoa > Chordata > Mammalia > Tubulidentata > Orycteropodidae > Orycteropus > Orycteropus afer. Next base: position 4,324,962 of record NW_006921667.1, on the reverse strand, counting down.
CCACGTGTTTCTTAGGGATCCTTTATCTTGATCTGCTGTGTGTGAATGAGAGTGTGGGTATGTGGCAGCCCAGGTGTCTCTTAGTCTGATCTGGTTCAGTTTGGTTCATGTGTGGTCGGGAATAAAAGTTATAAGTGGCGGCCCAGGTGCCTTTTAATCAAAATCTCTCCACAGCCCACGTGTTTTTTGTTTTTCTTTTTTAGAGACTTTGCTTTGAATTCTGGTCAGGCTCTTCTTGATTTGTTTGTTTGTGAGAAAGAGTGTGTGCACACGTGGCACTGGTGCAACAGTATCGGGTGGACATGTGACTGGAAATTTGGTAACCAAGGTTCTATACCAGAATGCAGCCCTGTTGGCTGCATTCTGAAAAACTGGGCTCATTTTTACTTTTAGCCTATAAGGAGGGAAAAATTGGTATTTTTCCGTAACACTATCTGGCCAAAATATTGGCTTGAGTCTGGGGATAGATGGTCAGAAAATGGGATTCTGAACTGATATTATCCAGTTAGATTCATTTTGAGAAAAAAAAAAAATCAAAAGCGGGAAGAACTGTTTCATCTAGAGTTATTCTTGGCTTTGTTTCAAAACAAGGGTTTACAGAAAACAGTTTGGGGTGATAACTGTATGATCTAAAGGGAAAGTGGATTTTAAGGGCATCTTTCAGGACTCTGAAGATCCTTACCTTGACTCTGTCCCTCTCCATCTGCCCCTCAGAAAACAATCTCCCTAGCACATACTCAGAGTGGTGTAAAATTTGGCCAAGGCCCTAGGCCAGATATGTCAGGGCACTACCCATTACAGCAGGTTCCAGCTGGTTTAGATCATGAAAGAAATCCTGGAGGTTTCATTTGGACTCATGTGCTATTCACCAGGGCTGATTTACTTAAGTGTAAAAATATGATGCCCACTAACAGGGAGAATCCAAAGTGGATGGAAACCTTAATCACCTCCATATTTTAAGTTCATTGTCCTAATTGGGCTGACATTAATATGTTACTAACTACATTACCCTTGAAGAGAGACGGATGGTATTAGAGAAAGCTAGAGCAGAAGCCAACAGACTTCACAACCTCCAGCCTGAAAACCTAGTCAGGGGCCCCAGCCATCAGGCAGTGCTGGGAAAAGATCCAGAGTAGGATCCTAATGACCCAGGGGACAGAGATAGGTTGGCTCATATGAAAGTGGGCATCATCATAGGGCTCCAGAAGGGCGCCCCAAAGCAGATTAATGTTCACAAAGTTCAGGAAGTACAACAAGACCTCAAGGAAAATCCTTCCACTTTCCTTGAATGGGTATATAAGGCCTACTGTCAATATACTGACACCGACCCAGATGACCCTCAGAACATATTGCAAAGTGCCCCAATATATGGTGCAAACTCCACAAAAATTGGAAGGGGAACTGGGTATGAACAATTCTGAACTTGTCGAGGTTGCTTTCAAGGTCTATAATAACCAGGACCAGGAGCAGGAGAAACAGAAGCAAAGAGACATGAACCAACAGACTGCCTTGCTGGCTGCTGCCCTGGGAGGTCTGCCACAAAGTCGATCCTACTGGGTAAGTCCCCATGAGCCCCCAACAAATAGAAAGGGAGCAAATCAATCCCCTCCTCCAGGAGGCCAGCCAACAAAGTTGGGGCCTCAACAGTGTTCTTACTGAAGGAAGGATGGGTACTGGAAGAAGGAGTGCCCAGAATGAGCCCTCCAAAACCAACCAAAGGTCCCCCCGCCCCCCACAGATGGGAAGCACAGCTGACAGTGATCAAGAATGATGGGGCCCAGGGGCTCTGTTGCAGATTGGGCAAATTCCTATCTCCCACAAGGAGCCTGGGTGGCAATAACTGAGGGAAAACAGCCTGCTGAATCTCTACTGGATACAGGGGCAATCTCAGTCCTAAACATCCCCAAAGCCACCTGTCCTAGAAGACTACGAGCATTACTGGAGTTTCAGTAATGTAAAAATTTTCTTCAACCCCTTGAATGCCAGGTTGGGAGTACTGCATTAACTTGAAGTTTTTATACATGCCTGAATGCCCCCTTCCTCTGTTGGAATAAGACTTAATTACCAAGTTAAATACTCAGGTTACTTTCTCAGCTAACAAGCTCCAGGTAGATGTTAATCCCAACCAGGCATGGGCCTTATAGACAACCTCCTGCAATTACCTGCTGCTATGGACTACAGAAACAACAGGCAGAACTGTCACTGCAACCAGCACTTGTTATGGGAAAAGAAGGAGCTCTGGTAGCACAGTGCCTAAGGCACTTGACTGCTAACCAGAAGGCTGGTGGTTCAAATCCACCAGCCACTCCTCAGAACGAAGGTTGGGCAGTCTACTTCCGTAGTGATACTGCCTGGGCAACCCAAGGAGGGGTCGCTATGAGTCGGGCTGACTTGACGGCACATAACAACAACAACAACATCACTATGGAAGTAGATCGCCCAATCTTCCTTCAGGCAGAAGGAGATATTATTTCTCTGGTGGCGTAGTCCGTAAGGCATTTGACTGCTGACCAGAAGCCTAGTGGTTCAAATCTACCAGCCACTCTTTGGAAGGAAAGTTGGGCAATGAACTTCTGTAATGATACCGCCTCAGAAACCTAAGGAGGGGATCTCTATCTATGATTCGGATCTGACTCAATGGCAGTGAGTTTGGTGGGTTTTTTTTAAAATAAGATTCTGGGTGCATTAACTAAGTAAGGAGTATGGACCATAAGGAGGTTAAAAGGAAGGAGGTGGGAATGACTTGGCGTTTTCTTTCTAAAATGGAATTTGCTTTCAAGATGAAGTCCAGGAACCATTTTGGGGTGTTTGAAGGTAGGAGCTCTGGTAGCATAGTGCCTAAGGCACTTGACTGCTAACCAGAAGACTGACAGTTCAAACTCACCAGCCACTCCTGGGAAGGAAGATGGGGCAATCTACTTCCGTAGTGATACTGCCTCGGAAACACAAGGAGGGGTCGCTATGAGTTGGGTCCGACTGGAGGGCACATAACAACAAACAACAACATCATACAGGCATAAACTACACTTCCCACAGGGCAATTGTCTGAATACTGGCTGAAATTAGCAACATGTGGGTTTGGGCACTTTCTCCTAGCTGTTATATATGTCTGATGGGCTGGTCTGCTGAATGAAGATTATAGCCTTGGAAACCCTATGGAGCAGTTCTACTCTATCCTATAGATTTGCTACAGACTCAACTCAACAGCAGCTGGTACAGGAGGTACGGGTTTGCAGTAAATTCCTCTTCATCCCTTTATGTAAAGCCTATACTGGCTTTCATATACAATATTCATTCTGATACTTAACATTCAGATAAACAAATCACTTCATGTAAACCTTTTTAAGCATTTCAGCTTTGATAATCTTTTCAACTCCCTATTTTACCAATTCATATGCATACCAATTCATATACATATCTGTCCAAATGATTGTCTCTTGGTCTATGTTCAAGATCAGCATGAGCACAATTAAATGTTGTGGAATTCAAGTTCTTCACAATGTTATCCATAATTTGTTTTGTTATGATCCACACAGCTGAATGCCTTTGCATTGCCAAACAAACATCTTTCTATTATTCTCTGCTTTCAGCCAAGATTCATCTACCATCAGCAATGATATCCCTCATTCCATATCCTCTTCTGAGTCCAACTTGAACTTCTGGCAGTTGCCTGTTGATGGGTTGCTGTAACTGTTTTTGAATGAACTTCAGGAAAATTTTACTTGATGTGATATTAATGATTTATTTGATTATTTCTGCATTCTATAGGATCACCTTTCTTTGGAATGGGCAAAAATAAGGAATGTGTCTCTTCTAGTGGGTTGGCCAAGTAGCTATCTTCCAAATTTCTTAGCATAGACTAGTTAGTGGTTCTGGCATTGCATTTGTTGAAAGATTATAATTGGTATTCTGTCAGTTCCTGGAGCCTTATTTTTCACTGGTGCCACCATGGTAAGGCAATAGGCTGCTGATTAAAAGGTCAGGGGTTTGAAACCATAAGCTGCTCCACAGGAGAGAGACAGGGCTGTCTGCTTCTGTAAAGATTTACAGCCTTGAAAACCCTATGGGGTTGCTATGAGTTGAAATTGACTCCATGGCAATGGGTTTGATTTTTTTTTGGATTTTGCTTTCCATTAATGTATTCAGTGCAGCTTGGACTTAACCTTCAGTACCATCAGTTCTTGGTCATATGTTACCTCCTGCAATGTCTGAATGTCAAGCAGTTCTTTCATTACAATGACTGTATATTCCTTCCATCTTCCCTTGATGCTTCCTGCATTGTTCACTATCTTGCCACAGAATCTTTTAATATTTTAACTAGAGGCTTGAATTATTCATCAGTTCTCCCAGCTTAATACTTTACTTTTTCTTCTCAAGCTGCCTTTTGAGATCTTCTATTTTGGGTGATCTGGTAGTGTAGTACCTAAGGCATTTGACCACTAACCAGAAGGCTGGCAGTTCAAACCCACTAGCCACTCCTCGGAAGAAAGTTTGGGCAATCTACTTCTGTAGTGATACTGCCTTGAAAACCCAAGGAGGGGTTGCTATGAGTCGGCTCCAACTCAAGGGGAGTGCGTTTGGTTTATCTTTTGGTTCATTTGGTTATTTTACTTCATCATTTCTTCTACTCACTTTAGCTACTCTACTTTCAAAAGAAGGTCTCAGAGTCTCTTCTGATGTCCATTGTGGTCTTTTGTTTCTTTCCTGTCTTTTAATGATCTTTTATTTTCCTAGAAGATCATAGTGTCTAAAGCATTTGATTGCTAACCAGAAGGCTGAGAGTTCAAACCCACCAGCCACTCCTCAGAAAGAAGGCTGGGGAATCTACTTCCTCAGTGACACCATCTCGGAAACCCAAGGAGGGGATGCTATGAGCCAGATCTAACTCGACAGCAGTGCATTTGGTTTGGCTTTGGTTTTTTGTTTTCCTTGATGTCATCCCACAACTCATCTGGTCTTTGGTCATTAGCGTTCAATACATCAAATCTATTCTAACAACCAAAATAACCATCCTAAAATCAAGTCACTTATCATCCATCTGTTCACATAGTCTATTTCAAAATTCCACGTCTCTATGAATTAGAATTATTCCAGGCAATCCCATCCTGCAGTAACTGTGCTAAGCCAAGGGTTATGGTGGGCATTTACCACCTTCCTTGCTAACTATGTAGTAGGGATCAGCATCGATATAATTCCCACTTAAATATGGATCCAGTTTTCATCTTCCCACCTTTTCCATTTTTATCACCAGACACTCCAAGTAACATTCTCTCTGATCCCTAGTCACCCATGGCTGGGCCAGGCCTGAAAAAAAAAAAAAAAAAAAAATTCAATTCACAATGACTCTATAGGACAGAACAGAACTTCCTCATAGGGTTTACAAGGCTGTAATCTTGATGAAGTCAGACTGCCACATCATTCTCCTACAGAGAAGCTGGTGGGTTCAAACCGCTGACCTTATGGTTAGCAAGCAAACACTTAACCACTGTGCCACCAGGGCTCCTTAGGGCTAGGCCAGAGGTATTAAAACAATAAGACTTTGACAAACAAATAGATCAACTATTTATTAAGAGACAGAGAGGAAAAAATGTTTGAAATCAAGCAGTCAGTTTAGAGCAATTGCTGTAACTAACACAAAGCGCTTTTTTGCTTATGTGCCATTTGCAGTATTGTGATAAGAGAAAGAATGCACCGTTGGTTCTTTGAAGGTTATACAGTAATGCAGAGAATAAATTACATGGGAAAAAGTCCTAGAAATACAGGTTCTGGGGAAAAGAAACTTTTAGGTGAAAGATCCACCATCAGTTCTGTCAAAAAAAAAAAATTAAATGCACTGGAAAAAAAAATAGTATAACAATATATTTATTGCTGAGTAGGTACTTCCATAGTGATACCACTTCAGAAACCCAAGGAGTGGTCACTATGAGTTGGATCTGACTCAACAGCAGTGAGTTTGGTTTGGTTTTGGTAGGTACAATTTGAATTTCAGCATCTAAATTGAAAGTATTCAAAAAGGAGCTTTGAAGAAAGGACAGTGAAAGTGGGTTACATTGGTCATAGTTGTGTAAGTATCTTGGAAGAAAACATAATAATAATCTTGAGTAACATGTGCAAGGGTCTAGGAAGTTGGGGAAAAAAAAGAGTCATTAAGGACTTGCCATATGTTTTCCAGTCAGATTCTGGGGTTCCTACGCCTTGAAACTGGCTGCACATAGATAATTCTCTAAAAGACAACAATGCTTAAGACAAAATGATCTCTGGTAAGATGTTTACTGTATTTACTGTGTTTGACCTGAAGATGACTCCAGGGAAACAGTTCCTTAAAGGCTCAATGTTCAAAAGGATTCCTAAGGTCACATGACCTGGGTAGGTAACCCCAATTTCATGAACAGAAATCTGGATTCCAGAAATCTGGATTCCAATCAAAATAGTTTCCCTCTTTTGATCATGATTCTGCTATAGAATCTTTGATTACAAGTGTTTAATCATGATAGCCAGACATCATTCAGTTCTCATAGTAAAGGATGCAGTTGTTAATGGAGGTATTCAGATATGGAGTCTAGTTCCTCCTCTACCTGGCTCTCCTTTCCTTTGTTGCTCCAAATGAATAGAGACCAATTGTGGTACCTTAGATGACTGTTTGCAAGCCTTCAAAACCTCAGACACTACACAATGAACTAGGAGGTAGAAACAGAAACATTAAGAACAATATTAGGCCCATTGACTAAAATAACCCACGAAACCACAGAGCCTAAGGTCTTCAAACTAAGGAAACAAATCCCATGATACGTTTGTTTATACATGAGTAGTATCTGTAACTGCTTTACATATGCCTCAGCAGCAACCACATTCTGCAAACCAAGATCGCATATTACTAATAAAAGCACGTCTTTGTTGCCATTGATTTGCCTCCGACTCATAGTGACCCTATGCACAATAGAACAAAACAATGCTCTGTCCTGTGACAGCCTCACTATCCTTCCTATACCTGAGCCCATTGTTGTGGCCACTGTGTCAATCCATCTTGGTGAGGGCCTTCCCTTTTTCATCAACACTCCACTGTACTAAGCATGACATTCTTCCTTCTCCAGGGAATAATCCCTTCTGACAACATGACCAAAGTAGGTGAGACAAAGTGTGGCCATTCTCACTTCCAAGGAGTATTCCAGTGGCACTTCTTCCAGGATAGATTTGTTAGTTCTTTTAGGGGTCTATGGTACTCTCAGTATTCTTTGCCAACACTACAACTCAAAAGTATCAACTCTTCTTTGGTCTTCTTTATTCATTGTCCACCTTTCATATGCATATGAGTCAATTGAAAATACCATGGCTTGGGTTAGCCCCACCTTAGTCTTCAAGGAGACATCTTTGCTCTTCAGCACTTGAAGGAGGTCTTTTCAACAGATATACGCAGTGTAGTATGTCTTCTGATGTCTTGACTGCTGCTTCCATTGGTGTTGATTGTAGAACCAAGTAATATGAAGTCTTTGACAAACTCAATCTTTTCTCCATTTATCATGATGCTCCTTACTGGTCCAGTTGTGAGGATTTTTGTTTTCTTTGTATTGAGGTGTAATCCATAATGGACACTTCAGTCTTTGATTTTCATCTGTAAGTGCTTCAAATCATCCTCACTTTCAGCAAGGAAAGTTGTGTCATCAGCATTGCACAGGTTGTTAATGATTCTTCCTCCAATCCTGATGCCATGTTCTTCTTATAGTCCAGTTTCTTGGATTGTTAACTCAGCATACAGATTGAACAAATATGGTGAAAGGATACAACCCTGATTCACTCCCTTCTTGATTTTAAACCATGCAGTATCCCCTTGTTCTGCTCGAATGACAGCCTCCTGGTCTATGTACAAGTTCCTCATGAGCACAACTAAGTGTTGTGGAATTCCTATTTTTCTCAATGTTATTCATAATTTGTTATGATTCACACAACTGAGTGTTTTTGCATAGTCAAGAAAACACAAGTAAACGTCTTTCTGGTATTCTTTGCTTTCAGCCAGGATCCATCTGATATCAGCAATGATATCCCTTGTTCCACATCCTCTTCTGAATCCAGCTTGTATTTCTGGAAGTTCTCTGTCAATATAGGAGCTCTAGTGGCATAGTGGCTAAGGCATTTGACTGCTAACCAGAAGGCTGGCAGTTCAATCCCACCAGCCACTCCCCGGAAGGAAGACTGGGCAATCAGATACTGCCTTGGAGACCCAAGGATGGATCCCTATAAATTGGAATTGACTCGATGGCAGTGAGTTTGTGGGATTTTTTTTTTTTTTTTAAGATTTTGTGGGTGACATTAATGATATTGTTCGATAATTTCCATAATCTGTGGGATCACTTTCTTTGGAATGGTTAGAAATATGGATCCCTTCTAGTCAGTTGGCCAGGTAGCTATCTTCCAAATCTCTTGGCATACTTGAGTCAGTGCCTCCAGTGTGGCATCCGTTTGTTGAAACATCTCAATGGGTATTCCGTCAATTCCTGGAGCCTTGTTTTTTTGCCAATTCCTTCAGTGCAGCTTCAACTCTTCCTTCAGTACCATTGGTTCTTGATCATATGCCACCTCCTGAAATGGATAAATGTTGGCCAATTCTTTTCGGTATAGTGACTCTGTATTCCTTTCATCTTCTTTTGATGTTTCCTGCATCACTCGAGGCTTAATTTTTTTCTTCAGTTATTTCAACTTGAGAAATGCCAAGTGTGTTCTTCTATTTTGGTTTTCTAATGGCAGGTCTTTGGACATTTCATCATAATAATTGACTTTGTCTTTGATATCTTCTGTTCAGCTCTTTTATCTTGTCATTTCTTCCATTTGCTTTAGTTAGGTACTCTCCATTCATGGGCAAGTTTCAGAGTCTCTTCTGAAATCCATTTTGGTCTTTTCCTCCTTTTCTGTCTTTTTAATGACCTTTTGCATTCTTCATGGATGTTCTTGATGTCATCCCACAATTCTTCTAGTTTTTGGTCATTGGTGTTCAATGCATCAAATCTCTTCTTTAGATGGTCTTTATATTCAGGAGGGATATTATCAAGGTCATGTTTTGGCTCTCATGAACTTGTTTTAATTGTCTTCAAGTTGAACTTGCATATGAGCAGTTGATGGTCTATTCCAGAATCAGCTCCTGGCCTTGTTTTGGCTGAAGATACTGAGCTTCTCCATCATCTATTGACATAGTAGATGTAGTCAATCTGATTCTTGTGTACTCCATCTGGTGAAGTCTATGTGTATAGCTGCTGTTTGTGTTGTTGAGAAAGGTATTTTCAATGAATATGTCATTCATCTTGAAAAATTCTATCATGCGGTCTCCAGCATCATTTCTATCACCAAGGCCATGTTTTCCAACTACTGGTGATTCTTCGTTACCAACTTTTGCATTCCAATCACTAGTGATAATCAATACATTTTGATTGCATATTTGGTCAATTTCTGACTGCAAAAGTTGGTAAAAATCTTCAATTTCCTTATCCGGTGCATAAATTTGAATAACAATAGCATTAACTGGTCTTCTTTGGAGGCATATGGATACTATCCTATCACTGACAACATTGTACTTCAGGATAGATCCTGAAACATTCTTTGTGGTGATGAATGCTATGCTAGTCTCTTCAATTTGTCATTCCTGGCACAGTAAATCATATGGTTGTCTGATTCAAAATGGCCAAAACCAGTCCATTTCATCTCACTGATGCCAAGGATATCAATCTTCATGTGTTTCATTTCATTTTTGACAACTTCCAATTTTCCTAGATTTGTACTTCATACATTCTGTGTTACAATTATTAATGGATGTTTGCAGCTGTTTTATCTCATCTTGTAAGGCATAAACTCCTCCTAGGGAGGCTAACAGAAAATCTAATGTTATTTAATTTTGTAAAGTCATAAATCAAATTCAGATACTTCTCTAGTTATGATCTTTACAACATTTCTAAGTTTATCAACAAAAACTGCTAATCTGAGAGTTACAATACCTAAGCCCATTTAAATTCTGGTGATTTCCTTTAATGAAAGAATCAGCTATTTCAGTAACTATTAACTGTATGCTGGCTATAGAATGTCCTATGGTAAGGCTCTTTTTCATTTCCTGTTCTTCTTTTATTCTTTTTAAAGTTTCTTTTCTAGTCTTAACTCTTTGGTCCCTTCATATTTCTTATTTTTCCTTTTGCTTAACTTATTACATAAACACATAGGAATAACATTACAAGAACTGGTCAAAATCTGCAGGAAAAAGCAAAGAAACTGCTTAGTTAGATTAATTTAGGAAGAGAGAGGAAAATAGTTTCTTATATTCCTACTTCCGTAGTGATACTGCCTCAGAAACCCAAGGAGGGGTTGCTATGAGTCGGGGCCGACTCGATGGCAAACAACAACAACAACATATCCAGAAAAAAGAACATTTAAACATCAGGAGTATTTGCACATAAAACTCATAGCAATTTAGGATCTGTGCAATTCTGGATTGGCAGCAGTCTGTAAACTTGTCAGTGCTAAGCAAGGATTTTAGAAAACTTGGTTCAGTCCAATGGTGCCAAAATTCAAAGCATTGCAGTCCTTTTTGTAAATCCTATATAATCTATCTTTTGTTAAAATATTTTGGTCAAGTGTTTTCAGTAAGTCAGAAAATTAAAACTTACCTGCAAATCACAAAACTTAATATGGCTATGATTAATTTATAATAATAATAATACTTAGAAATGAAACACCTGATAGGAGTTGGTTACAAAAGTGATCCAAAGCCAAATACTATGCAACCCTAAAGAATAATGTAGAATCTGCAAAACACCGCATAACGTGGATGAACTTGGAGGACATTATGCTGAGTGAAATAAGTCGATCACAAAAAGACAAGTATTGTATTGGTCCACTACTGTAATAGTCAAGGAAACGCTTATCTATGGAAGGTCATTTTCTTTGTTGGTTACCAGGGGTGGGAGGGAAGGGGAGGGGATACTGTTAGATAGATACAGATAAGTTTTGATTTGGGTGAAGAAAAAGGCAATGTACCAAATGTGAGTGATCAATATAGCGGCATTGAGGAAGAGAAGGCATAGAGAGGTATGTGGGAAGTACAGACAACAAAGATGAACCCTTTTGCACATATAATACGGTGTGCTCAGTGAAGGCAAACAAGGGTACATGGGTGGATAGATGGGTGGACAGGTTGAAATATTAGGTATCTATATGAAGTGGAGAGTACACCCAAGAACATGTATAGGGTTGGCAGAGAGTGGTCCAATAATTTTATGTGTATGATCTGAATTCCCAAGTGTATAATGGGGCTGACAAGGGGCAAGGTTTTAGTCACTGCTTGGCCACAGCCAGCTACCCAGAGGAACCGAGTAGTGGAACCTGTGGGCTCGGGACCATAGTCCCAGAGGACATCAAGCTCAATTGGCATAACATACTACACAAAACATTGTTCCACCTCCTACTTTGGTGAGTA
>NW_006921667.1:4310491-4313228 GCF_000298275.1 Orycteropus afer afer | reverse complement strand
AAAAAAAAAAAAAGCGGGAAACAGATTTACTGGCCTGATGGAGCCTGGTGGAACCACTGAGACTATGGCCCCTAGCTGCCCTTCAGGTCTGGAATTGAACACACACCTGTAGCTTCCAGCCAAGCAGTAGACAGGCATACTAGTTGAGCATTTACCTGAGGTAGATACACTCCTTGGAGAGAGAACAAGCAACAGAGAAAGAAGGGCTGCTCAGGCACAGGGAGACAGCTCAAGGGGTAGGAGTGCATGGAGGGATGGTCACAGGGAAGCAGTACCTATTGGGAGGAAGTGGGAGAGGAGATGTTGCATTGTGCTAAATTGTGGTCAAGGTCATGAGACAAAGTGTATGTAATCTGCTGTATGGAAAGTGTATTTACTCTGTAAATTTTCACCCAAATCACAATAAAAATAATAATAAAAAAAAGTGATCCAAAGCCAAATAAAGGCAATTAAAAAATAAACTTTCTACAAAAATATCTCTAAACATAGCTAACCTTATTTTCAAAGGGCTTCAGATATAAAACATGATAATCTTCACATGAAATACACATGCCAAGAATATACCAAGGTTATCGAGTCTCTAAACATCAGATAATAAACATTTACCCATCGGAAAATGACGTGAATTTCTCAGTTAAAGCTATTGCCTTTGATGATGCTAGATTCAAAGGAAGTAAATTTGCAATGAAGTTAGTAAAGATAAAATTACAATGTTATAGTATGCACTTGTCTAATATCAGATAAACATCACTGACCCAAAAATTTTTAACCCAAAGATAACTTGGCACTTCTGCTTTTACAACACATCTCAAGTAATTCATATTGCATTAAATAAACCTTCTCTTTCTTTCCTTCTAGGACTTTTACCTTGCAAAACAGAAACAGATCCTTTGTACCTTTTCATGAAGTTTCATTATTGTCAGGAGTTTATCAAAGGTCACTGAGAAAAAAATAATTTATTCTATTGAAATGCCAAACCTTTGCCTTAAAGACAGATTATACAAAGGATAATATTAATTCTTTAACCCAGTGACTAAAGAAAATTTTGTTAATAGTGAGAAACTCATTTTTTTTTTGTTTTATAGAATAATTGACACTAAATCTTTTAAAAATCTCATTAATTAACCCATCAAATTTTAGCCATGACAGAAAGAAATTACCTATATCAAATAAATTCCCTTTTAATAAACTTTTTAAATTTGTTTTTGTTAATATCTCTCTTTTTTTTAACTTCTTATTGTGATTTGGGTGGAAGTTGACAGAGCAAATCAGATTTCTGTTCAATAATACATACACATTTTGTTTTATGACATTAATTGTGATCCCCACAATGTAACGGCACTCCTCCAACTTCCTCCCTGTGTTTCTCATTTCCGTTCATCCTTCTTTCCTACATTTCCTGCTTGCTAAATTTTGTCCTTTTTGATCTTGAATAGTTCATTGTTGTAAGGAGTGCAAATCTCCTTAGTGTAATTGTTCACCTTTTAGACCTGTCTATTGTTTGGCTGAAAATTGAGTCACAGGAGTGAGTTCAGTTCCAGGTCTGAAGGGCAACTAAAGGCCATAGTCTCAGGGATTCTACCAGTCTATATGATTAGTAAGCCTCGTCTTTTTTATGATTTTAGGTTTGTTCCACATTCTTCTCTTACTCTGTCCAGGACATTCTAACGTTATTCCTTCCAGAGCAGTCAGTACTGGTGGCTGGACACCATTTAGTTCTTCTAGTCTCAGGGTCATGAAACTGAAGTTCACATGGTCAGTTAGTCCTTTAGACTAATTATCTTCCATGTGTCTTTGATTTTATTCACTCTTCTTTGCTTCAGTTGGGCTGAAATCAATTTTTGCCCCCTAGGTGGCCTCTCTCAAGCTTTTAAGACCACAGTAGCTACACAACAAACTAAGATGTGGAACATTTTCTTTGTAGACTATGTTGTGCCAGTTGCCCTTGATGGTCCTGAGCCCCCAGGTCCAGTGACTCATTCCCTCAAGGTTTTTTATTATGGCTAAGAGGTTTTCATACCTTTGCCCTGTGTGTGCTCTATTATATTCATGGATATATTTACCGCATATTAAATACATATGTAAAACTATCCTCTGGCAAATCTATATGTATTCCTTTATATAGTACCCTTCCCCTTCCCATATCTATTCAGTTTGTGTGCCTATGAATGTATCTACTCATAGAATATTTTTATTATTGTCATTGATGATTGTGTATATACTAGTACTTATCTCTATAACTCTTATACTCCTCCCAATGTCTTCCTTTGCTTTGATTTTTTTTTTTTTTTGCTGATCTTCCCTTCACCCAAGTTAATATGTCTACCTTCTAGTTAGTTATTTACTCTCACTTCCCCTCCAATCATTTTCCTTTTTATGTGAAAATGTTTTCACATAAAAAGTTGTGAAAACTTTTTAAAATAGTGATCTTATAAAATATCTGTCCTTTTGTGATTGACTAATTTCACTTAACACACTGTACTGTAGCTTCATCCTTGTTATGTTTCACAGATTCATTTTTTTTAACATTGTATAGTATTCCATTTCTCTAAGAATTGGTGCCTTTTTGTTGCCAAGGTGCTGAAACTTTCTATGAAGTTTAGAAACTATACCCTTGTCCAATATGTCATTGCCAAAATTTTTACCCATTCTGTAGGTTGTCTTTGTACTCTTTTGATGAAATCTTGTGATGCACATTAAATGTATAATTTCTAGGAAGCCTAGTCCTCTATTTTGT
>NW_006921667.1:4308242-4310364 GCF_000298275.1 Orycteropus afer afer | reverse complement strand
TTGACTGGAATTACCCAAAATGTAACAGCTCTCCTCCCACTTCCTCACTGCAGCTACCTTTTCCACTCCCTTACATGCACACCACCCCTTTAGCTGTCTCCCTATGCAAATACTGCCCCTCTACTCTCCCATGATTGATTTCTAGAAGTAGTATATCCACCCAATGCAAATGTTCACCCCAGAAGGCTGTCTATTGCTTGGCTGGAAGCCACAGGAGTGAGCTCAATTCCCGACCTGAAGGGTGGCCAGGGACCATAATCTCAGGGGTCTGACCAGGTCTTCCTATTATGGTTTTGAGTTTTGTTCCACATTGCTCTTCCACTCTGTCCAGGATCTCCTGCACCAATCCCCTTCTGAGTGATAGATAGTGGTAGCTGGGCACCATCCAGCTCTTCTGGTCCAATGGTCATACAGGCTGAGGATCACATGGTCTATGAGTCTCTCAGACTAACTGTGTCCATGTGTCTTTGGTTTTCTTCATTCTTTTTTGCTCAGGATGAGGAGAGACCTATCATTGCATCTAAATGGCTGCTTGCAAGCTTTTAAGTCCTCAGTTGCTACTCACCAAAGTAGGATATAGAATAATGTTTCTGTGAAGTTTGTTATACCAATAGAGTTTGATGTCCCCTGCAACTACAGTGCCAAGCTCACAGGTCCAACTATTCACTCTCCCAAGACAGCTGGCTGTGGCCAAGAAGCAAACACAACCTTGCCTCTTGTCAGCTCTACTACACAACCAGACATTCTTAAAGCACATACAAATACACATGTAGAAACATTGTCTGCTAATGCTATCCATGGCCATGGGCACACTCTCCAATGCCTGCACATACCTGATTGTTCATCCATCTATCCACTTGTAGATCAATGCTTGCCATCATAGACAATGCAGTACTATACATGGAAAAGAGTTCATCTTTGTTGTCTGTACCTCCCATGTACCTCTCTATGTCTTCCTCTTCCTCAATGCCACCATGTTGATCACTCACTTTTGGTACATTGCCCTTCCCTTCACCCAAATCAATTCTTCTCTCTACCTATCTAGCAGTGTTCCCTCCCATCCTTGGTAACCAACAAAGAAAATTTCCTTCCATATATAAACCTTTCCTTAACTTTTTACAATTATGAACTAATACAATATTTCCTTCTGTGACTGACGTATTTAATTCAGCATAATGTCCTCCAAGTTCATCCACGTTCTGTGGTGTTTTGTAGATTCTACATTATTGTTTAGCATTGCATAGTATTTCATTGAGTGCATGTACCATAGTTTGCTTATCCTTTCTTCTATTGATGGGCACCTATGTTGTTTCCATCTTTTTGCTACTGTAAATAGTGCTGCAATGAACATGACTGTGCATATATCTGTTCTTGTCCTGGCTCTCACTTCTTTAGGATATATACATAGTAATTGGATCACTGGATCAAAAGGTATTTCTAATTCCAACTTTTTAAGGAATCACCATACTGCTTTCCACAGCGGTTGTACCATTTTACAGTCCCACCAGCAGTGGATGAGAGTCCCAGGCTCTCTACATCCTTGCCAGTATTGTTATTTTCTGTCTTGTTGAACTTTCTTATTAGTGCTGGAGCAAGATAGTATCTCACTGTCATTTTGATTTGCATTTCTCTAATGGCTAATGATTGTAAGCATTTCTTCATATGTTTGTTGGCTGCCTGAATAGCCTCTTTGAGGAAGTGTCCGTTCATGTCTTCTGTCCGTTTTTAAATTGGATTGCTTGTCTTTTTGTTGTTGAGGTGTTGGAGTTTTCCATAAATTCTAGAGATAAGTCTCTTGTCAGATACATCATTGCCGAATATCTTTTCCTGATCTGCAGATTCTCTTTTTACTCTTTTGGAAACAGCTTTGGAAACACATAAAAATTTAATTTTAGCAGGTCTCATTCATCTAGTTTATCTTCTGCTGTTCATTCATTTTAGGTTATGCTTGGTAGTCTATTTGTACCATAAATTCAGGCCCATAAATTTGCCCCTAGTTTTTTCTTGAGGAACTATATAGTTGTTGTTGTTGTTTGCTGTCGAGTCAGCCCCGACTCATAGCGACCCCTCCTTGGGTTTCCGAGGCAGTATCACTACGGAAGTAGGATTGCCCAACCTTCCT
>NW_006921667.1:4299960-4306642 GCF_000298275.1 Orycteropus afer afer | reverse complement strand
TATATATATATGTTGTTGCAGCCCACTGGCTAGCATTTTGTTAAGATTTTTGCATCTATATTCATGAGGGATATTGGTCTATAGTTTTCCTTTTTAGTGATATCGTTGCCTGGTGTTGGTATCAAGGTTATGCTTGCTTCATTAAATTAATTTGGGAGGATTCCATCCTTTTCTATGTTCTGAAATAGTTTGAGTAGGATTGGTGACAATTCTCTGAATGTTTGGTAGAATTCACCAGTGAAACCCTCTGAGGCAGGACTTTTTTATGTTGGTAATTTTTTTATGACTTGTTCAATTTCTTCTTTGGTTATGGGTCTGTTCAAATTTTCCACCTCAGTTTGTGTTAATTTAGGTAAGTAGTATGTTTCAAGAAACCTGCCCATTTCTTCTAGGATTTCAAATTTGTTGGAGTACAATTCTTCATAGTATAGTGATATTATCCTTTTTATTTCAGTTGATTCTTTTGTGACATGGCTCAATTCATTTCTTATTCATGTTGTACTCTCTTCCTCATTTCCTTTGTTAAATTGCCAGTGGTTTATCAATTTTATTAATTTTTTTTTTAAACCTTTAGTCTTGCTGATTTTTTCTATTTTCTTTCTGATTTCTGTTTCATTTATTTCTGTTCAAATCTTTATTATTTCTTTTCTTCTGGTGGCCGTAGGCTTTTCTTGCTGTTCTTTTTCTAATTGTTGGAGGTGTTGGTTTAAGTGTTGATTTTGTTCTTGGCCTCTGATTACTGCTTTTGCTGTGTCCCAAAGATTTGATATGTGGTGTTTTCATTCTCATTTGATTCAAGGAATTTTTTAATTTCATTTCTTATTTCTTCTATTGCCCAGTAGTTTTTAAGAAGGATGTTATTCAGTTTCCATGTGTTTGCTCTTTTTCCATTGATCTTCCTAGTGTTAATTTCTAATTTAATAGCATTGTGATCTGAGAAGATGCTTTGCAGTATTTCAGTGTTTTCAAATTTATTAAGTCTTGCTGTGTGGCCTAACATATGATCTATCCTGGAGAATATTCCATGTGCACTAGAAAAGAATGTATATTGTGCTATTGTTGGGTGAAGTGCTCTGTAAATATCTGAAAGGTCAAGTTGTGGATTATATTGTTCAGTTCTTCTGAGTCTTTGCTGAGTTGTTCTTTCTTTAATTGAAAGTGATTTATTAAAATCTATTATGACTGTGGAGTCATCTATTTATCTTCTCAGTTCTGTTAGAGCCTGGTTTATATATTTTGGGGCTCTTTTATTGGGTGCACAGCTATTTATTATTGTTATGTCCTCTTGTCCAATTGATGCTTTAATCATTATATAATGTCCTTCCTTGTCTCTTATGGTGGTTTCTGTCCTAAAGTCAATTTTGTCAGAAATTAATATTGCCATTCCTGCTCTTTTATGATTGTCATTTGGTTGATATATCTTTTTCCAACCTTTGATTTTTAGTCCATTTTTGTCTTTGCCTTTAAGGTGTGTGTGTCTCTTGTAGACAACATATTGATGGGTTATGTTTTCTTATCCAGTCTGCAACTCAGCATGTCTTGAGTGGTGTGTTTAATCCATTTACATTCAGTGTAATTATCAACAAGTATGAATTTGTTGCTGTCATTTTGTTATGTGATACTGATTTCTTTGTTCCATATAATTTTCTGTGCTGAGCTCATTTTGTTTATGAATCTTGCTATCATTTTCTTCATTACTGTTGTTTTACTATTTGCT
The DNA here is from genome assembly GCF_000298275.1 of Orycteropus afer afer. Classification (NCBI taxonomy): domain Eukaryota; kingdom Metazoa; phylum Chordata; class Mammalia; order Tubulidentata; family Orycteropodidae; genus Orycteropus; species Orycteropus afer. Next base: position 4,304,925 of record NW_006921667.1, on the reverse strand, counting down.
AAATATTTGTTCTTGTCCCCTTTTTTTTTTTATTATTTTGATGCGAAGGTTTATTTTTCCTTGAAGTTACCTTGTGATTTATAGTTTTCTTCCCAAGTTTAGAACAGTCCATTCTATCTCACAATTGTCTTGACTTCCTCACCATTTAGAAGTTCTATAAGCACACTATTTTTTCCCTCTTTTTGGTTTGTAGTTGTCCTCATTTGCCAATTGATGTCTCTGGTTCCCTGCTTACAATCTTGTAAGCTTATTTTACTTTGTATACTTCCATAACTGGCTTGGTTTCTGGGTTATGTCATCATGTGTGTTAATGGTTGGTTGTTGTTTGCTGTTGGTTGTCCAAAGGTCTCCCTTTAGCATCTCTGGTAAGGTTGGTCTGGTTTTAACAAATGCCCTTAATTGATGCTTATCTGCAAATCTCCTAATTTCACCATCATATTCAAGGAACAATTTTCCTGGGTATATAATTCTTGGTTGGAAATTTTTTTCTTTCAGGACTTTATATATACCATCCCATTGCCTTCTTGCCTGCATGGTTTCTGCTGAGAAATCAGAGCTTAGTCTTATTTGTTGCCCTTTGTAGGTAACTTTTTGTTTTTCCTGTGCTGCTTTCAGGGTTCTTTCTTTGCCTTTGGTTTTGATGAGTTTGAGATGATGATATGTCTTGGTGATTTTCTTTTAGAGTCTACCCTGTTTGGGGTTCATTGGATTTCTTGAATGGGTATATTCTCACCTTTCATTATATCAGGAAAGTTCTCTTGCAACAAATCTTGGACAATTTTCTCAGTGGTATTGCTTTTCTCCTCCTGTTCTCGAATTCCAATTACACATAGGTTATTCCTTCTGATGGTATCCCATGTGAATCTTAGGCTTTCTTAATTTTGTTTTGATCTTTTTTCTGATTGATCCCTTTCCAAAGAAGTGTTGAGGTATTTGTCTTCAATCTCATTCATTCTGTCTTCCATTGATTCAATTGTAATCCTTTGCCCTTTCAATGTGTTTATCTATTTCTGAAAATTTAGTATTAATTTTCTGGATTTCTATCTATAGATTTTGTATCATTTCTAATTTTTCATTTAGTTCTTGTATTTTCATGAGAAATTGTTCTATGGTTTTGTCTGTGTTTTCCTTCAATTTGTCAGTGTTCTCCTTGATCTGTCTCCTAATCCACTGAAGGTACCTAAATATAATTTTTTGAATTCCTTATCAGGGAGTTCCAATGCTGTTTCTTCCTCAGGGATGTATTCTGGGTCTGCATCCTGCTCCTTTTTTCTCCTGCTTTATGTTGCTTCTTTGTGTGAACTATGATGTTCTGTTGTCTCCGAGACATTGTGACTTTTCTGTATTTATATTTAATTGGTGATTGTGTGTTGGAGTGTTTCACCCAAGATTTTCATCTTCTTTGTTGCTGTTGTTTTGGTTGTGTCTGAATAAGCAAGGTACTGTGTTTACTAGTTGGCAGCACTTATGCACTCACCACCTGTCTCCTGGTGGGTGTGGTAGAGAATGAGAGTGGCTGCACAGATCTCTGTTATCTGTTTGTGAAGAGAAGTTAAGGGTGAATCTGGCTGTTATTAGTGGTCATGTATCATTGACCAGTTTGTACAGAAGGAAGTTGTGGCTCTCACTCAGGATGTGGAACTGTAGGAGGTATGGGTGTGCTTGGATCATATGGGCACAGTTGCTATCCCCCACTCAGTTAGACAAAAACCACAATCAAGAAACCATCAAAAAAGTCAAAGCAAGAGGACAAAAAACATACACTGTATAAACAGGAACAATCACCAGAAAAAGAGAAAAAAGAAAGAAAAAAGGAGAAGAAAATCAATAAATGAGAGAAAATATCTAAAGAAATACTTTAAAAAGCCAAAAGAAATATGAATAGAAAAAAGGGGGGGGGTGGATAATCCTGCAATATCTGAGGAGGGAAGAATAAGAAAAAAGAGGTAAAGTAAAATAATGAAGGAAAAAAATGGGAAAATGCAAAAAAGAAAAACAAGGAATGGGGAGAACCACAAGAAAGAAAAAATGGGAACCAGGAACAGGGAAGAGAGAAAAAGCTGAAAACTAGAGTCTGAGAAGGGAAGAAGAAAAAATAAAAATGAAAAGGAATAATAATAATTTTAAGACAGACAAAAACAAACTAAATAAAGAAAAAAAAAGAATAAAAATCTGGGTGGGAAAAGGCAGGGCATCCAGGCTTTGTCAGAGCACACAGACTGGGATGGAATTTTGCCAGCCACGAAAGTGGGTGGGAGTAAGGGATGGCTGCACCTCTGTTCACCAAGAGGGTGAGGGGTATAACAGTAATAAGGGGAATATTGCACATTTCCAGTCCTCAGTGTCCAGTATGTCCTTGTGGTCCCTGGCAAGTGGAGCCTATTCTTAGGTCCCTAGAATGTAAGAAAATGCTGTTGCTTTAAATATCCAAAATAGTCAAAATGCTTTGTAAACATTCAAAATGGCTGTGCCCTCCTATAGCCAAAACTCCACAGCTCAGCCCATCTCCCTCTTTATTCACCAGCCATCAGTACGTTCCTCCATGCAGCCCCTGGCTAGCAGTGCTGATTTTTAGTTTAATTCTTAAGTCCTAACACCACTTGCTATATCCAGTATGTCCATGCCATCAGGGTCACTGACAGTCTGCAGCTCTGTATGTCTTCTTTTTGGGTGCTTTCATGCAGGTTCTTCTACTAGTTGGAGTTTAGTCCGCTTCTGTGTCCTTCCTTTCAAAGCTCAGGGCTCCAAGAGTGTCTTCTATATCTCTGTTAATTTGTTCCTTTTCTCTTTATTGAAAAAGTTCTGTGTAGTTTGTCTGCCTATTCTTCCATCTTACTGGAACTCCCCCTTCCTTGTCTATTGTGCTGGTTGTTCTCTTAAAATTTATTTTGTCAAAAATCAATATTGCAAAGATGGCAGAATAGGCAGACATGCTACACAGACCTTCTGCAACAATGAAACAAGAAATCAACTGAAACAGTTACAGAAGATAATCCTGGACCCCTGAGCTTTGAAGGGAAAGATAAAGAAGAGGATAAATACTAACTAGTAGAAGAACTTGAATGAAAACAGTGAATAAGGAGATAAGCAGAGATGCAGATTGTTGACTGTTCTGGCAGCATGGCCAATTTGAAGATTTACCAGTGGCATTCTGATCTGGGCAGCAACCTAAGAATCAATTCTGTTTGCCAAGGACTGAGTGGGCAACTGCACCAGAGGCTGATGGTTAGAAAGGAAAACAGTGAATAAGGAGACAAACACAGCCTTAGACTATTGGGTATCCTGAGGGCATGGACATTTTTAATATTGTCAAGTGCCTTTCCAATCCAGGCAACTTAAGAATAGCTTCCACTTGCAGAGGATATCACAGGAAACTACATTGGAGGCTAACAACCAGAAAGGTGCAATTTTACCCTTGTTACTCTTATACCCCACACCCTTTTAGTGAATAGAGGTGGGCCAGCCCCCACCCCAACCCACCTACTGGACTTTCAGGAATTCCATCCCAATCTGAGGGCTCTGACAGAGCCCAGTTGCCTTACTGCTCATTACACCCAGTTTTTTTCTTGTTGTTGTTAATTAATTAATTTTTAAGATTTGATTGTGATTTGGGTGAAAGTTTACAGAGCAAACTCACTTTCCATACAACAGTTCACATACACTTTGTCCACCCAGTTTGTTTTTCATTCATCCTGTTTCTTCCTCCTTTTTTCCTTTCCTTTCTTTTTTTTCCTCTTTCACTTCCCTGGTTCTTATTTAGTTTCCTTTCCCTTATTCTGATTCCCTCTTTTTTCTTTCTTTTCTTCTTTTTCACCTTTAGGTCTTTGCATCTTTTTTTTGGGGGGGGTGGCATTATTTCTCATTATTCCTTTATTATTCTTTTTCTCTTGTTTTTATCTCCTACTCTTCTCCCTACAAATTTTGGGTTTTTTTTTTTTTCCTCTGTTTTATCTTTCTCTTTCCTTCTCATTTTTCAACTTTTCATTTATTACATTTTCTTTCTTTCTTTTTTAGCAATTGTGGCTGTTTGTTTATTCAGTTGGTGGTATTTTGTTCTCTTGTTATTTTTTTTTTTTTGGTGTTTTTATTTATTTATTTATTTGGTCTAACTGGGTGGGAGATAGCAACCATGTCCATACAACTCAACCACACCTGCACCCACTGCAGCCCCACCAACTGCATAAGGGCCACCACTTGCTTCTACACCAAATGATCAATGATATAGGGCAGCCAATACCAGCCCACATCACCCTCAACTGCTCTTTAAGAACAGCTGACAAAGATCTGTGCAAACTCTCATTCTCTATTACACACACAAGGAGACAGGTGGTAAGTGGTTATAGGCTACCAACTAGTGAATAGAGGAATACAGTAGCCCTGCTCTTTCAAATATATATAGCCAAAAATCTCTGGGCAAGTCACACCAATATGCAATCACCAATTAAATATAAATATAAAAACATCACAATATCTCAGAGACAACTGACCATCCTAGTTCACACAAAGAAGCAGGACAAAGTAGTACAAACCAAAGACCAAGGTACAGACCCAGAAAACCTCTCTGAAGAAGATGCAGCATTGGAACTGCCTCGTAAGTAATTAAAAAGATTTATATTTAGGTACTGTCAATGGATTGAGAGAAAGATCAAGGAAAATACTGACAAAATTAAGAAGACAAAGACCAAACTCCAAAAGAATTTAGGAAAACAATCTAAGATCAAACTGACAAAATAGAAAGCCTACAGAAACAACAAAGAGAAATCCAGAAGATTAATACTAAGATTTCAGAAATAGATAACACATGAAATGGGCAAAAAGTAGAATCAAATCAATGGGAGACAGAATTAGTGAGATTGAAAACAAACATCTCAATACTACTTTGTTCAAAGATCAATCAGAAATAAGATCAAAACAAAATGAAGAAAGCCTAAGATTCATGTGGGATACCATCAAGAGGAAAACTTA
>NW_006921667.1:4296630-4299140 GCF_000298275.1 Orycteropus afer afer | reverse complement strand
AATATTTAGTAAATATTAAAACAACAGCAACAAAGGAAATGATAACATGATTCATAAACAAAATGAGCTCAGCACAGAAAATTATATGGAACAAAGAAATCAGCAGTACCATGAAAAAGCACATAACAAAATGTCAGCAACAAATTCATACTTGTCGATAATTACACTGAATGTTAATTCACTCAAAAGACAGAAAGTTGCAGACTGGATAAGAAAACATAACCCATCAATATGCTGTCTACAAGAGACACACTTTAGAAACAAAGACAAAAATAGACTATAAATCAAAGGTTGGGAAAAGATATATCAAGCAAATGGTAACCATAAAAGAGCATGGGTGGCTATATTAATTTCTGATAAAATTGACTTTAAGACAAAAACCACCATAAAAGACAAGGAAGGACATTATATAATGATTAAAGGATCAATTGATCAAGAGGACATAACAAATAATAGTTATACACCCAATCATAGAGCCCCAAAATACATAAACAAGACTGTTATAGAACAGAGAAGACAAATAGATGACTCGAAAATCATAGTAGGAGACTTTAATACACCACTTTCAATCACAGATAGAACAACTGGAGAGAAACTCAACAAAGACACAGAAGAACTAAACAATACAATCCACCAACTTGACATTATAGATATTGACAGAGCACTTTACCCAACAACAGCACAATACACATTCTTTTCTAGTGCACATGGAACATTCTCCAGGATAGACCATATATTAGGGCAAGCAGCAAGCCTTAATAAATTTAAAAACATTGAAATACTGCAAGGCATCTTCTCAGATCACAATGCTGTAAAATGAGAAATCAGTAACAGAAAGATAAACAGAAAAAGAGCAAACACATGGACATTGAATAACACTGTCCTTGAAAATGACCAGGTAATAGAAGAAATAAAAAATGAAATTAAAAAATTCCTTGAATCAAACAAGAATGAAAACACAACATGCCAAAATCTTTGGGACACAGCCAAAGCAGTTATCAGAGGGCAATTTATAGCAATAAATGCACACGTCAAAAAAGAAGAATGAACCAAAATTGACACCTTAACCCAACATCTCCAACAATTAGAAGAAGAGCAGCAAAAAAGCCTGTAGTCACTGGAAGAAATAATAAAGATCTGAGCAGAAATCAATGCAACAGAAAATAGAAAGACAATAGAAGAAATCAATAACACCAGAAGTTGGTTCTTTGAAAAGATTAATAAAATTGACAAACCACTGACAAATTTAACAAAGGAGAAGAGGGAGATAATACAAATGTCATGAATAAGAAATGAATTGGGTGATACCATAACAGAACCAACAGAAATTAAAAGAACAATATCAAGATAGTGAGAAGAACTATATTCCAAGAAATTCAAACATCTAGAAGAAATTGACAGATTTCTAGAAACATACCACTTACCTAAACTAACCAAGGTTGGGGTGGAAAATTTAAACAGACCATAACAAAAGAAGTAATTGAATAGATCATAAAAAAATACCAACAAAAAAAGCTCTGGCTCAGACAGTTTCACTGGTGCATTCCACTGAATATTCATAAAAGAACTGACATCAATTCTACTTAAGCTGTTCCACAACACAGAAAAGAATGGACTCCTCCCAAATTCATTTTATGAAGCAAGCATAACCTTGATACCAAAACCAGGCAAAGACACCACTAAAAAGGAAAACTACAGACCAACATCCCTCATGAATTTAAATGCAAAAATCTTCAACAAAATACTAGCCAATAGACTCCAACAACATATCAAAAAATAATAATACATTATGACCCAGTGGGGTTCATACTGGGTATGCAAGGTTCAACATTAGAAAAACAATTAATGTCATCCATCATATAAATAAAACAAAGGAAAAGAACCACATGATCATATCAATCAATGCAGAAAAGGCATTTCATAAAATCCAACACTCATTCCTGATTTTTTTTTTTTTTAAATCTCACCAAATAAGGAGTAGATTGAAAATTCCTAAACACAATAAAGGACATATATACAAAACCAACAGCCAACATTATTCTCAGTGGAGAGACTGAAACTATTCCCCTTGTGAACGGGAACCAGACAAAGATGCCCTCTATCACTACTTCTATTCAACATTGTATTAGAAGTCCTAGCCAATGCAGTAAGGCAAGAAAAGGAAATTGAAGGCATCTAAATTGGTATACTGACATCCAGTCAACTCTGACTCTTAGCAATCTGTCTCTGGGTTTCTGAGGTGGCATCTCTATGGAAGTAGATTGCACAGTCTTCCTTTTGAGGAGTGGCTGGTGGGTTTTAACCACCAGCCTTCTGGTTAGCATTCAAATGCCTTAGGTACTATGCCACCAGAGCTCCTTCCTAAATTGGTACAGAATAAGTAAAATTATCCCTATTTGCTAATGATATGATCCTATACATAGAAAGCCCAAGAGACTCAGCAAAAAAACTACTGGAACTAATTGAGAGATTTAGCATAGTGGCAGGATACAAGATCAACATACAAAAAT
>NW_006921667.1:4295412-4296530 GCF_000298275.1 Orycteropus afer afer | reverse complement strand
CGACTCATACCATTTACAGTAGCTACCAAAAAAATAAAATAAAATAAAATACTTGGGAATAAATCTTACCAGGGATACAAAAGACCTGTATGAAGAAAAGTATAAAAGACTACTTCAAGAAACCATAAGAGATCTACATAAATGGAAGAATATATCATGCTCGTGGATAGGAGGATTGAACATTGTGAAAATGTCAATACTACCCAAATCAATCCATACATTCAATGCAATCCCAATCCAGATCTCGTCAGCATTCTTTAAGGATATGGAAAAAAATCATTAATTTTATATGGAAAAGAAAGAGACCACAAATAAACAAAGCACTATTGAAGAAGAACAGAGTAGGAGGTCTCACACTCCCAGATCTCAAAACCTATTATACAGCACAATAGTCAAAACAGCCTGGTACTACTACAATGACAGACACATAGACCAGTGGAACATAGTTGAGAACTCAGAAATAGATCCATTTACTTATGGTCAGCTGATTTTTGACAAGGGTGAAATCCATTACATGGGGAAGAGATGGTCTCTTTAACAAATGGTACTGGCAAAACTGGATATCTATTTGCAGAAAAATGAAACAAGATCTATACCTCACACCATACACAAAAACTAACTCCGGATAGATCAAAGACTTAAATGTGAAATCTAAAACTCTAAAGCACCTCAAGGGAAAAATAGAGGCCAATTTAGGAGCTCTAATTTATGGCATAAATAGACTATCAAGCATAACCAAAAATGCACAAACAGCTGAAGAAAAACTAGATGAATGGGACCTACTAAAAATTAAATTCTTATGTGCCTCAAAAGACTTCTCCAAAAGAGTAAAAAGAAAAACCATAGACTGGGAAAAAATATTCAGCAATGACATATCTGACAAGGGACTTATCTCTAGAATTTATAGAAAACTCCAACACCTCAACAATAAAAAGATTAACAATCCAATTAAAAAATGGGCAGAATATGTGAATAGATACTTCACCAAAGAGGATATTCAGGTTGCCAGGAAATACATGAAGAAATGTTCATGATCATTAGCCAGTAGAAAGATGCAAATTAAGACAACAATGAGATACCATCTCACCCCAGCACTAATGGAAAAGTTCAATAAGATA
>NW_006921667.1:4288141-4294674 GCF_000298275.1 Orycteropus afer afer | reverse complement strand
AAAAAAAAAAAAAGCACAGACCCATGTCACTTTAGTTTATTGTATATCACTGTATATAAATTATATTTCAATTGAAAAATGTATTTTTTTTTTATAGAAAGAAACTCATCATGAGGCCAAGTGTACAGGCAAGCAGAGGGAAGATAATATGACAGGAGTGGAGACCACTTTCTCATGTAACTTACTTAAGCCTTCAAGTCCTCCTCAAGCCCCATCTCATGTATACCACTTCCACTTAATGATGAAGTGCTGCTGTGCATGTCCAACTTTATGACTCTGTGGATCAGACAACATTCAGTTCATGATGGGCAGTTCAGGCCACATGGTGACTTGGTGACCTATGGTTAAGCATTCAGTCTTTATGAAGACCCACTAACAAGCCAAAAGCTTTTTCTCAAAAGAAGAATAGGTATTGGCAAAACATGTCAGGGCTTTGCTCCAAAGTCCTAAGGGTTTGTGCTGTGACTCACCAATAGGATCCTGGCAAAGACGCCAAATGGCATCTCTGTGTGCTATTGATATTTCATGGACCATTGGATCAGCTATATCATATGACTCAAGAGGCAGAGCAGCTTGCATTGCAGCCTAAATCTGTTGCAGAGCCTTCTCTTGTTCTGGGTCCCACTCAAAAATAGTACCTTTCAAAGTCACTTGATAAATAGGCTGGAATAACACACTCAAACGAGGGATATGTTGATTCCAAAATCCAAAGAGGCCAATCAGGAATTATGCCTTCTTTTCAGTTGTAGGTGGGGCCTGATGCAACAACTTATCCTTCACTTTAGAAGGAATATCTTGACATGGCTCACACCACTGTACCACTAGAAATTTCACTGAGATGGAAGGCACCTGAATTTTTGGGGGATTAATTTCCCACCTTCTAACATACAAACGTCTTACCAATAAGTCTAGGGTCAATAATACTTCTTCCTTACTGGTCCAAATAGCATAATGGCATCAATGTAATGGACCAGTGTGGTATCTTGTGGAACAGAAAGATGATCAAAGTCCCTTGAACTAAATTATGATGTAACAGTGAAGAGTTGATATACCCTGAGGTAGGACAGTAAACAGACAAAAAAAAAAAAAAAAAAAAAGTCCAATGAACCCCAAACAGGATAAACCCCAAAAGAAAATCACTGAGACATATCATAATATCATAATTTAACTCACCAAAACTAGACAAAGGAAGAATCCTGAAACAGCATGGGAAAAATCTACACAGGGAAATCAGTAAAACTAAGCTCTGATTTCTCACCAGGCAATGGGATGGTATAGACAAAATCCAGAAAGTGGAAAATTGCCAATCAAGAATTATGTATCCAGCAAAATTTTCCCTCAAATATGATAGTGAAATTAGGACATTTTCAGATAAAGAGAAATTAAGGTAATTTGTTAAATCCAGACCAACCTTACAAGAGATGCTAAAGGGAATCCTTTGGACTAAGAACCAACAACACCAAACAACAACCAATGATTAACACACATGATGATATAACACAGAAACCAAGCCAGTTATAGAAGTACCCAAAGTAAAATAAACTTACAACTCTGTAAACAAGGAACCAGAGACATCAACTGTTAAATGAGGACATCTACAACCAAAAAGAGGGAATAAACAGTGCAGGTATAGAGCTTCCAAATGGAGAGGAAGTCAGACAGTTGGAAGATATAACAGAGTGTTCTAAAGTTGGGAAGGATATAATAAATCATAGGATAACCTCAAAGAAAAATAATAAACCATCACATCAAAATGAAAAAGAGGAGAGGCACACATATTTATCAAATACTAAAACAATCATAAAAAAGAAAATGATAAAATTAATAAACAAAATGAATTCAACTCATGAAATTATATGGAACAAAGAAATCAACAACATCACAAATAAATAACAAAATTACAGAAATAAATTCATACACATTGATAATTAAACTGAACATACATGGATTAAATGCACCACATGAGACGCAGAGTTGCAGACTGCATAAGAAAATGTAGCCTGTGAATATGCTGTCTATGAGAGACTCACTTTAAACACAAAGAAAAAAACAGACTAAAAATCAAAGGTTAAAAAAGATGTATCAAGCAGAAGACAATCTAAAAAGAACAAGATTGGCATTATTGATTTTTGATAAAATACACTTTAAGGCGAAAACCATCATAAGAGAAAAGGAAAGATGTTATATAATGATTAAAGCATCAGTTGAACAAGAGGACACAACCATAATAAATATTTTCATACCCAAAGAAAGAGTCCAAAAGTACATAAATTGAACTTTAACAGAATTGAAAAGACAAATAGATGACTCCACAATTATAACAGGTGACTTTAATACACTATTAACAAGGAAAGATACAACTACTAGAAAGAAATTCAAAAAAGACACAGAAGAACTAAACAATACAATCAACCAACTTGACCCTACAGACCATCTACAGAGCACTTCACCTAACAACAGCACACTGTACATTCTTTTCCAGTGCACATTGAACATTCTCCAGGATAGACCATATGTTAGGCCACAAAGCAAAGCTTAATAAATTTTAAAACATTGAAATAGTGCAAAGCATCTTCTCAGATCACAATGTTATAAAATTAGAAATTAACACTAGGAAGATCAACAGAAAGAGCAAACACATGGAAAATTAATAACACCCTCCTTAAAAACTACTGAGTAATAGAAGAAATAAAAAAGGAAATTGGAAAATTCCTTGAGTTAAACAAGAATGAAAGTACAACATACCAAAATTTTGAGACACAGCAAAAGCAATTTATAACAATAATTGCACATGTCAAAAAAGAAGAAAGAGCCCAAATCAGCACCTTAACCCAACATCTCCAATAATTAGAAAAAGAACAGCAAAAAAAAAAAAAAAGTGCCTATAGTCACCAGAAGGAAAGAAATAATAAAGATTAGAGCAGAAATAAATGAAACAGAAAATAAAAAACAGTGGAAAAAATCGACAAGACTAGAAGCTAGTTCTTCAAAAAGATTAATAAAATTGACAAAACATGGCAAACTTAACAAAGGAAAAGAAGTAGAAGATGGAAATAACATGAACAGGAAAAGGAATGTGTGACTTCACAACAGAACCAACTGTAATAAAAACGATATTATCAGGATACTGTGAAGAACTGTACTCCAACAAATTTGAAAACCTAGAAGAAATGGACAGATTTCTAGAAACACACTACTTACCTAAACTAAGAGACTGGGGTAGAAATTTGAATAGACCCATAACAAGAGAAGAAACTGAACAGGGTCATAAAAAAAAAACTACCAAACTACCAACAACAAAAAAAGTCCTTGCCCAGATGGTTTCACTGGAGAATTCTACCAAAAATTCAGAGAAAAGCTGACACCAATCTTATTCCAACTGTTCCAGAACATAAAAAATTATAGAATCCTCCCAAATTCATTTTATGAAGGAAGCCAAAACCAGGCAAAGACACCACTAAAAACTAAAATTACACACCAATATCACTCATGAATATAGATGCAAAAGTCTTCAACAAAATCCTAGCCAACAGACTCCAACAACATATCGAAAATTGTCCATATGACCAAGTGGGATTCATGCCAGGTATGCAAGGATGGTTCAACATTAATTAATAATCAACATAATCTATCACATAAATAAAGGAAAAGAACCACATGATCCTATCGATCAATGCAGAAAAGGCATTTGATAAAATCCAACACCCATTCCTGATAAAAACTCTAAGAAAATAGGAATATATGGGAAATTCCTCAATATAATAAAGGACATTTATACAAAACCAACAGCCAACATTATTTTCAATGCATAGAGACTGAAAGCATTCCCCTTGTGAGTGGGAACCAGACAAGAATGGGCTCTATCACCACTTATATTCAACACTTTCTTGGAAGTCCTAGCCAGGGCAATATGGCAAGAAAAGGAATTAAGAGGCATCCAAATTGGTAAGGACAAAGTAAAACTATCCATATTTACAGATGATATGATCTTATAGATACAAAACCCAAGAGACTTAGCAAAGAAAACTACTGGAACTAACTGAGAGATTTAGCATAGCAGCAGAATACAAGAACAATAAACAAAAGTCAGTTGGATTCCTCTATGCTAGCAAAGAGATTGCTGAAAAGGAAATAAGGAAATCAAAACCATTTATAACAGCTACCAAAAAGGTTAGATACTTGAGAATAAATCTTACCAGGGACACAAAAGATCTATACAAAGAAAACTACAAAACACTACTTCAAGAAACTATAGAAGATCTACATAAGTGGAAGAACAGGGATTCAAATGGAGTTTCATCAGTAATCATCATGCTATTTCCCTCTAGCATCTTAGTGCTTGAAAAACTAGGTACAGCAGTTTGAATTAGGGATTTTAGAGCTCTGAACAGCTCACTGAATCAGAGTGCATCAAACACAGAAGAGCAGAATTAGAGGAAAGGCACAGGGAGAGAATTTAAGGAAGAGCTACCTGGCGGAGGACAGACAGGCAGCCGAGAGAGGCCATTGGAAACTTCCCTGGGGCAGTCACTGACTGGTGGGAAGGGGGGCCACCTGAGATCTCTGTTAGCCAAGGAAGAAGACACCCTATATCAGCATATCAGCGACACACCAATATCCCAGCAAACACCCCAAGGATCTACTTTCAGCGCCTGATTTTATTGGTAACTTGGGTTGGCTGGGTACAAATGGGTGCGCACAGCACCACTGAAACCCAAGTGGAGAGCTCATTGTTGCTCCAGGAGGGTGAGCTCTCTCCCCCCTCAGCGGGTCACTGAGTGGGCTTGGGTCAGCTTGGGAGGCATTGAGAGGTCTGTGCTTGTCTTTGTCACTGATATTGGGACCACATATTACTAGCAGGCACTGTCCCGACTCCAGCACAGCTGAAATTGCACACATCTTTGGCGCCACAGGTGGGCAGTATCAGAGACAAACTCCTGAGGCATTCGTGGTCTGGGTGGATTGGGCCAGCGCTGTGGGAAGACGGGGTGGAGAGAGAGGAATCTGCGGCTGAGTGCAGTCCTGGGAATTTGCATTGGATCGGCTTTTTGGCACTGAGGGGCCTGGGAAGTGGGGTCTTTGAGTGTGCCTGAGCCTGGCAGAAAGTCACGACTCCCTAACAACAGGAATCTTTCCTGAAATTGAGCCACGGACTTGTAAATAATAGTACATCATCAATAACAGCCCGTGCAAAGCCCTAGAAACCTACCCTAGCGACACCAAGCTTTCCTTTTACTGCTCCCACCTTCTCCACCAATAACTTCACTCATTCAATGAAGAAACCATATGCAGCCCATTACCATAAAACCTCCCACTTCGAACTCTAAACCTTCTTTACAACAAACAGAAACACATATCCACATTCTACACAGTGATTCCTCCATCAAGAAAACAGCAGAGCGACCCAGCATACCTGAATCAATAATAAAATAAAATACACCAGCTTCACATTTTAAAAATATTAAACTATAAAACCAAGATAAAACAAATCAATATGTAACCAGCAGTTAAAGACAACCTCAAAGTGTTTAGGAAACAACAGTCCTCAGATCAAACAAAAAAACAGGACAAGGCATTAGAAGCAAAACCACAAACAAAGGTCTCATTATACATGGAGGAAGAGGAGGCAATAGAATTATCTGAGAAGGAATTTAGAAGACATGTTTATAGAGCTATACAAGAGCCTAAGGAAACCCCAAACAGATACAAGGAGAACACTGAGAGTTCCCTGGAGGAACTAAGGAAAATCATTGAGGAACAGAATATTAAGATTAATGCACAATCAGAACTCATACAAAAATAGCAGTTACAAATGCAGAAAATGTCTATTGAAATGCAAACCATGAGCACCAATATGACAGAACTACACAACACAGTACAAGCTCAAAAGAGCAGATTAAAACTGGCTGAAGAACGCATATCCCAACTAGAAGACAAATCCCTGGACACTAGCCTGTATGAAGAAAAATCAGAACAAAGATTTAAGCGATATAAAGAGAGCCTAAGAATTATATGGGATGACATGAGACGAGACAATATAAGACTCATTGGAATTCCAGAACAAAAAGAGGGGAAAAAGACCACAGAGAAAATTGTGGAAGACCTGCTAACAGAAAACTTTCCCCATATCATGAAAGAAGAAAAGATATTTGTCCAAGAAGCTCATAGAACCCCACACAAGATAGACCCCAAAAGAAAAACACTGAGGCATATTATTATCAAACTTTCCAAAACCAAAGACAAAGAAAAAATTTTGAGAGCTGCCTGGGAAAAAAGAGATATTGCTTATAATAATCAAACAGGCTGAGCTCCGATTACTCAGCAGAAACCATGCAAGCAAGAAGGCAATGGGATGGCATATATAAAACTCTGAAGGAAAAAAAACTTCCAACTGAGAATCCTATATCCAGCCAAATTATCTATAAAATATGAGGGTGAAATCAAGGCATTCTCAGATAAACAAAAATTAAGAGACTTGTGAAAAACAGACCAACCCTACAATAAATGCTTAAGGAAGTCCTACCAATAGAGAA
>NW_006921667.1:4285723-4286321 GCF_000298275.1 Orycteropus afer afer | reverse complement strand
ATGAAAAACTGTACACCAATAGATATGAGAATCTAGAAGAGATGGACAAGTTTCTAGAATCACAAGATCTACCTAAATTATCCCACTCAGAAATAAGAAACTTGAACAGACCCATAACAAGGGAAGAAATTGAACAGCTCATTAAAAAAACTTCCCACAAAAAAAGCCCTGACCCTGATGATTTCACTGGAGAATTCTATCAAATATTCAGAGAAGGGTTGACACCTATGCTACTCAAGATATTTCAGAACATAGAAAAAGATGGAGTCCTCCCAAACACATTTTATGAAGCAAGCATAACACTAATACCCAAACCAGGGAAAGACAACATTAGAAAGGAAAACTATAAACCAATATCACTCATGAACATAGATGCAAAAATCTTTAACAAAATCCTGGCCAATAGAATCCAACAACATATCAAAAAATTAACACTTCCGGACCAAGTGGGATTCATACCAGGTTTGCAAGAGTGGTTCAACATCAGAAGATCAATGTAATCCCCACATAAACAAAACAAAGGAAAAGGACCATATGATTATATCAATTGATGCAGAAAAGGCATTTGATAAAATCCAACATCCATTCCTGTTTAAAA
>NW_006921667.1:4266994-4271506 GCF_000298275.1 Orycteropus afer afer | reverse complement strand
GGGGGGGAGTGCAAACTAGGAGCCCTAATTTATGGTACAAATAGACTATCAATCATGAGTAAAAATGGACAAACAGCAGAAGATTAATTACAACACTGGGACCTTCTAAAAATTAAATTTCTACATGCAGCAAAAGACTTCTCCAAAAGAGTAAAAAGAGAACTTACAATCTAAAAGGGAAAACAATTCAGCAACAACATATCTGAAAAGGGACTTATCTCTAAATTTTACAGAAAACTGCAACACCTTAACATCAAAAAGACAAAAAATCCAATTCAAAAATGGGCAGAAGAAATGAACAGATACTTCACCAAAGAAGATATTCAGGCAGCCAACAAACACATGAAGAAATGTCAGCAATCATTAGCCATGAGAGAAATGCAAATCAAAACGAGATACCATCTCATCCCAGTACTAATAGCAAAGTACAATAAGACAGAAAATAATAAATGCTGGCAAGAATGTGGAGATATTTGGACTCTCATACACTGCTGGTGGGACAGTATAATGATACAATCACTGTGGAAAGAGATATGGTGATTCCTTAAGAAGTTGGAAATAGAAATATCATTTGATCCAGAAGTCTCAATTAAGTATAAATCCTAGAAGTGAGAGCCAAGACACAAATAGATATATGCACACCCATGTTCATCACAACACTATTCACAGTAACAAAGAGATGGAAACAACCTAAGTGCCCCTCAACAGAAGAATGAATAACCAAACTATGGTATATATAAACAATGGAATACCATGCAACATTAAAGAATAATGTAGAATCTATGAAACACCTCATGATGTTGAAGAACTTGGAGGATATTATGTTGAGTGAAAGAAGTCTACCAGAGGAACAAATATATATTATTCCATTATTGTAAAAAGTCAAGGAAAGGTTTAGGTATGGAAGGAAATTTTCTTTGTTGGTTATCAGGGATGAGAGGGAAGGGAAGGGAAAATTACTAGACAGGTAAGAGACAAGTATTGATTTGGGTGAAGGGAAAAGCAATATACCAAAAGCAAGTGACCAACACAGTAACATTAAGGGAAAGGAAAACACAGGTGCACAAGAGGTACAGACAAATAACAAAGACATATGCCGTGTCCGGCAAAACCGCACAGGTCACGAAATGAAGTGACAAGAAAGGATTAATGGTTTTCTTTATTATTATTTATTAAGGAGTGGGGGCCAGGTAGATGCCCTGCATGTTCTGCGAGAGCGATTCCTGATGCCTTTGTTCTACTTTATTTATATGTTTGTACATGATTACATCATTAGTCTTGGAATCCATACAATCAGCTTATTCTCTACAGAGCTAAAGTTTTACTCCTCTACATGCTCAAGGACAACAGGTGGTCATTAAAACAATCACAGAAGTCTTCTCAGGAATAAGGAGTGTAAAATGACAAATGTTTACTAGGACACAGTGACCCAAAGTATGAAACATCCCAATGAGATAAAAAAAACATGAAAAATAACATTTACTTTTAATACTTTGATGTTTTGCCAATTAAGTATTTAACAGTGAGAGAGACCTTGCCATCTCTTAAAGCAAACACTCACTCATAAGAGAGGCCTTGTCATCTCTTCACTGTAATTAGAACATGTGCCTTGCATTCATGTTCTTTCGGGAGTCTTTTTCTTGATCCCCAACAGACATACACTTTTACATATACAATACTGCATTATCACTAATAACAAACATTAGTCTACAGGTGGATGCATAGGTAGGTTGAATGATCAGATGTGTCTAGGCAAAAGGTAATATACCCATGATCATACATTAAGTTTGGCAGATGACACCTTTACACACATATTTGTATGTACTACAAAAATGTCCATGTATATAACAGAGTTAACAGGGTGCAAAGTTATGATAACTTCTTAACCACAGCCAACCACCCTGAGGGAGTGAGTTTTGGGGCCTGTGGGCTCAGGACCATGGTCACAGGAGACATCAAGCTCAATTGGCATAACATACTACACAAACTCATTGTTCTAAATCTGGCTTTGGTGAGTAGCAACTGGGGTCTTAAAAGTATGCAAGAAGCCATCTAAATGCAACAATTGGTCTCTCCTTGTCTGGAGCAAAGAAGAATGAATAAAAACAAAGACACATGGAAACAATTAGTTCAAGGAACTAGTGACCATTTGAACCTCAGTCTACATGACCTTGAGGCTGGAACTAGATGGTGCCTGGCTACCACTGGCAATAACTCAGAAATGGACCAAAATATGAGATCCTGGATAGAGTGGGAGAGAAAAGTGGAACAAAAGTCAAAATCATAAAAAAGATCAGGCTTACTGGTTTGATACAGACTGGTGAGACCCCTGAGACTATGGCCCCTAGTCACCCTTCAGACCTGGAATTGAACTCACCCATGTGGCTTCTAGCCAAACAACAGACAGGTATATAAGGTAGACATTTACATTAGGTAGGTACACTCCTTAGAACAATCAATCATGGGAGATCAGAAGGGCAGTATTTGCACAGGGGGATAGTTCCAAAAGCAGGACTGCACAGGAAAGGATAACACATGTAAAAGGTGGCCTCAGGGCTGAAGTGGGAAAGAGAGCTGTTACCTTCTGGTGAATGCAGTCAATGTCATGAAACAAAATGTATGTAAACTGTTGTATAGCAAATGAATTTGCCCTGTAAACTTTTCACCCAAGTCACAATTTAAAAAAAAAAAAAGAGGGAGGAAGAGCTCCTTCTGCTGTCTGGTACAGAAGGCAGAAGGTGATGTCTGATGACAACTGAGAGATTTGAAGATGGAATAGGAGGCCATGAGCCCAAGAAGACAACTCAAAGGTAGAAAAGGCAATGAAATGGTTTTCTCTTCGATCTTCCAGGGAAAGTAAGGCCCTATTGACACCTTGGTTTTGGCCCAGTGAAACTGATTTCAGATTTCTAGCCTCCAGAAATATAAGAGAATAAATTTGTGTCATTTTAAGTAAAAAGAAAACAAAATAATCAATATTGCCACTGTTGTCATTTGCTTAATATGTTTTTTCCCCAACCTCTGATTTTTAGTCTATTTTTGTCTTTGTGTTTAAGTGTGTCTACTGTAGACAGCATATTGAGTCATGTTTTCTTCCATTCTTTTACTCTCTTCCTCTTGACTGGTGCATTTGATCCATTTACATTCAGTTTAATTGTCAATAAACCTAAACAAACCCACTGCCATCAAGTTGATTCTGACTCATAGCAAGCCCCATTAGGTTTCCAAGGCTGTAAATTTTTATGGAAGTAGATTGCCTAGTCTTCTTCCTGCAGAGCAGTGGGTGGGTTTGAACCACCAACCTTCTGGTTAGCAGCCAAATTCCTTACCCACTGTACCACCTATTACTATCATTTTGTTGTGAGCTGTATGTGTGTGTGTGCATGTGTGTGTGTGTTTGTGAGGTGCTGCTGCTTTCTTTGTTCCATGTAATTTTTTGTGCTGGGTTCATTTTGTTTGTGGATTCCCTTATTATTTCTTTTGTTGATACTTTTCTAGTGTTTGCTAAATACTTATGAATTACCTTTATTATTATTATTATTTTGCTGAGGTTTATTAAATTTCTTTGAGGTTATCCTGTAATTTACCATTTTCTTCCAAAATTTAAACATATCATCTTGACTTCCTCTCAGTAAGTACATTATTTATTACCACTTTTTGCTCTGTAGTTGTCCTCATTTACAAAGTTCCCTATTTTCAATCTTGTAGGTTTATTATACTTTGGATACTTCTGTATCTGAGTTGGTTTCTGGGTGATGTTATCATGTGTGTTAATCTCAGGTTGTCATCTGCTGTTGTTCTCTGTTGAAGGATTCCTTTAGCATCTCTTGTAAGGTTGGTTTGGTTTTTACAAATTCCTTGAATTCCGTTCATCCAGATGTCCTAATTTTGCCATCATATTTATGTGGCAGTTTTGCTGGATATATAACTCTCATATGGAAATTTTTTTCCTTCCACAGTTTTATGAACATCATCCTATTGCCTTCTTGGGTGCATGGTTTCTGCCAAGAAATCATAGCTTAGTTTTATTGATTCTCCCTTGTAGGTAACTTTTGTTTTTCCTGAGCTGTTTTCAGGCCTCTTTCTTTATCTATGGTTTTGGAAAATTTGATTATGGTATGCTTGGTGGTTTTCTTCTGTGGTTTATCCTGGTTGAGGTTTGTTGAGCTTCTTCAATTCATCATATTAGGTAAGTTTTCTTCCAACAAATCTTTGACAATTCTTTCTCTCTCTCTCTTTTTGTCCTTGTCTCTTCCAGTTCTGAAATTCTGATCACATATACATTATTCCTCTAGATAGTGTCCCAAATAAATCTTAGGCATTCTTTTTTTTTTTTTTTTTTTTTGTCTTTTTTCTGATTGTCCCTCTAACAGTGTAGTACTGAGAGATTTGTCTTCAAACTCAATAATTCTGTCTTCTCTGAGACATCGTGGTGGTGCTGTGTATTTAATTGGTTATTGCATGTTGGTGTGTTTCTCCCAAGTTCCTTTCTTTCCCTTTTTTTTTTTTTTT
>NW_006921667.1:4265785-4266894 GCF_000298275.1 Orycteropus afer afer | reverse complement strand
TAAAAAAAAAAATTAAATTCTTGTGTGCATTGAAAGATTTCATCAAAAGGGTAAAAAGAGAACCTACAGATCGGGAGAAAATATTTGCCTATGACATATCTGGCAAAGGACTTATCTCCAAAATCTACAGAAAACTTCATCACCTCAACACCAAAAAGACAAACAACCCAATTCACAAATGGGCAAAAGACTTGAACAGACACTTCACCAAAGAAGATGTACAAGCAACCAACAAACACATGAAAATTGCTCACGATCATTAATCATTAGAGAGATGAAAATCAAAACAACAATGAGATATCATCTCAGCCCAGCAATAATAGCAAAGTTCAACAGATCAGACAGTAACAAATGCTGGCGGGGTTGTGGAGAGATTGGAACTCTTGTGCACTGCCGGTGCGATTGTAAAATGGTATAACCATTGTGGCAAACAGTATGGTGCTTCCTTAAAAAACTGAAAATAGAAGTAACATTTAACCCAGCAATTTCATCACTAGGAATATATCCTAAAGAAGTGAGAGAGAGTGCACGAACAGACATATGTACATCTATGTTCATCACAGCACAATTCACCATAGCAAAGAGATGGAAACAACCCAAATGCCCATCAATGGATGAGTGGATAACCAAATTATGGTATATCCACACAATGGAATACTATGCCACATTAAGGAACAATGAGAGATGTGTGAATCATCTCACAACGTGGATGAAGCTGGAGGACATTATGCTGAGTGAAATAAGTCAATCACAGAAGGACAAATACTGTATGAACCCATTACTGTAAAAAGACAGAGAAGGGTTTTCTTGGCAAAGAGAACTCACCTAGTAGGTTATCGGAATGGGGAGGGAAAGGGAAGGATTAATTTAGGGCTAGTTGGGGCTTACAGGCTGACATGGGTAGGGGGAGGGATATATGGGAAGGATATATGACCACCATGATAACATTGGGAAATGAGAGCACAGTGAACTGTGCTCATAAGAGATAGACAACAGATGTTAAAACCAACCAATATGTCCACAATACCACATTGTCATTAACACCAAACACTAGGCTATACAGATAAACACATAAACACCTGAGATGATCAGACAGGGATCAGTGAATA
>NW_006921667.1:4264117-4265000 GCF_000298275.1 Orycteropus afer afer | reverse complement strand
TGGTAATACATCCCTTAAAGCAATAGACCATGGGACACCAGAGGACCAACATTCAAACTGAGGAAATGCAGGAAAAACAGGAGTTCATATTTATGAGGGGCAAAGGGAGACTGTTGCAGGGTAGGGAGGGAAGGAGACTGGGATAGGGCTGGACATGGCAAATGGAGAATGAAACTAAATGTATGTGTGACATTGAATGTAAAACAAGCTCTTAAAAAAAAAAAAAAAAAAAAAAAATAAGTGGAAGAACATACCATGCTCATGGATAGGAAGAATGAACATTGTGAAAATGTTGAAAATGTGAAAATCACCCAAAGCAATCTATACATTCAATGGAATCCCCACCCAAATTCCATCAACAACTTTTTAAGTACATGGAAAAACGAATCACTTATTTTAGATGGAAAGAGACCTCGCATAAGCAAAGCACTACTGAAAAAAACAAAGTAGGACGTCTCACGCTCTCAGATGTCAAAAACTACTATATAACCACAATAGTCAAAACAGCCTGATACTGGTACAACCAAAGACACATAGAGCAGTGGAACAGACTTGAGAACCAGAAACAGATCCATCAACCTATGGTCAGCTGATTTTTGACAAAAGGCTGATCTGATATCCATTACATGGGGAAGAGATAGTCTCTTTAACACATGGTGCTGACAAAACTGGATATCCATTTGCAGAAAAAAGAAACAAGATCTGTACTTTACACCACTCACAAAATGTGTGGACAAAGACTTAATTGTAAAACCTAAAACCATAAAGTTCATCAAAAAAGGGGGAGTGGGTTCCGGCAAGATGGCGGACTAGGCAGAGGGACTGCACAGACCCTCTTCAACAAAGAAAAGGGAAACCAATTAACACAGACACAGAAGATGAT
>NW_006921667.1:4258416-4264017 GCF_000298275.1 Orycteropus afer afer | reverse complement strand
CTCTGAGACATCGTGGTGGTGCTGTGTATTTAATTGGTTATTGCATGTTGGTGTGTTTCTCCCAAGTTCCTTTCTTTCCCTTTTTTTTTTTTTTTTGCTTTATTTTTCTTTGAGATACAAGAGTGAGCAGGGCAAGTGTACTAATCTATTTACTAGTTTGGCACCACTTCACAGTGCTCACCACATGTCTCCTAGTGGATATGACAGAAGATGGGAATATTCTGTTTGTTGTTTGTGTAGAGCAGTTGAGGGTGGGATGGGCTGGTATTGGCCATCATATCACTTATCAATTTGTTTAGGAGTGGGTGTTGGCCCTACCCAGTGCGTAGGGCTGTAGGAGGTGCATATTTTTGGGGGCAATGGGGACACAGTTACTGAGTCCTGGCAAGCGGGGAAAAACAAAAATTTTTTTAAATGGCAACAACAAGAAGAAAATAATAAAGAAAAAAAGAGAGAGAACAAATAAACAGCCAACAACCACAGAAAGAGAAAAATGGCAACAGACAACTGCTTATGATTAATAAGCCAAGCACTTAAGCAAGATAAGAAACTACATTTCAAAAGCCCACAAGCTTGACCAGTTGTAAAATGCTTATAAACCAACTCTCTTTTAAGTACCTCACCAGGGCAGAGCATGAGCAGTAAAATTTAATGTGACTGATAAAATGACCTTCCAGCAGAGACAGTCAAGAACGGGAGTTCCTTACCAGAACACAAACCAAGGTCTACATGTGCAAAATCCCAAATTAAGTCATGTCTAGCATCCCAGCAGCCTTTTGTGATGGATTCCATCTTTGTTCCAACAGCCTTTGTGATGGAATGCATCTTGGCTATTTCCTGCACATGCATCTGATTTTCATAACCCCACCTCTTTCCCAGAAATCCCCACCCATTTCATGAATAAAGATGATGCCTTTTCCCCACCTAAAACCCTTTATAAACTTTAAGAGTTCCTTTGTTTGGGGAAAGACTGGAAACTGGTGTAGGCAAAAGTGCCTCTCCATCTCCCATGTGAGACCCCCCCAGCTTCTCCCTTTCCTTTCTCTTTAATAAACTTTGGTTTGTGTGGACATTTTGCCTCCCCTGTGCAATTCTTCATCAGTAGAAGGTCAGGACGTTTGTTCAGAGTCCCAGGACCCCCTGGGACAGGAGCACTCCTTGGATAAGGATATCAAGCTTGGTAAAGTAGAAGGTCACTGAAAAAAGGAATACTGTCAACAAGTTGGATTGACACAGTGGCTGCAATTATGGCTCAAGCATAGTAAAGATTGTGAGGATAGCACAGGACTGGGCAGTGTTTTATTCTGTTATACACAGAGTTGCTATGAGTCAGAGCTGACTTGATGATACCTAACAGCAATGACAGCATACCATAAAATATAACTAATGTTGAAATAGTCAATAGTTTCATTCAAACCTTTACAATTTCCCATAGTTATCTCAAGCTAACCTTAGATTTTATTGACTTGACTTTTGGAATAAAACTATTAATTTATTCCACCTAACCTTAAATCTCTGGCTAGGGCAGAAATATTTTCTCAAACAACTTCACTTATGTCGTATTATGATTTCTATCTTTTGTCTTCTTGAAATTCCTCTACAATAGAGAAAACTTGTTTACAACTCTTTTATAATGGTGATCCACTCAATTTCTGATAATGCTAGTAAGACAGCATGTTTGTCATTTTCTTTTATCTGAAAAGGTCTTCAGTTGGTTGGGAGGGGTCTATCTTTTCACAAGCTTCCCAGAACATCTTAAAAGCTTGCAAACAGCTATCTAAGATTCAACACTGGTCTCTCCTCATCCAGAGCAAAGAACAGAAGAAAATCAAAGAGGCATGGAAATAATTAGTTTAAGGGACTAGTGGACCATGGGAACCTAGTCTACATGACCATGAGATCAGAAGAACTAGATGCTGCTTGACTACCACTGCCAACCACTCTGAAAGGGTCCTGGATAGAGTGGGAGAAAATGTGAAACAAAACTCAAAATCATAGACAAGGCTGGGCTTACTGGTATAATAGAGGAAATGGGATCCCTGAGACTATGACCCTTACCCATCCTTCAGGCCTGGAACCGAACTCATTCCCTTGGCTCAACTTTCAGCCAAACAATAGACAGACCTATAAGGTGTATGAAAATACCAGAGAGGTAAGTACTCCTTAGAACAATCACCCATAAGAGATGAAAAGGGCAGCAATTGCCCAAGGATACACTAAAACATCTTGAACATAATAATACAGTAATAACAATGATATTTTGATACACATCACCTGTTTGTTATTTTGAGCTATTGTATGAAGTTTTAATTTTTAATATAATAGGCTTTATGAGGATTGGTTCATTACTACAGGTTGAAGTAAGTTGGACATCCAAAACCCAGCAACTGCCTGTGTTGTAGGAACAACAAGGTTCTTACCCTCTGTCATGCAGAGCCAATTATCACAACAGGTTGAGGCAAGAAAGCAAAATAATTTGTTGAGTATTGATACCCAAGGAGACAGAGAGAATCACTTCTCTAAAAAGTCTGTCTCCCCGAGCTGGGACATGGATAGGGTTTTAAAGGCAATTGGGCTAAGGGGTGGGAAGGTTTGAGGAATGCTGGGAATGCTTTCTTTTTGCTATCAGGATGAACTGCTGTTGCCTTGTGACCTCTCTGCTCTTCTTCTGGTTAGTGATAGCGAACCATGTATGGTCAGGACAAAGTGTCCTTCAAGTTCTTTGTATCTGCCCAGAAAGGTTAACTCTACAAGGAGGGGAGAGTATGGGAGCGGGCACCCTCAGGCCTCTTTATCCAGCAGGGATGTCTCTGTTTCTCCTTTATTTGGTTGCTTGAGGCTTGGTGCCTCCTTTCTCAGGGTCAACTTGCTCCATAAACTGCAATTATCATCTACAAAAAGGCAGTGAGTGAGTTTAAGCCAGATGCCCAAAGAAATGTGTGAGGAGAAGAACAACCTAAAGTAACTATCCTGTTTATGTAGAGGGAAGGACAGGGTGAAAGAAAAATAGAGAGTTAATCATTGTGGTTAATATCTACTCTAATCATAACTGTTAGTTTGTTACACTTCTGCAATTTTTCAGCAAAAAGGTTTCTGTAGTCCTTCAACATACCCCCTTTTTGCCGAGGTTTCACCATCATGGGAAATTGGGCAATGTTTCTTTCTTTTAAACTGCTTCTTGCTGCATGGGGGCAACGAGGGGTTGATACCTCAGAGGGGATACTGATAGAAACTAGCAACATCTTGTTGGATAAGTTCATTAGCATCAGGTACCTTGAGAAGGGGAAATACATGGGTAGCCCCCAAGGTCCTTGCCATTCCATTAGAGCTATCCTCATAATGCACAGGGCACAAGTACATATGATTATGACAGCAAAGCCTACAGTAACTAAGGGCCTGAGCCAAGATCCTAAAGCAGGAAACAGATTCTCAGTCCAGCTCCCTCCACTCCCCTGGCTCTGGTCCTTTGGTTTGGTGCAGTCAATTACCTTCTGGATGACACCTAGACCTGATTCCACTTCTCCAGAGGTATTTATCCAGGCATAGCATGTTTTGTTTAGCACCTACTCCACCATATTTAGCAAGAAGAAAATCCAGAGCTATGTAGTTATCTAAAAGCACCTCAGCCAAGGAATTCAGAGAGGTCTGTTGAGCTTGGATGGCCTTCTCTGTGCCCATGGCTAAGAGGTGAATGGTGTTAGATAAATTCTGAATGGTAAGCTCCATGTGCCTGACTCCTAGGCCAGGGAAACTAGCCCACAGAAAATATCACCCAAATCTAGTTTTGTCAAAGACCGGGTTTGTTCTGGTTCCTGATATGTCCAGTGTTGTGGGGTTGACTGTGACTAAGTCCCATTTCTTCCTGGCCTAGAGCCTGGGGGTGAATGTGGGACTTAACAATGCTTCCAATGAACTGTAAGTTGAGACCAATCTGGGTAGTACAGTTAATGCTCTTGGCTATTAATCAAAAGGTTGGAGGTTCAAATCCACTGAGAAGTGCCTCAGAAGAAAGGCCTGGTGATCTACTTCCAGAAAATCATCCATTAAAAACCCACAGAACACAGTTTGACTCTGACACATATGGGCTTTCCAAGAGTCAGAATCAACTAGACAGCAACTGGTGGTAGTAATACCAGTAAATAAACTAACAAAGAAGAGAGTTGCTCTGCTAATTACCAAAGAGAAGCTAGGTTGTTACTACATGAGTAGACCAAGGAATCCAGGAATTCTCCATGTCCAAGAGAAGTGCTATGGATATGGAATGAGGTGTGGGAGAGGGAAGTTAAAAGTATCAACTACGGCCTCATGACCAGTAACAGGAATAACTGTAGAAACCACAAATATTTCTTCCTTGTGAATGGCCACAGCAGTTCACTCTACTCTCCAGTTTTTTTTTAGAATAGCATCATCATGAAATATGATAAAGTGATGCTGAAAATAGTATCATCCATACATGTATGTATTTGTATATATTAACTAATTTATTTTCTCTTCTCACTCCTTTCTCTTTTGTATGTTATATAAGGATGACTGGCAATAGTTAACTTCATAATTTGGTCTTTAAGTTAGAGAATCTTCAGATGGGATTGTGACTAAGTATGATAGGTAATTAACATCACTCAAATGCATACCATGACTGTCACTCAGAGATAGGATTTTGTGTCTCCTCTCTTTGAGAATAGGGTGAGTGTCTTTATACAAAAGCTAACTGCATCCTGTAAAAAGCATAAATGTGTTGTTATTATCATTAAATAGAGTTCAAATATATGTAGAAAGATGTTTATGGATGTTGAGTACCCAGAGGGGTGGACTGGACTCTGAAGCTATGATCTCTCAACTCCAAGTCCATGCTTTTAAACTCTGTTTGTGATTCTGGGGCTGGGACTCTACAAATCGCCTTTCTCCTTTGCCAGCTGACTCCTTGTTAGATTCTGCCAATAACAAGACTAGAGAGAAACTAGCAGGCAAGAGGAGATAGATGTGATGTGCCCTTCCGATTGCTCTTCTTCTTCATGTCATTTCAGCAACAGATCACCACTCCGGCCACAGCACTTCATTCCAGTCTCCAGGTTTTTTTGTGGCACAGCATCATCATGAAATGTGACGAAGATGACGCTGTAAACAGTATCATCCAGACAGTGTCCCTCATCGTAGGTCTGACTCCAGCTCTGTAGGCCTCTCTGCCAAGCTTCTAGATAACTCCCTTTGTTCTGCCAGACCTAGCAGTAATGGTGTCTTTCTCTCATTGTTATATGGGTGCTATCTTGGTATTCTCTTTTTGCCTTTTCAGTCCTCTAATATATGTCTAGCCAATTCTCTCTATTAAATTCTCTCTGTAAAAATAAATGGTGTGAACCAGACCTACTGGACTGATTGAGGCTGGAAGACTCCCCGAGATACTGCCCTGAGATACTCTTCAAACCTTGAACCAGAAATTAGCTCAAAAAATAATGAATATCACTTATAAGTACTGTGTGCCTTTAAAAAAAATCACCTATAGAGGCTTCCGGCAAGATGGCGGACTAGGCAGAAGGATTGCAAAGACCCTCTTCAACAAAGAAAAGGGAAACCAATTAACACAGACACAGAAGATAATCTTGG
>NW_006921667.1:4227542-4243555 GCF_000298275.1 Orycteropus afer afer | reverse complement strand
GGGATGGACACTGGGAGGAGGTAACTATGGGGAGGAAGTGGAAGGGGAGCTGTTGCATTGTAAATTTTGGTCAACGACATGAGACAAAGTATATTATGTGAACTGCTGTATGAAAAGTGAATTTACTCTGTAAATCTTCACCCAAATCAAAATAAAATTTTAAAAAAAAACTAAAAAAAAAAAAAAATCACCTATATAAGATCAGTCAACAATTAATTTAAAACAAAGATGAGAATGTAAGAGGGTAGGGAAACTAGATCATTGGAAATGAGACAATTAGATTGGAAATTATCAGAATGTTCACACATTGTGAAGAATGTAACCAATGTCACTGTACAACTTGTGTAGAAATTATTGAATGGGAATCTAAACTGCTGTGTAAACCTTCAGGGAAAACACAATAAAATATTATTTTAAAAAATAGTAATTAAAAAAAAATAAACCCATTATCTTCATAACATAAAAAAATAAATAACTGGTGTGATTTCTATTTTCTAAACTGGACATTGACTGATACACGCAAGCCATTATAACATTTCATTATAAGCTTCCTATTCAAATTGTGAAAATATTAACTATCTTGGTCCTAAGTCTTGTAAAGTCATTGCTAGGACTCTATTTGGGGGTTAAGGAGCCAATCCGTGCCTCATATTTTAGATGGTTCAGTGGTAGAATTATCACCTTCCATGCTGGAGACCCAGGTTCAACTCCCAGCCAAACCCAGGTTCAACTCCCAGCCAATATACATCACGTGCAGCCACCACCCTTCAGTGGAATTTTATGCATTGCTGTGATGCTGAACCAGTTTCAGCTGAGCTTCCAGACTAAGGTAAACTAGGAAGAAAGGCCTGGCAATATACTTTCAAAAAACAGCCATTGAAAACCCTATGGATCACAACAGTCCTATCTGCAACTGTTCATGGGGATGGTGAAAGACGGGAGACATTTTGTTGTGTTGTGCATGGAGTCACCATGAGTCAGGAGGCTGAGTCAAATGGTAGCTAATAACAGGAAGCCTAATCCATGGAAGGCCAGCAGGAACTGTACTGGGGCCTCCATCTCCCATTCTTGACTCTCCTCTGCCCACTCCTCTACCTCTCAGTCTCCATAACCCCACCCCAGGCCCACTTCATCTGAGGGCCCCTAGGGCACCTGGTGATGTGCCTGGTGTGGAGGGCATGGGGAAGGGAGGAGGCATTGAACAACAGATTCCAAAGTAGAATCACCATAGCCTGCACTTCAACTCACCACAGTGTGAGACCAATTCTCCACTTGGAAGAAGGAGTGGCACCTCCGTGGCCAGGCTGACTCTCTGCCCACTCTCTCCTGCTGCCTTTCTTGGACATCACAGCAATGGAGGGAAAGACTATAGGGAAGGAAGGCATAAATGAGGTTTCTTCCAGCTACGATCCCTCCAGTTCTTCCCACTCCTTTCTTTCAATGTCAGGCCCATGCTTGACCCTCCAAGCTTGATTCACCAGTACTACCCTCTCCCCCAATAGCTCTTTCTCACTTACCTGTAGGGAAGCTCCCTTCCTGTGTCCCAGAGGAAGAGACTGACCGAGGGAAGTAGAGTCAGAACCCTCAGGTTCTTCTTCTGATTGAATGAGTACTACCCAAAGGAATCCTTACCTTTGCCTTATCTATGACCCCTGACCTCAGAGTTCCTTTCTATAAAATGAGTACCATACAGGTATTTTTATCCCCCTGGAGGAGCGATGTTTAACCACTTGGCTGGTATCTGAAAGGGAGGCAATTTGAACCCACCAGCTGCTCTGCAGGAGAAAAGACCTGGTGATCTGCTCCTGTAAAGATTACAGCCTAGGAAATCTTGTAGGGCAGGTCTACTCTGTCCTACAGGGTCTCCAGGAGTCAGAATCAACTTGATGGCTGGCACACAATAAGAAGACAGTCTAAAAGGTACTCTCCATCTCTGCTGCTCCAGGATCCCATTTCCCATTCATTAAAGAACACTGGCATTTCCAAAGGATGGGGGCTCTAGATGCAAAAGCAACCTAACAGGAGGATCTGGAAACAAGAACCACCCTCTTTCTAGGTTTCCCCTCTGCAATGTCCTTCCTTCTCCTCCTAAAGTTCCCTGCAGGACCCCTGATAGTGTGGGAGTCAAGAACCCATGTGGGAATGGCATGTTGCCTGATCCTTACTAGACATGGCCCAGAATAACACTGGATGCCAAGGGACAAGGAACTCAGAAGGATATCCCACAAGGTGAGCTATTATCTGCAGAGGACAAATCCAAATTCCAGGATCCAGCAGGGGCCCCTACCCACCCACTGCCCCCTCAAGGAGGGCCACAAACCATAAGATGAATGATGGCAGCTTTCTCAAAATCATTCATCTGCCAGCCACTCTGTCACATGGAACACATATACTTGTTCAGCACTCCCAGGCCAAGCACTATACCAGCAGTTGACTGTGTGTGTGTATGTGTGTGTGTGTGTGAGAGAGAGAGAGAGCACACTGTGTACAAGCATGCACACACTGGGATGAGGAGTTGCAAAGGAAAGTGAATACACACAGTGTAAATCATTAAGAGAACATAAACAGATGACTATAAAATAATCTAAATTCATTTGTTCAACAAATGGTTTCCAAGCACCTGTTATGCACTATCTCCTGAGCTGCAGAGTGCTCAACACTACCTGCGGTAACCTGCTTAATGTGGCCCTTCTAGCCATTATCCTCCATTCTGTGATGTATTGTAAACCCCATTATCCATGCCTGTTTGGTGTGGTATGGTAGTTAAGGTCGGATGTCAACTTGGCTAAGTAGCTGGTAGTAATCATTCCCTATGACTGGCAATTGTCTCTGTGGTGGGATTTGCCTTGAGCTGCTGATTGTTAAAGCCATCCACTTGGGTTATTGCTGTTGGAGCAACACAGGTGGAATGTATCTTGAGTCCTTCCTTGCTGGAGGGTATAACTCAAATCACCACCCTTAGCTTTCTTGAGGATATACCTACGAATCTCCTGGGAAGGTTCATCCCCCTCTTGCTCCGGCTTTGTGTTTTGGCTCATCCTCATCTCACCCCTGCATTTGGGACAGCAGCCGTCATCTGATCTGCTGATTGAGGTTCATCAAACCCCAAGAATTGGGAGGATCCTCCAGACCTACTCACGGACCTGGGACTCGCCAGACTGCCCGCCTCCACCACTACTATGTGAGATGATCCCTTGGGTGTCTGTGAGTTCTGTGAGCCGTTACAGCAAAATACAGAACCCTAAGATGGGGAAAATTACCGAGAGGAGGAGGAGAAGTTAATGTCCTAAATGATGGAGTGACATGGAAGTTTGGACATTTGGGACATCTTTAACCTCCACCTCATGGGGATCAGCCTTGTGCTGATCTTTCTGAGAGAGACTGTTCAAGCACCACCCCATCACCAGGCAGTATCCTGACCAATGTCTATCCTTCACATAGAACCTTTGACTGACCTGCATTCCATGGATTCAAGAAATTTTCACATTGTCTTTTGTGGCTGCATCCCCAGGAACTAGCACACAAAACCCAAAACAACCCACTGCCTTCGTGGCAATTCCAATTCCTAAAGGACAGAGTAGAACTGCCCCCATAGGGTTCTAAGGCAGTCATCTTTATAGAAGCAGACTGCCACGTCTTTCTCCTGCAGAGCAGCTGGTGGGTTCAAATTGCCAACCTTTTGGTTAACAGCTGAGCGCTTAATCACTGTGCCACCAGGCCTCTTTCACCTAGCACAGGAGATGCCTAATACATTTATTGACACAATGACTCCAGTCCAGCCCTCTGTCCAAAGCAGGAATCTCTTCTAATAATGTCATTGATTACCTCTATGAAAGTTGCCACTGATGGACACTCAATTTCATATTAGTTGGGACTCTTCTAAGTGCAACTCAAACTCCCTAGAGCAGAGAGGGAGGTGATTATTACCCATAAGTGTGTAGAGAGGGTGGAATTGGACTTGGGCAGGCCTTGACTCCATGCTAGCACATTAGATTTATTCCCCATCTCTCTCATTCTGCCTTTCTCAACCCCCAGCACACCCCCAAGGAGCTCTGGTGGTACAATGGTTAAACATTTGGCTGTTAATCAAAAGGTCAACATTTCAAACCCAGCAGCTCCTCTGTAGAGGAAAGATGGAGCAGTCTGCTTCCTCAAAGTTTACAGCCTAGGAAACCTTGTGGTCCTGTCCTCTAGGATCACTGTGAATTGGTATCAACTGAATGGCAGTGAGTTTAGCACACACACCCCTCCAGGTTCTAATTCATTCTGTTGCTGCTCTCATCCTGTCCTTTTGTATCCCTGCTTCCTTCATGCCACAGGCTCTTCCAGACTTGATGATCCTAGCTTGTGATCCCAAATGGTTCTCCTCCCACTTCAGGATATAAGAGGGGTTCTGATTGGCCAGCTCAGACCCCCTGCCTTAACTCAGCTCCATTCCTGTGGCCTGGGAGATAGTTATTACAACTGCCTGGGAGTCACATCTGCTTCTGTAGCCAGGGAGATGGGGAAGGATGCTTTAATTGTCTGCCCACCAGAATTGTAGCAACTGGAGGGGGCTTAAGGGAAAGGTGAGATAGGAAGGTTTTCCAAATGAAGGAGGGTGCTGCTACCAGGAAGAGGGAGAGAGAGATGCTAGAGAGCTGTCGTGGGGTGAATGGAGTTCCCCAAACATTCATGCCCACCTGCAACCTCAAGAAGGTGATCTTACTTGGAAATAGGGTCTTTGCAAATATAATGAAAGTGGAAATCAAGACAAGACCATACTGGATTAGGGTGGGTCCTAAATCCAATGAGAATGTCCTTATTAGAGACAGAAATAGACACATAGAGACACAAGAAAAGACAGTGTGATGACAAAGGCAGAGATTGGAGTTACACTGCCAAGCCAAGGAAAGCCAGGAGTTACCAGAAGCTGGAAGAGGCAAGGAAGAATCCTCCCCCTAGAACTTTGAGAGAAAGCATAGCCCTGCTTACACCTTGATTTTGGACTTCTGGCCTCCAGGACTGTGAGAGGGTACATTTCTGTTTTAAATCCACCAAGTTTGTGGTAATTTGTTGGGCAGTCCCAGGAAAGAAATACAGTATACATCCTGCTCAGAAATCACCAGAGTCCAAGTCTGCCTGTGAAGTTGCACCCTGTGATTGCAGTCCTGCTGCTGGAGACTGCGGTTCAGGTCAATGCCTTCCTCTGCCACCTGGCAGAGGCTGAAGGAGTCCTGGAAGTTTTCTAGTTTAACACCCTTCCCCATCACCTCCTTGACATTTGTGTAAACTGAGGCACCAGAGAAGCTAAATAACCCACACATATTCAAAAAATGTGAAGGATTTCTGAAGAAAGGGGAGAATCCTGTAGAATATTGATACATAATCTATTTTAAAAACCTGAATAATAAAGAAAGATAGAATGTTTGATCTGGTAGCCTAGTGCCTAAGGCACTTGACTGCTAACCAGAAGGCTGGTGGTTCAAACCCATCAGCCACTCCTTGGAGGGAAGATGGAGCAATCTACTTCCATAGTGATACTGCCTCAGAAACCCAAGGAGGGGTTGCTATGAGTCTGGTCCAACTTGACGGCAGATAACAACAACAACAAAATGTGTGATAATCATTAGTGAGAAGATTGGGATGTTCTGGAAGTCCCAGGGTGGTGGAAACAGTTAACGTGCTCTGCTGCTAACCACAAGGTTTGAGGTTTGAGTTCACCTACAGGTGCTTAAGAAGGAAGGCTTGACAATCTTCTTCCACAAACTCAGCCACCGAAAACCCTATGGAGCACAATTCTATTCTGACACACATGGGTTTAGCATGAATCAGAAGCAACTCATGAATCAGAAGCAACTGGTTTTAAATGATCATGGAACAGCACAACTGTGAGCCACTCACAGCCAGCGGCCACCACTCCTGTCACCACCCCTCCAGTGACCACCTCTCCACTTACTCTAAAAGCAGTAAGGGGAGTGGGGCCTCTGCAAGGGATTGCTTCCAAATCACAAGAAATCCAGTGCTCCCATCTGCAACAAACTGGAGTTTGGGGCCAAGAAAACCCATGTCTTTGAATAAGCACTAAGGAAAGGGGAGGAGATAATGGGGTGGAGTCCATAGGTGGTGCAAATGGTTAAGCTACTAATGGAAAGTTTGGTGGTTTAAACCCAAAGGCCTGGTGAGCTGCTTCCATAAAGATTCCTGTTGCTGTTGAGTAAATTCTGACTCATAGCAACCCCAGCAAGCAAAGTAGAATTGCCCCCATAGAATTTCCAAGGCTGTAAACCTTTATGGAAACAGACTGCCTCATCTTTCTCCCACAGAGTGGCTGGTAGGTTCAAACCACTGACCTTTCACTTAACACCCAAGCATTTAACTACTGTGCCACCAGGGGTCATCTCTATAAAGATTGCAGCCAAAAAAAAACCCTGTGGAGCTCAGTTTTACTTTGTAACATGGGGAGTCACCACAAATCAGAATCTATTCAATGGCAACAAGTGTTTTCTTGGGGAAAAAAGGGTCACATGCTGCTTGACACTGAGATAGATTCCACAAGGAATACCAAAGTTGTACAAAGGCACAGAGGCAGCAGTGGCTCTGTGGTAGAATTCTTACCTCGTGTGCAGGAGACCTAGGTTCCATTCCTGGCTAATGCAGGACCAGCCAGAGAAAAGACCACCACCAGTCTGTCAGTGGAGGCCTGCATGTCGCTGTTACACTGTGATACTTAACAGGTTTCAATGGAGCTTGTAGACTAAGAGAAATTACGAAGAAAGGACTGGTGATCTATTTCTGAAAATCAACAAACAAAAACTGTACGAATCACAACGATCCAGT
Organism: Orycteropus afer afer; assembly: GCF_000298275.1. NCBI lineage: Eukaryota > Metazoa > Chordata > Mammalia > Tubulidentata > Orycteropodidae > Orycteropus > Orycteropus afer. The sequence goes on along the minus strand of NW_006921667.1, from coordinate 4,236,736 downwards.
CTGCAACCAATCATGAGTACCAGCCAGTGTGTCATTTCTTTGTGCATGCCTTCACTTTGAGTTGGTGCTGATTCAAAGGCAGCCAACAACAAAGGCACAATTTTCACTCTCCCCAGCTCTCCTAGGCATCAGGCTGCTGAGTGCCCTCTGGCTATTGTTGGTTCTTCAAGATTTGGGAAGGGCCACAGATCATTGGTTGGGCCACAGCCTGCTAGAGACTGGCTCTTGGCACTCCTCATCAGGCCCCTCCTCTTTTCTCCACCTCTTTCCCCCAGATCCTTAGTTAAGAAGATGCAAATGCTCCTTCTCCAGTAGGGATAATTCATATAGGGCCAGGGCCCAAACTTCCTCACCCACTGCCCTGTGACTTTATGCTGACCAGCATGTCTGGGATAGCAAAAGCTAGGGTGAGGCTGCCAGGCTAGCTAGGGAAGACCAGAGGAAGCAAGCAACCCCCAGGCTACCAATGACCCACCTGCCCCCTGAGAAACATCACCACCTCCCCACCCTACAGCTGGTAGCTTCAGAGCACGGGGCTGAATCTCAACAATAAGAAATTTGAAGCCATTAAAATAGAATAAAAGAGAAATTAAGTTTAATTGTTCTGTAAATTATAACTAATTGAAATATCAATTGTCATTTTTATGATCTGCGTTAGAAGTGAGTGATGTCAGGAGTCAGGAAATGAATGAAATGGCGGAGGAGTTGTCCTAGAGTGCCTTGTGCTCCCAAGCCTTCTGCTGGATGCCTTCCCTTCTCTTCTAGACCCTGTGCTAAAGCACCCTCTTACAGAAGTTTCTCCCATGCTCCAGACTCTGGTCCTGCTCATGGCTGCAGAGGTCTCAATTTGTTTGCAGGGCTATGAGTTGGGACACAGCAAAAGCAGTGATCAGAGGGCAATTTATAGCAATAAATGCAAATACCAAAAAAGGGAAAAGAACCAAAATCAACACCTGAACATGCACAATTATTAGGAAAAAAGTGTGTGTGGGGATACCCAGTCACCAGAAGAGAAGAAAAATAAAAATTTGAGAAGAAAAAATGAAACAGAAAATAGAAAGACAGAAGAAAAAACCCACAAGAATAGAAGTTAGTTCTCTGAAAAGATTAATAAAATTGACAAACCACTGGCAAACTTAGCAAAGGAAAAGAGGGAGAGTATACAAATAACATGAATAAGAAATAAATTGGATGACACCAAAACAGAACCAAATGAAATAGAAAGCATAATATCAGATACTATGAAGAACTGTCTTTCAACAAATTTGCAAATCTAGAAGAAATGGGCAGATTTCTAGAAACAAACAACTTACCTAAACTAACACAAACCTGAGGTAGAAAATTTTAACAGATCCATAATGAAAGAAATTGAACAGGTTATAAAAAAATAAATAAATAACACCAAAAATGTCCTGACCCAGACGGTTTCATTGCAGAATTCTACCAGTGTTCAGAGAACTGACACCAATTCTACTCAAACTATTCCAGAACATAGAAAATGATGGGATCATCCCAAATTCATTTTATGAAGCAAGTATAACTTTGACATCAAAACTAGGCAAAGACATCACTAAAAAGGAAAAATAATGACCAATATCCCTCATCAACATAGACGCAAAAGTCATCAACAAAATCCTAGCCAATGATCTCCAACAATATATAAAAAATGTAATACATTATGACCAAGTGGGTTCTTGCAAGGTATGCAAGGATGGTTCAATGTTAGGAAAACAATCAGCATAATCCACCACATAAAAAAATAAAGGAAAAGAGCCACATGATCCCATCAATCAATGCAGAAAAGGCATTTGATAAAATCATACACCCATTCCTGATTTTTTTTTTTTTAAATCTCTCTGAATAACAGGAATGGAAGGGAAATTCCTCAACATAATACAGGGCATATCCGCAAAACTAACCAACCAAAAAAATAAAAACCAAACTTATTGCCATCAAGACGACTCAACTCACAAGGACCCCTCCTTGGGTTTCTGAGGCAGTATCTCTACAAAAGTAGATTGCACAATCTTCCTTCAAAGGAGTGGCTGGTGAGTTTGAACCACTGGCCTTCTGGTTAGCAGTCAAATGCCTTAGGCACTACACAACCAGAGCTCTATTTTCGATGAAGGAAGACTGAAACCATTCCCTTTATGAACAGTAAGCAGTCAAGGATGCCCTCTATCACCACTTCTATTCAACATTGTATTGGAAGTCCTAGCCAGAGCAATAAGGCAAGAAAGAGAAATCAAAGGCATCTACATTGGTAAGGAAGAAGTAAAACTATCCTTATTTTCAGATAATATGATCATTTGCATAGAAAACCCAAGAGATTCGGCAAAAAAACTACTGGAACTAATTGAAAGATTTAGGATAGTGGCAGGATACAAGATCAACATCCAAAAATCAGTTGGATTCCTCTACACAAGCAAAGAGATTGCTGAAAAGGAAATAAGGAAATCAATACAATTTACAATAGCTACCAAAAAAATAAAATACTTGGGAATAAATCTACTAGAGACACAAAAGACATGTACAAAGAAAACTACAAATCACCATTCCAATAAACCATAAGAGACCTACATAAATGGAAGAACATACCATGCTCATGTATAGAGTGATTGAACATTGTGAAAATGTCAATTTTACCCAAAGCAATCTATATATTGAATGCAATCCCACTCCAGATCCAATCAACATTCTTTACAGATAGGAAAAACCAATCACTAATTTTATATGGAAAAGAAAGAGACCTCAGATAAGCAAAGCACTATCGAAGAAGAACAAAGTGGGAGGTCTCACACTCCCAGATCTCAAAACCTGCAGTACAGCCACAGTAGTCAAAACATCCTGGTTTTGGTATAATGTCAGACACATAGACTAATGGAATAGAATTGAGAACTCAGAAATAGGTCAATCAACCTATGGTCAGCTGATCTTTGACAAATGGCTTAAATCCATGAAATGGGGAAGAAATTGTCTGTTTAACAAAAGGTGCTGGCAAAACTGGATATCCATTTTCAGAACAATGAAACAAGATCTGTGCCTCATACCATACACAAAAACTAACTCCAGATATATCAAAGACTTAAGTATGAAAACTAAACCTATGAAGTTCCTCAAGGAAAGAATAGGGGCAAATTTAGGGGCCTTAATTTATGACATAAATAGACTATTAAGCATACTCCAAAATTCACAGTTGAAGATAAACTAGATGAGTGAGACTTTCTAAAAATTAAATATTTGTGTGCTTCAAAAGACTCCTCCAAAAGAGTAAAAAGAGGCCCTATAGTTTGGGAAAAAAAATATTTGCCAATGACATACCTAACAGGGGATTTATCTCTAAAATTTATAGAAAACTCCAACACTTCAACAATGAAAAGAATCAATCCAATTAAAAACTGCACAGAAGACATGGACAGTTCACCAAAAAAGATATTCAAGCAGCCAACAAACACATGAAGAAATGTTCACAATAATTAGCCATTAGAGAAATGAAACTCAAAACAACAATGAGATACCATCTCTACCCAGCATGAATAGCAAAGTTCAACACTTGCTGGTAAAGATGTGGAGAGATTGGGACTCTCATGCACTGCAGGTGGGACTATAAAATGATACAACCACTGTGGAAATCAGCGTGGCGATTCCTTTAAAAGTTGAAATTAGATATACCATTTGCCTCAGCAATCCCATTACTAGGTATATAACCTAAAGAAGTGAGAACCAGGACACAAACAGATATATGCACACCTATGTTGATTGCAGCACTATTCACAATACCAAGGAGATACCTAAGTGCCCACCAACAGAAGAATGGATAACCAAACTATGGCCCATACACACAATGGAATGCTATGCAACACTAAATAATAATGTAGATTCTGCAAAACACCACATAACATGGATGAACTTGAAAGACATTATGCTGAATGAAATAAGCCAATCACAGAGGACAAATATTATATTAGTTCACTATTGTAAAATGTCAAGGAAAATTTATATATGGAAGGACACTTTCTTTCTTGGTTACCAGGGATGGGAGGGGAGAGGAAGGAACACTGCTAGGGAGGTAGAGACAAGTATTGATTTGGGTGAAAGGGAGGACAATGTACCACAAAAAGAGTGATCAACACAGTGGCACAGAGGAAGAGGAAGGCATAGAGAGGTACACAGGAGGTACAGACAACAAAGATGAATTCTTTTGCATGTACAGTACTGCGTTGTCAGTGATGGAAAGCATTGATATATGGGGGGATAGATGGGTGGATAGGCTGAATGATCAAGTATTTCTAGGCAGGGGGGAGTGTGTCCATGACCATGTATAGACTTAGCAGACAATGTTTCTACATGTGTTTTTGCATGTGCTGTAAGAATCTGGGTGTATAGTCGAGCTGAGAAGGGGTAAGTTTGTGGTGGCTTCTTGGCCACAGCCAGCTACCTTGGGGGAGTGAGTAGTTAGACCTGCGAGGTTGGGACTGTGGTTGCAGGGGACAACAAGCTCAATTGGCATAACAAACTTCACAAAAACGTTGTTCTACATCTTACTTTTGGCGAGTAGTGACTGGGATCTTAAAAGATTGCAAGTGGCCATCTAGATGCCACAATGTGTCTCTTGTTGTCCAAAGCAAAGAAGAATGAAGAAAACCAAAGATGCACGGAAACAAGTAGTCCAAAGGACTGGTACACCATGCAATCCTTAGCCTATACAACCATGAGACCAGAACAACTAGATGGTGCTGGGCTACCGCTGTCCTGGATAGAGTGGGAGAACAATGTGGAACAAAACTCAAAATTATTTTTAAAAGACCACATTTGCTGGTGATAGAGACTGGTGAGACCCCTGAGACAATGGCTCCTAGCCACCCTTCAGGTCTGGAACTGAAATCACTCCTGTGGCTTTCAGCCACACAATAGAAAGGCATATGGGGTAAACATTTACATCAGGTAAATAGACTCCTTGAGGTGATCAATCATGGAAGAACAGAAGGGAAGTGTTTGCACAGGAAGACAATTCTGGAGGCAGGAGTACATGGGAAAGAAGGACACAGGGAAGAGGTAACTACAGAAGGAAGTGGGAAGAGACCTGTTGCATTGCGGGGAATTGCAGTCGATGTCATGTAACAAAATGATGTGAATGAACTGCAATATGGAAAATGAATTTGCTTTGTAAACTTTTACCCAAATCACAATAGAAAAGAAAAATATGTGTGTGTGTGTGTGCATTACAGTAAAATCTGCAAAAGGCAGAACCTGTATAAGGTGGAAATCTGTCAGAGCAGTAAAACGCAAATCCTTTTCAGTAAAACGAGCAATAGAAAAGTGATAATATTGAACCCTGTCAAACATGAAAAATTTGTGAGACATAAAAAAACAAATCAGTCCCATAAAGTTCAGGCTCTCACAGGTTTCACCGTATATATAAACCACAGTAATTAAAACAGCCTGATACTAGTATAATAATAGATATATAGACCAATGGAATAGAATTGAGAGTTCAGAAATAAATCCATACATCTATGGTCAGCTAGGAGCCCTGGTGGAGTAGTGCCTAAGCATTTGATTGCTAACCAGAAGGCTGATGGTTCAAACCCACCAGTCACTCCTCGGAAGGAAGGTTGTGCAATCTACTTCCATAGTGATACTGCTTCAAAAACTCAAGGAGGGGTCGCTGTGAGTCAGATCAGACTCGACAGCACTGGGTGGGATGGTCAGCTACCACCAAAGCCAAAGATGAAGAAACTGAAGATTTTTAACAACTTCTGCAATTTGAAATTGACCAAACTTGCAGTCAAGATGTATTGATAATTACTGGTTATTGGAATTCCAAAGTTGGAAACAAAGAAGAAGCATTGGTAGTTGGAGAATATGGCCTTGGTGATAGAAATGATGCTGAAGATAGCATGACAGAATTTTGCAAGAGCAGTAACTTAGTCATTGCAAATACCTCTGCTCAACAACATAAGTGGCAAACATACGTGTGGATCTTACTAGATGAAATACACGGGATTCAGATTGACTACATCTGTAAAGAATCGACTCGACGGCACTTAACAACAACAACAACAAACATCTGTAAAAAGAGGCAATCGAGAAACTCATTATCATCAGTCAAAACAAGGCCAGGACTAACTGTAGAAGAGACCATCAATTGCTCATATGCAAGTTCAAGCTGAAGCAGAATAAAATTAAAACAAGTCCATGAGAGCCAAAATACAACCTTGATTATATCCCACCTGAATTTAGAGACCACATGAAGAACAGATTTGAGTCATGGAACACCAATGTCCAAAGACCAGATGAGTTGTGGGATGACATCAAGAATGTCATATATACCAGCCACTCCTCGGAAGGAAAATTGAGCAATCTACTTCCCTAGAGATATCACCAACCCCATGGCAATGAGTTGGGTTTTTGGTTTTAATCTTTACAGACGCAGACTGCTACATCTTTCTCCTGCAGAGCAGCTAGTGGCTTCATACTGCCGACCTCTTGGTTAGCAACTGAGTGCTTACCCACTGTGCTACCAGGTCTCCTTTAGAGAGAAGTTACAAAAAAAAAAAAAAAACCAAACTCTGTCATTGAGTTGATTCTGGCTCATAGCAATCCTATAGGACAGAGTATAGAACTGACCCCCTTAGATAAACACAAACATCTGAGAAGATCAGATGGGGGTCAGTAAACAGGATTATACTCTAGACTGAGGATAGATTCAGCTGAAGCTAATCTTGTATAGACACCAGTGATACAAAATACCTGCAATTCTTACAGAAACAACAGAAGACAGACAGAACAATTCTTCATAGACAGCCAGACACCATAGGAGAGAGATCTATTGGAGCTATCGACTCAGGACCATAATATTGGGGGACACCAGACTCAACTGGAACAATAAAACACATAAAAATCTTGTTCCACCATCTATGTTGGTGAGTAGTGATTGGGGTCTTAAAAGCTTTCAAGTGGCCATCTAAAATGCAGCTAATAGTCTCCAGTTGTTGGAAGTGAAGAAGAATGCAAAAAACCAAGGGCATTTCAAAGCAATCAGCTCTAGGACATGATGGACCTTGATTGAGACCAGAAGGACTAGATGGTGCCCAGCTACCAATGCCAACCACTCAGGAAAAGATCCTAGATAGAGAGAGGAAAAATGTGGAACAAAATCCAAAAACATAATAATGACCAGAATTACTGGGCGGATGGGACCCCTAAGACTATGGCCCTGGGATACACTTCGGGCCTGGAATAAAACTCACTCCCAGGGGCTAGCTCTAAACAAGACGTACATACAGACCACTCAATCCAGGATGACGCGCCCACACACTCTATGGAGATGCATCCCTTGGAGCAATCAACCACGGGGCACCAGAGGGGCAACATTCGCATGGAGGAAATGCAAGACATACAAGAGTGCATAACTATGAGGGGTGTGAGGAGAGGGAGTACTAGGAAGGGAGGGGAGGAGAGTGAGTTAGGGTTGGGAGTGGTAACTAGAGAGTGAAACCAAATGTACACAAAATGTTAAATTCAAAACAAACTCTGCTCTGTAAATTTGCACCTAAAGCAAAAAAAAAAAAAAAAAATTCAAGGAATACACAGTGACTGTACCAAAAGGAATTAGTCAATGTCCATCTATTACAGGAGGTAGCATATGATAGTACCAATGGTATTGAAGCTGCACTGAAGGAATTGGTGAAAAACAAGGATATAGAAATTGTTGGAATATCCACTGAGATGTTTCAATAAACGGATGCAGCACTAGAAGCACTTGCTTGCTTATGCCAAGAAATCTGGCCAACTTACTGGAAGAGATTTATATTTGTGACCATTTCAAAGAAAGTGATCCAACAGAATATGGACATCATTGAACAATAACATTAATATTACCTGAAAGTAAAGTTTTGCTGAAGCTAATGTAAAAATGGTTGTAGCAGTATATCAACAGGGAACTGCCAGAAATTCAAGCTGGATTCAGAAGGAGGAGTAGACCAACGGATATCATTGCTGATGTCAGATAGATCTTGGCTGAAAGCAAAAAATACCAGAAAGATGTTTGCCTATGTTTTAGTGACAATGCCTCCAACTGTGTGAATCATAACAAATTATGGATAACATTGCAAACAATGGGAATTTCGGAACACTTAATTTAGGTCATGAGGAACCTGTACATAGACTAAGAGACAGTCATTTGAACAGAAAGAGGAGATACTTCATGGTTTTAAATCAGGAAAGGTGTGCATCAGGGTTGTACCCTTCACCATTTATTCAATCTGTGTCTTGAGTGTTCTAGTTACCTAGTGCCGCTCAGACAAGAATGTATACCACAAATGAGATATCTTTAACAAACAGGAGTTTATTCTCTTACAGTTAGGGAAGCTAGGAGTCTGAGTTCAAAGTGCCACGATCTAGGGGCTGGGTGAAAGCCCCTCGACCTTGGGCTTCAGATCTGCCTCTTGCTCCCAGCCACTGGATCTAGAGGCATCTCTTCACTCAGGCAGTTACTGGCTGCTGAGGCTAACAAGCCCAAGGTCAACAAATAAAATGGCACAGTCCCGATATTACCAAACCACACAGCAGACCATTAATTTAAGTCCATTGTAAGTCCCAACGTTGGCAGAGCATGGTAGGTTGCTGAACAATGACATGGCTACATGCAGGGTCCAAGTGTGCCATAAGTTACAGACTATCCCCAAGGCTTCTCCATATATGCACAAAGTAGACCACATCCCAAAGGCAGCTGCTCAGCTGCTTGTGGTAGATCCCACCATGGAGCTGATTGCCAGTCTCATCATGGGAAATAACTACCACCAGCTGCCCAGCCATTCAACTAGGCCCAGCCAAGTTGACATACAAACTTAACTACCACACTGAGCAAATAATCCGAGAAGCTGGACTGTATAAAGAAGAATGTGGCATCAGAATTGGAGAAAGATTCATTAACAATCTGTGATACACAGATGACACAACCTTGCTTATTGAAAGTGAAGACAACTTGAAACATTTAGTGATGAAGATCAAAGAGTACAGTCTTCAGTGTGGGTTACACCTCAACATGTTGTTGTTGTTATGTGCCGTTGAGTCGGCCCCGACTCATAGTGACCCCTCCTTGGGTTTTCGAGGCAGTATCACTACAGAAGTAGGATTGCCCAACCTTCCTTCCGAGGAGTGGCTGGTGGGTTTGAACCGCCAGCCTTCTG
>NW_006921667.1:4222612-4226672 GCF_000298275.1 Orycteropus afer afer | reverse complement strand
AAAAAAAAAAAAAAAAAAAGACCTCTTTAAAGTGTTCAGGTTCAAAGGTGTTGTTAGGTAGTTAAGAAGAGCAGGTGTAATGGAAACAGCCACAGGAAGAGCAGGTGCAGAGGAAGGAGTCCCAGCTAAGGGTCCTAACTAATTGTAGCCCTAACTCATTGCAGTGAGAGAAGCCAACTACGGGTTATGCCACCAGCGATAAGGGGAATTCCAAGCCACAGCACATGCACACTAGAGAAAAAGTGTACCCTCTGTTAACCTTAATATTCATTACAATATCATTATAATTAGCATTGTGGTTTTGACACTCCCCCCCACCCCGTGGGCAAAGCGCATGTATTATGGGGAAAAGCATGCGCAGTATTCCAAAGCTTTATCTAGTTTCTAAGTGTCAATCAAGCTGAACTTCCCACGCCAAAAGGAGGAGCAAGGGGAAGTCTCAGAACAGCACAAGGAAGCAAACCAGAATAAAAGGAAAGATGTTAAACCTCTCAGGGATCCCTATTACTTGTGATGGATGCCCCATCTTGTCTATAAGAACATATCAATAAACTTTGCTTTGCTTACTGCTTAACTTTCATTTTCTGCATAAATTCTTTTGCGGAGGAAAACAAGGACTGAGAATCAAAGCTCCCGGAGCTGACATTTGGGTGCCTTAACTCGGATACAGGTAAGATGCCTCCTCGCCGTTCCGGGCTTGACAAGACAGATAAGCTTTGGTCCTTTTTAGCTGGGCTTCCTCACCAAAATTTCTTAAATATCTGAGGCACTTTGAACCCCTGTGTGCATCTTGCACCGGGAAGGTGGGCGGTGGAGACCTGGACAGACGTTGTCTTTGTATTCGGAGGGGACCCCTTCCCTTGCTGCTAATGTGCTTGGATTCCTTTCAGTTCTTTTCTGCGTTAAAGCAGCCTAACTTTGCTTGCCTATTTGCATGCTTTCTAAGAGGTCATTGTTGTTGTTGTTGTTATGTGCCGTCGAGTCGGACCTGACTCATAGCGACCCCTCCTTGGGTTTCCGAAGTAGTATCACTACGGAAGTAGATTGCCCCATCTTCCTTCTGAGGAGCGACTGGTGGGTTTGAACCACCAGCCTTCTGGTTAGCAGTCAAGTGCCTTAGGCACTAAGCTACCAGAGCTCCTAAAGAGGTCATTAGTCCCCCGCATTTCAGCAACAGCTGTTACTAAAATCCTGTTGCTTTCCTGCTTGCCACAACAAGAGGCATGTACCCTTTTTGGCCTTACACTCAAATGTGTTTTTTCTGATGGTTCTGCCACCTGATCTGTTTAAATCAGTTCTAAAAAGGACCCCAAGGTTCACTGTTAGGTGTAACATACAACTGCCGCAGGCATCTGTGGGTGTTAAGCTTTTAGGTGAGTTGCTGCTGACACATGCTCTTAAATGCAAAATGATTAAATACATAGGACAATCCTCATTTCACTGTCCCCTGTGCCAACTATAGGCAGAACATTACCCAAAAGGACCTTCCGACCATATAAATCTTTTATTAACACCAACCATTATCCTCAGATATTGTTTTTGTGCTTTCCTTTATTATCAAATTGGAAACTTTAAATCAAGATGTATGCACCCTCAAACCCTGTACTGGTCAGTGAAGCTCTAGATCAATGGAAAGCTCAGCTTCAGCAACCCCCCCATAGCCACTCTCACCCTCTACCCCTGTTTTATCAGGCCAAATTTGCAGGCATGTCCACCTTGCAATACCACCTTAGCCTAGCTGATGTGAAAAAGTGCACTAGATTTTGGGCCAAAGACTAAGAGTGGGCACCCACTTTCTAAAAGATAAGAGGAAGCAGGAATCGTAGAACAAGCATGAGTGTGCTACATACACCTCTACAATGGGTCTGTGAAATTGAGATGTCTGTTTCACCCCACTTGGACTTCTGGGTGCCATGGAGATCTGGAGTCCCCAGTTAGACACTAGGATACTGGGCTCTCTATTTGCTATTTCCTCTGCTGGACTCTTTTTAGATGGGAAGCTAGCCTTTCCCTCATCCAACACCCCCTGCACTGTTTTCTGCCCAACAGGTCTCAATTTTGCCCTCAGACTCTACATTAGCCTAGACCCTGACTCGCAGGAGGGGATGACTATCTTAAATATGCATTCTGTTTCTCAGTTAGCCTAGCCTCTGACATGAGGCATAAACTTCAAAACTAGAAAAGGGCCCCAAACACTATAGCCAGAACTCTTAGATGTTGCCTTCAAAGCCCTTAACAATTGAAAAGAGGAAAAACTTAAAAAAAGAAAAGCAAAAGATCCAGATAGCAAAAGTAAAGTTAGCAAATGCTAGCTGCTGTTGTTAGCAGAGCCCTACAGGAACAGACTTATCCAAGGTTCACTGGCCCCTTTCTAGCTCCAATGCAACCCATCGAATAGGCTGAGCCTTGGGTAACTCTCTGGCACAGATTTAAACTTGCAGCTCTTTCAGCTCCCAATCCTCTATTTGCATCACCGGCTACCTTTAAGTGTCATCCTATATCAAACATCAAACTCCGGACCACCTCAAACAAACTATTTACTGTCTATTTCCATTTTCAGATGGTAAACCAAGAACCCATTCCCTTAGGAACCCTGCTGCACTGCATTTTGTCCAACTGGTCCCAATTTAACCCCCACACTCTCAAGAAAAAGAAGTTACTATTTTATATTTCAACACTGCATGGACCCAATACGAACTAGGTGATGGGGACACCATGGCAGATTTGGAAAAAAAGTGAGTAATCAAAGAGGCTCACAAGTTTGCCAACAGTCTGCATGTGTCAGAGCCAAGTATCTCATAGGAGAAACTGTAGTTCCACTGGTAGACCCCTCATGAGATTACAACAGCACTGATGACCAATGGGCATGGAAACACTTCTTCCTGTGCATCCAGGAAGGATTAAAAAAGGGTGAACAAAAGACCATCAAGTATTCTGCCATCTCAGCAGTTAGCCAAGGGCCAAATGAGAATCCAGTAAACTTCTTAAAAAGGCTGAGGAAGTCCCTAAAGAAACAAACCAATCTAGATTTAAATTCCTATAAGGGGCAAGTCATACTTCGAGAAAAATTTATATCTCAGTCAACCTCTAATATCAGGAAAAACTTTAAAAACTCATGCAGGTCCCAGGAACCTCATTGGATGATTATTAATTACTAGTGTCATTACCACCTTTTATAATCGAGGCAGGGATCAAGAGGCGAGGGCTCAAGAGAGGGAGAAAAAGAAAGAGTTAAGGCAAGCCCAGATATTAGCAGCCCTGTCAGGCCACCCTTAAGGGAGGAAGGAAAGTGACTCACAGGAAAAGGAAGCAAAGTGCCACATTTGTCCCAAGATTGGCCACTGGGCCAAGACTTGCCCAAATTGCCACAGGCTGCCCAAGGGGTCCTGTGATAAATGAAGAAATCTGGACACTGGATGGTGCTCTGTCCTATGGGGCCCAGGCCCCAGGAGGAGAGTCCCAACCTGAAGCCAGAGATGGCAGTGGCCTGGAGGGACAGAGGTAGTCTACTCCAATTAGCCCCAAGACAGAGCATCACTGCCACTGGACTGGAGCCCAAGGTTCAAGTAGATGTGGCAGGTAGGCCAATAAATTTTCTTTTAGATATGGGGGATTGCCACTCTGTATTAACCTCCTCCTCTGTGCCCCTCTCCTCCCAAATCTGCATTATAGCAGGTATATAAGGAAACCAAACAAGCAGGCCTTTGCTGAACCCCACCTGAATGCCATGCTGCCCTACTGGGCCATGATATTTTTGCTAAATTAGAAAACTGTGTAACTGTAGGAACAACCTCTCATTTGAATGCCTCCCTACAAATAATTCTCTCTATAACTCAGGACTCCCCGGTCATTTTTAAAAGAGTAAAAAGAAAACATTAACCCCAACATATGGGACACAGGCATTCCTGGATTAGCCAAATCAGTCACACCTGTGGTAATACAACTAAAAAAAAAAAAAAAAAAAACACGCTATATTCCCTCAACAAAGGCAATATACTCTGAAGCCAAAATCCTGTTCAGAACTCTAGCCACTTGTTGTTGTTGTTGTTAAGTGCCGTCG
>NW_006921667.1:4212274-4219650 GCF_000298275.1 Orycteropus afer afer | reverse complement strand
TCTGTCCAGGTTCCTGGCTTTTTATCCCCTTTCTCCTGATCTTCTGGCCTGCTACTCTGGGCGGGCCTGAGTTTCCTCTCCTCACCTAATCCCTTCGGCTGACTGCTCTTCTCTCTGGCTTCCTGACTTTTAATCCCCTTCCTCCTGCTCTTCCTGCTTGCTACTTCAGGCGTCCCTGAGTTGTTCTAGCCACTTACTACCCAATATATACAGCATGGGCTCCTAATTCCTATAAATTGTCCATGTACCTGGCCTGCTTCCAGTATACTTGTGGACATCCTGGGAAAAGAGGCACTTTTCTGTGGATCAGGATTCTGTTGTGCTGCCTACAACTGTTCATGAGCAAACAATCCACCATTTGGCCTGGAGATGTTGGATTCATCATTTGTTGGAGTCAACAGCCAGTATACTGCCTGCCAACCTTGAGCTCATCAGCCCCTGCAGGAGTGTGAGTCAGGAAAAGCCTCCAGCTTGACATTTGATCCAAGAACTTGGGACTTGCCAGCTTCTATAAGTGTGTGAGCCATTTTCCTAAGATAAATTTCTCTTTCTCTATATGTACATATAAGCTTTACTGGTTTTCTTTCTCTAGAGAACCCAGTCTAACATATTTGGTACTGGGAGTGGGGTCTAGAGAGACAAAAATCACAAGGATGAGTTTCCTAAATTGGTTCTCCAATTTGATTAATTGTAAAGGTACTGATGACCCTGCCTCTGTTAGTAAAGAGGGCCCTGCTAATCCATGGCATGAGGTGGCAGCATTAATATTCAAAATAGCACCACCAATAGATCAAGTACTTCTGAGAAGTAAGGCTCTGGGTGATCGCATATTTGATACTTTTCTGCAATTTTGTCAGCATGAGGAGTATAAAGAAGCTGGTTGGTTGGTCCTACTTGCACTAGACAAAGTGGTGAAAGAACGAGATGAGCTCTGGGCTGCTGAGTCACAGTTTAAGAGCAGCATAAAAGACCTTGACGTTTCCAGTTGTGCTCTGAAAGAGCCTTATTTCTTCTAGTAATAGAGCTGATATTGCCAAAAACCAAACCCAGAGTCTTATTGTAAGTGTGGCTGAATTACAACTCCAGCTAAATTGCCAATCCAGAATGGTGTCTGGCATTAAAGTGAGGGAATTGATTGGAAAAAAATAGGATCCTAAAACCTGGAATGGGGACATATGGACAGATAAGCAGGAAGATCAGGATATGGAGCCTGTAAATTCCGTTGAATCCCTCCCGTCTGAAAGGATAAAAACATTATCCCCTCCACCTCGGTTTGATGGGATAAACCCAACTGTTCCTACTGGATCATTGCGTGAGGCAGAGGCCATGGAACACATTGCTGAATATTCTCAGGAACTGCCCCAACCACCCATTTTTGCTGCTAGACCTATAAGTAAAGTTAAGTCCAAGCGAGCCCCAAAAGGTGAAATACAAAGTATGACTGAGGAGGTGATACGCTAGCCCCAAAAAGACAAACTTGATTTTGCTAACATGTGCAGACAGAAACCTGGAGAATATATAAGGAATGGCTACTGATGGTGTGGAATAATGGTGCAAGGAATGTAACATTGGATCAGAGCTTATTGATTGGGGCCCACTAAGTACAGATTCTTCATTCAGTGTTTCAGCTCAAGAGGTTAGGAAAGGATTTAATTGTTTATTTGCTTGGCTTACTGAAGTATGTAGTATGCAGTGGCCTATCTTAAGTCAAGTTGAAGTACCAACCTGCCTTGGTATAATGTAGAAGAAGGTATCCAGAGGCTTGGGGAAATTGGCCTGTTTGAATGCATTTATCAGGTTAGACCCCTAGAGCCAGAAATTGAGAGTCCAGACAACATGCCTTTCACCAGTACGGTGAGGAATAAATTTGTGAAGGGAGCTCCAGCATCCTTGAAGACTGCTGTGATTGCTATTTTATGTAAGCTAGATTTGACAGTGGGGCCTGCCCTAATTGAACTAAGACAATTAACTATGATGGGGCTGATTGGACCCCATGGTATTAGGGGCCAAGTGGCAGCAGTTAATTGGCAAAGACAAGGTGAGTGTGGTTACCATAATGGACAGCAGAGTTGAAACAGTAATCAGAATAGTCTGACTTGTGTGAAATTATGGCATTGGCTACTTGCGCATGGTGTTCCTACTAGTGAAATACATGGCAATCCTATTAAATATTTACTTGATCTGTATTGAGAGAAGAATTATAGGTCACGTGAATAGCAGCCTAGATTGAATCTCCAGAATACAAAGTCATGGCCTCTCAGTCAATTCCCAGACTTGAGTAAGTTTACAACTCACAACACCTTGAATGAAAGGGAAGCTGGGTCCCTTTGAGGAAGGACCCCACTACATTACCAAAAATTTATAATGTCAATCTTTCTCCCAGCCTTCCCCAAAGGGATCTGAGGCCTTTTATGAGACTAACTGCTCATTGGGGAAAAGGAAATAATCAGACTTTTTGGGGATTACTGGACACTGGCTCTGAACTGACACTAATTCCAGGAGACCCAAAGCATCACTGTGGCCCACCAGTCAGAGTGGGGGCATATGGAGGTCAAGTTATTGATGGAGTCTTAGCCAAGGGGCATCTCACAGTGGGTCCAGTGGGTCTCCAAACCCATCCTGTAGTGATTTCCCCAGTTCCACAATGCATAATTGGAATAGATATACAGAGCAATTGGCAGAATTCCCACATTGGGTCCGAGACATGTGGAGTAAGGGCTATTATGGTAGGAAAAGCCAAGTGGAAGCCATTAGAACTGCCTCTACCTACAAAAATAGTAAACCAAAAGCAATACTGCATCCCTGGAGGGGTTGAAGAGATTACTGCCATGATCGATGACTTGAAGGAAGGAGGGGTGGTGATTCCCACCACATCCCCATTTAATTTGCCTACTTGGCCTGTGCAAAAAACAGATAGATTTTGGAGAATGACAATAGATTATCGTAAACTTAATCAGGTGGTGATTCCAATTGCAGCTGCTGTCTTGATGTGGTTTCATTGCTTGAGAAAATTAGTACATCTCCTGCTACTTGGTATGCGGCTATTGATTTGGCAAATGCCTTTTTCTTGATACCAATTTCAAAGGACCTTCAGAAGCAGTTTGCCTTCAGCTGGCAAGGCCGACAATATACTTTCACAGTGCTTCCTCAAGGGTATATCAACTCCCCAGCACTATGTCATAATTTAGTCTGTAGGGATCTTGATCGTCTTTCCTTTCCACAAGACATCACACTGGTCCATTATATTGATGACATTTTGCTGATTGAACCTAGTAAAGAAGAAGTATCGATGATTCTAGACTTATTGATGAGACATATGTACGCTAAAGGTTGGGAAATTAACCCAACAAAAATTCAGGCACCTTGCACCTCAGTGAAATTTCTAGGGGTCCAATGGGGTGGGGCATGTCCAGATATCCTACTAAAGTGAAGGATAAGCTATTGTATCTGGCTTCCTCTGCATATAAAAAGGAGGCACATCATCTGGTGGGCCTCTTTGGATTTGGGGGGCAACATATCCTTCATTTGAGTGTGTTGCTTTGGCCTATTTATCAAGTGACTCAGAAATCTGCTAGTCTTGAGTAAGCCCCAGGACAACAGAAGGCTCCACAACAGGTTCAGGCTGCCATGCAGGCTGCTCTGCCACTTGGGCCATATGATCCAGTTGATCCAATGGTGCTTGAAGTGTCTGTAGTAGATAGAGATACTATTTGGAGTCTTTGGCAGGTCCCTATTGGTGAATCACAATGCAGACCCTTGGGATTTTGGAGCAAATCCCTGTTATACTCTGCAGATAATTACTCTCTTTTTGAGAAACAGCTTTTAGCTTGTTATTGGGCGTTAGTGGAGACAGAACACCTAACCATGGGCCACCAAGTCACTTGAACGATGCACCCATCATAAACTGGATGTTTTCTGACCCACAGAGTCATAAAGTTAGACGTGGCCAGCAGCACTCCATCATTAAATGGAAGTGGTATATCAGAGATAGGGCTTGAACAGGACCTGAGGGCATAAGTAAGTTGCACGAGAAAGTAGCCCAAATGCCTATGGTCTCCACTTCAGTCACATTACCTTTCCTCTCCAAGTCTGCACCCATGGCCTCATGGGGAGTTCATTATGATCAGTTGACTGAGGAAGCAAAAAGTCATGCCTGGTTTACAGATGGTTCTGTGTGATATGCAGGCACCACTCGAAAATGGACAGCAGCAGCACTGCAGCCCCTTTCTGGGACTTCTTTGAAAGACAGTGGTCAAGGGAAATCCTCTCAATGGGCAGAACTTTGAGCTGTGCATAAGGCTGTTCATTTTGCATGGAATAAGAAATGGCCAGATGTGCAATTATATACGGATTCATGGGCTGTGGCTAATGGCTTGGCTGGATGGTCTGGGTCTTGAAAGGAGAATGATTGGAAAATTGGTGACAAGGATGAATGGGGAAGAGGTATGTGGATAGATCTCTCTGCCTGGGGCAAAGGAGTAAAGATATTTGTGTCTCATGTGAATGCCCACCAAAAGGTGACCTCGGCAGAGGAGGACTTTAACAATCAAGTGTATAGGATGACATGTTCAGTGGAAACCAGCCATCCTTTCTCCCCAGCTACTCCTGTCATTGCTCAATGGGCTCATGAACAAAGTAGCCATGGTGGCAGGATGGAGGTTTTGCATGGGCTCAGCAATATGGACTCCCACTTACCAAGGTTTATTCAGCTACTGCCACTGCTGAGTGCCCAATCTGCCAGCAGCAGAGACCAACACTGAGTCTGTGATATGCAACCAATCCTCAGAGTGATCAGCCAGCAATATAGTGGCAGGTTGATTACATTGGACCACTTCTATCATAGAAAGGACAGTGTTTTGTTCTTATGAGAACAAATACTTATTTTTATTCCCTGCATGAGATGCTTCTGCCAAAACTACCATCGTGGATATACAGAATGCCTTATCCACTGTCATGTTATCCCACATAGCATTGCTTCAGATCAAGGGACTCATTTCATAGCAAACAAAGTGTGGCAATGGGCCTATGCTCATGGAATTCACTGGTCTTAAATATTCTGCATCATCCTGAAACAGCTGGCTTGATAGAACGATGGAATGGCCTGCTGAAAACACAATTAGGTGCCAACTAGGTGGCAATACCTGAAGGGTTGGGGCAATGTTCTCCAGGAGGCTGTATATCCTCTAAACCAGCATCCAATATATGGTGCTGTTTCTCCTATAGCCAGGATTCATGGGTCCAGAAACCAAGGGGTGGAAACAGGAGTGGTACCACTCACTATTACCCTTAGTGACCCACTCAAAAAATTTTTGTGTCCTGTCCCTGCTACCCTATGCTCTGCAGGTCTGGAAATCTTAGTCCCAAAGGGAGGAACACTCCCACCTGGAGACACAATACTGAGTGCATTGAACTGGAAATTAAGAAGCCACCTGGCCATTTTGGCTTCCTCATGCCTCTGGATCAACAGACAAAGAAGGCCATTACTGTACTATCTGGTGTGATAGATCCTGATTACCACAGGGAAACTGGATTGACATTACATAATGGAAGTAAAGAAGAATATGTCTGGAATACAGGAGATTCTTTAGGACTAGTCTCTTAGTCTCTTAGTACTACCATTCCCTGTGATTAAAGTCAATGGACAATTATAGCAACCAAATTCTGATATGACTACTAATGGCCCAGATTTTTCAGGAATGAAGGTTTGGGTCACCCTGCCAAACAAAGAACCATGACCAGTTGAGGTGCTTGCTGAGGGCAAGGGAAATACAGAATGGGTGGTGGAAGAAGGTAGTTCTGAATATCAGCTACAACCATGTGACCAGTTGCAGAAACAAGGACTGTGATTGTTATATTTCTTCATTGTATATATGCATCAAGTATTTTTTGTTTCCTTCTGTTATGAACTGTGAAATGTAAATAAGGTTAATGCATTTCGGTTGTACGCATGTTAGC
Organism: Orycteropus afer afer; assembly: GCF_000298275.1. Lineage (NCBI taxonomy): Eukaryota > Metazoa > Chordata > Mammalia > Tubulidentata > Orycteropodidae > Orycteropus > Orycteropus afer. The sequence goes on along the minus strand of NW_006921667.1, from coordinate 4,213,695 downwards.
ATATCATGTTAGGCATAAATATGACTTTACAATTGTCCTTATTTAAAGATTATATATGGTTAAGAAGATGTGTACAACTACCAAGTTGACAAGGGGTGGACTGTGATAGTTGGAACTGTGTGTCAACTTGACTGGACCACAATGCTGTGTGGTTTATGCAATTGTGATATGGGTTGTTCCAGTGATTGGATCAGATGTATATGTTTTGAGAAACCAATCCATTGAAAGGGAGTTTCCCTAGGGGTGTGGTCTGCTTCCAGTATATTTATGGACATCCTGGGAAAAGAGACACTCTTCTGTGGATTGGGATTCTGTTCTACTGCTGAGCAAACGATCCACTATTCAGCCTGGAGATCTTGGATTCATCATTTGTTGGAGTCAACAGCCAGCCTGCCAACCTTGAGCTCGTCAGCCCCTGTAGGAGCATGAGTTGAGAACAGCCTTCAGCTTAATGTTTGATCCAAGAACTTGGGACTTGTGAGCTGCTATAAGTGTGTGAGCCCTAGGGGATGGCCTCAGGCCTAAGGTAGTCACCTGCCACACTCAAGGCTGGCAGTTCAAACCCACCAGCCACTCCCTGCCAGGTAGCCAGGCCGTCTCTTTAGGAGCTCTGGTAGCATAGTGCCTAAGGCACTTGACTGCTAAACAGAAGGCTGGCGGTTCAAACCACCAGCCACTCCTCGGAAGGAAGATGGGGCAATCTACTTCTGTAGTGATACTGCCTCAGAAACCCAAGGAGGGGTCACTATGAGTCAGGTCTGACTTGACAGCACATAACAACATAAGTGTGTAAGCCATTTTCCTAAGATAAATTTCTCTTTCTCTCTCTCTCTATATATAAGCTTTACTGGTTTTGCTTCTCTGGAGAACCCAGTCTAACACATACATTAATGCCTCTTAAATTATTTACATGCAGGCATACATTTTTTTTACTTACTTACTATTACATTTTACTTTTACTTACTATTATGGATTGAATTCTGCCCCCAAAAAATATGTGCTGTAAATCCTAACCTCTATACTTGTGGATGTAATCCTATTTTTGTTGTTATGTTAATGAGGTCATGTCAATGCAAGGTGTTTATTAAATCAATCACTTTTGAGGCATAAAACCAACAGATTGAGCACAGAGACAAAAGCAGAGATAGGATAGATGCCATACCACGTTTAGATTATCAAGGAACAAACTGGAAAGAGACAGGAACATTCCCCCAGAGCTGAGACACAAAGTCTTCCTATACTATCAGTGCCTGGATTCAGATTTCTAGCCTCTGACTGAGAAAACAAATTTTTGTTTACCACTTGTGCTATTTCTGTTATAGCAACAATGTTGTTGTTGTTATGTGCTGTCGAGTCGCACCCGACTCATAGTGTCCCCTCCTTAGGTTTCTGAGGCAGTATCACTACAGAAGTAGATTGCC
>NW_006921667.1:4203666-4212024 GCF_000298275.1 Orycteropus afer afer | reverse complement strand
CAGAGCTCTCATAATATATATAATTTTAATGTTTTATAACATATATAGATAAAATTTTAATGTTTTAATAATCTTATATAAAATCACTTAATAGCTCCCTTGGAATGGTGTAATACTTAACATGACTTTTTAGGTAGTAATTATTACAAAATTGAATGTATAGGATTCATATATATTGTTATAAAATAAACCACACACCACAACTTAAAACAACATTAATAAATATTGGCCAAAAGTAATGCTTTCTGAGATTTGCAAACACTCAAAAAATAAATTCATGAAAATAAAATTTCTTTATTTAATTCAATAATATCTAACACAGTCTGGAATTCTCATTTTTTAATAAAAGCAAAGTAATATGAACAGATTTAAAATTATTTTGAAATTTTGTGGCTATTGTTAAAAACAAAGGCAATATTATGCCTAGAGATTTTTGTTTCTTTTTAATGTATGCTGTATTTTTTTACAATTTATTTTTGTTGCTATTGAAAATATACATGGCAGAATATACACCAGTTCAACAATTTCTACACATACAATTCAATGTCACTGATTACATTTGTTCTGGTTACCTAGTGCCGCTCTGAGAAGAAATATACCACAAATGGGATGGCCTTAACAAACAGGACTTTATTCTCTCACAATTTGGAGGCTTTAAGTCCAAGTTCAAAGTGCCAGGATCTAAGGGTTACGTGAAAGCCCCTCAACCTTGGGGTCCAGCTCTGCCTCCTGCTCCCAGCCCACTGGAGCTAGAGGCATTTCTTCACTCAGACAGCTGTTGGCTGCTGAGGCTGAGAAGCCCCAAGGTTGACAAGTAAAAAGGCACAGTCCCGATGTTACCAATCTGCATGGCAAGCCATTAATTTAAGTCCACCGTAAGTTCCAAGGTCGGCAGAGTGTAGCAGGCTGCTGAGCAACGACACGGCTACTTGCAGGGTCCAAGTGTGCCAAAGGCTAGAGACCATTCTCAACGCTTCTCCTTATATACGGGAAGCAGACCACATACCCAAAAGCAGCTACTCAGCTGCTCCCAGTAGATTCCACCATGGAGTTAATTACCAGTCTCATCATGGGGAATACAAATCCAGCTCCCAGCCACTCAACCAGGCCTAACCAAGTTAACATACAAATATAACCATCACAATGTTCAAGTTGTGCAACCGTTCTCACCCTCTTTTTCTGAGTTGTTCTTCTCCCATTAACATAAACTCAGTACCCTCTAAGATTCCTATCTACTCTTTCTAGTTGCTGTTGTCAATTATGCTGTTGTCATATGGTTGGATTTTAAAAGAGCACAGTGCTCAAGGCACACATTCTTTACTAGTTACACTAAACTATTGTGTGGTTTTAAGAAGACTTCATTTGGTTTAAGGTTTAAAGGTTATCTCAGGCCAATAAATTCAGTGGTTCATCCCAGAAAGTCTGGAATCCATAAGAATTTACAAATCTATTCTGCATTTCCCCATGTTAATCAGGATTCTTCTATAGAATCATTGTTCAAAAGGTTCAGTAATGGTTACTGAATACCATCCAGTTCTCTCCTCTCATGGCAAAGGAGGCAGTTGTTCCTGGAGGCAATTAGCCACACATACCATTTCCTCCTACTACTCTTTACTTTCCTTTTTGCTCCAGGCAAAGAGAAAAGAAATTGTACTTTGGATAGCTGCTTGTAAGCTTTTAAGACCCCAGACACTCCACAACAAACTAGGAGGTAGAGGAGAAGCACTAAACACATTATCAAGCCAATTTGCTAGGGTATCCCATGAAACCACTACTTTAAACCTCCAAATCAAGGAACAAAATCCAGTAAGGTGTTTCATTGTACATAAGCAGCCTCAGAAGCTACTCTTTTTTCCCTCATTGTTGTAAATAAATTTATCACACAACTTTTGCCTGTCCAACTTTTTTAAGATGTACAAGTTATTGGATACACATAGTCACTGTACCAAAAATAACTGCCCAATGTTCAATGATTTCAAGAAGTAGCAGATGATGAAGAACAAATAGTACTAAAGGAAAAAGTATAAGCTGTACTGAAGACATTGGTGAAAAACAATGCTCAAGAAATTCTTAGAATACAAATTGCTGTTACAAAAAATGGTTTCAATGTTGGAAGTGCTCATTATCTATGCCAAGAAATTTAGAAGCCAGCTACTTGCCCAAAAAATAGGAAGAAGTTCATATACATGCCCATTGCAAAGAAAAGTGATTCAATGGAATGCAGAAATTATAAAATAATATCATTAATATCACACACAAATAAAATTTTGCTGAATAATTAAAAAATGGTTGCAGCAGTACATTGACAAGGAACTTGCAGAAATTCAAGCTGATTCAGAAGAGGACATGGAATGAAGGATATCATTGCTAATGTCAGATGGATTTTGGCTGAAAGCAGAGAATACCAGAAAGATGTTTTCTTGTGTTTTACTGTTTATACAAGGACACTGGACTCTGTGGATCATAATAAATTATGGATAATATTGTGAAGGATGGGACTGCAGAACACTTAATTGTGCTCCTAAGATACCTGTACATAGACCAAGAAGCAGACTTTCATACAGAACAAGGGGATACTACATGGTTTAAAATCAGAAAAGGTGTGCAATGGGGTTGTATCCTTTCACCATACTGGGTCCATCTATATGTTGAGCAAACAGTTTGAGAAACTAGATTATATGAAGAACACAGCATCAGGATTGGAGGAAGACTCATTAATAACCTGTAATACGCAAATTACACAATCTTTCTTGCTGAAAGTGAAGAGGACTTGAAGGATTTACTCATGAAGATCAAAGACTACAGCCTTCAATATACATTATACCTCATCATAAAAAAAAAATTAAAAATGCTCACTCACAACTGGATTGATAAACAATATCATGATACATGGAGAAAATATTTAAGTTGTCAAAGATTTAGTTTTATTTGGAACCCCAATCAATGCCCATAGTAGCAATGGTCAAGAAATCAAATATGTATTGTATTGGGCAAATCTGCTGCAGAAGACCTCTTTAAAGTGCTAAAAGTAAAGATGTCACTTTGAGAACTGAGGTGTACCTGACTCAAGCCATGATGTTTTCAATTACTTCATGCATATGCAAAAGCTGGACAATGAATAAGGAAGACTGAAGAAGAATTTATGCATTTGAATTATGGTGTTGGTGAAGAATACTAAATATATGATGGCCTTTAAGAAGAATGAACAAATCTGTCTTGGAAGAAGTACAGTCAGAATGCTCCTTAAAGATCAGGATGGCAAGACTTCAGCTCATGTACTTTGGACATATGAAAACAGACCAGTCTCTGGAGAAGGATATCATGCTTGGTAATGTAGAGAGTCAGTGAAAAGGAGGAAGACTATCAATGAAATGGATTAACCTAGTAGTTACAGCTGTGGTCTGAAGCAAAGCAATGATTGTAAGGATAGGTCAGGACCTGGTAGTGTTTTGTTCTGTTGTACATAAGGCTACTATGGTCAGAACTGACTCAAAAGTACCTAAGAATAACAATTTATTGACAGAAATTACTTTAATTGGCTGTGCAACCCTCCCCTTAATCAATCAGATTTTTCCATCACCATAAACCAACCCATTTAATCAATATTGCATAATCAATAAACCCACCATTCTATTCTCCCTCCCTCCCATCCTCAGTAACCACTAACAATTGTTGGTCTCTACACATTTGCTTGTTCTTCTCTTACTTAGAGACTTTTAAGTGATATGTTGTTGTTGTTGTTATGTGCCGTCGAGTCGGACCCAACTCATAGCGACCCCTCCTTGGGTTTCCAAGGCAGTATCACTACGGAAGTAGATTGCCCCATCTTCCTTCCGAGGAGTGGCTGGTGGGTTTGAACCGCCAGCCTTCTGGTTAGCAGTCAAGTGCCTTAGCCACTATGCTACCAGAGCTCCCTTTAAGTGATATAGCCATCAATATTTCCATAATTCAAAATTAGCTAGACAGAGTATCCATCTAAGATACAACTATTTGTTCATTTGGAACAGAAGACAAAGAAGGATCAGAGAAGGAAATGGACTATAGGTCCTGGACAATTAGTCGTAATTGTCTCCATGAACCACTGGTTCTTCTACATTGAGACCAGAAAAACTAGATGGTGTCAGGCTACCACTACCAATTATTCTGATCAGAGATAATAGATGGATCCTGATAGAAAGGGAGAGAAAATGTGAAACAGAACTTCAAATTCTTACAGAATCCAGACTTACTGGACCTATTGAGGCTGGAGGAGTCCCCAAGACTATTGCTCTGCCTTACTTTTCAAATCCTAAATTGAAACTATCCCTTGAAATCATATTTAGACTAAATAACAGCTTAGCTCAAAAAGTGCATATTTTGACCCTTGAGTATTGTGTTTTTTGAAAAATCATCCATAAAAGACCAAATGGACAACAGCTATTTTAAAGCTGAGATAGAGAAAGTTGGGGGGAAGGATTTTAAGTCAGTGGAAGTGAGACAACTAGAACAGAAATAATTAGAATGTTGACGCCATGGGTAGAATATAACCAGTGTCACTGATCATTATGTCTAGAAACTGTAATCCAGTGGGTTTTTTTTTCCCCCTTAATGAACATTCATCATTTACTTTATGGCTATTTACATTTCTTCTTTAGTTAATTCCCTGTTTATTTTCTTTGTTAGTTTTTATATTTGGGTGCTTTATTTTTATTGAGTTTTGAGTAAGTTTATTGGTCAAATGTGTTGCAGATTTTTTAAAAGAATTAGTTTGTCAAATACTTTAAACATTTTTTGCTGATGACATTTTCTAATGTAACATTTAAAAAAAATTATTTTGACTTTTGCTCCACATTTTTCTCCTCCTTTATTCAAGCTCTTTTGTTTTGATTCCTTCTGGGTGGTTGATAGTGGTAGTGGGGCACCATCTAGTTCTTCTGGTCTCAGGGTCATGTAGTCTGAGGTTCGCATAGTCTACTACTCCCTTGGACTAATTGTTTCCATGCATCTATGGATTTCTTCATTTTTCTTTGCTCCAGATGAGGACAGACCAGTTGTAACATCTAGGTGGTCGCTTGCAAGCTTATCAGATCCCAATCACTAGTCACTAAAATAGGGTATAAAACAATGTTTTTGTGTAGTATGTTAGGCCAATTGAGCTTGATGTCCCCTACTATCATGGTCCCCAGCCCACAGATCCAATAACTCACTCTCTCAGGGTGAGAAGATATCCTAACTTTGTTCTATTATATATATGGGCATCCTTATACCACATACAAATATATATGTAGAAACATCATCTGCCAAACTTATATATGGTTGTGATTATGTTCCCTTTTGCCTAGAAATACCTCAATATTCAGGCTATCTAGCTATGTACCTACCTGTAGATTAATGTTTACTGATTAATTAATACTGATAATGCAATATCATGTAGTAAAAGTGTTTATCTTTGTTGTCTGTACCTTTCGTGCACATCTCTAAGTCATCCTTTTCCATGTTGTTGTTGTTGTTGTTATGTGCCGTCGAGTCAGCCCCGACTCATAGCGACCCCTCCTTGGGTTTCCGAAGCAGTATTACTATGGAAGTAGGATTGCCCAACCTTCCTTCCGAGGAGTGGCTGGTGGGTTTGAACCGCCAGCCTTCTGGTGAGCAGTCAAGTGCCTTTAGGCACTATGCTACCAGAGCTCTCTCCTTTTCCATAGTGTTAATGTATTGGTCACTCACTTTTGGTATACTGCCTTTCCCTTCACTCAAATCAATACTTTCCTCTTACCTATCTAGCAGTTTTCCCTTACCTCCCCTCCAATCCTGGTAACCAACAAAGTAAATTTCTTTCCATATATAAATCTTTCCTTGACTTTTTACAATAACAGACTAATACAATATTTGTCCTTCTGTAATTGACTTATTTTACTCAGTACAATGTCCCCCAAATTCATCCACATTATTCAGTGTTTTGCAGATTCAACATTATTTTTTAGGGTTGCATAGTATTCCATTGTGTATATGCACCACAGTTTGGTTATCCATTCCTCCCTCGATGGACAGTAGGTTGTTTCCATCTCTTTGCTATTATGAATAGAGCTGTGATGAACACAGGTGTGTATATGTCGATTCTTGTCCTGGCTCTCATTTCTTTAGGATATATACTTAGTAATGGGATTACTGAATCCAATACTATTTCTATTTCCAGGTTTTTAAGGATTTCCCATACTGTTTCCCACAGTAGTTGTATAATTTTACATTTCTACCACCAATGTATGAGAGTCTCAATCTCTCCACATCCTCATCAACATTTGTTATTTTTGTCTTGTTGAACTTTGCTATTAGTACTGGGGTTAGATAGTACCACATTGTTGTTTTGATTTGCATGCAACAGCTGATGATCACAAACATTTCTTCATGTATTTGTTGGCTACCTGAATATCTTCTTTGACCAATTTTTAATTGGATATTTTGGATTTTTGATGTTAAGGTGTTGGAGTTTTCTTTAAATTTTAGAGATAGGTCATTTGTCGGATATGTCATTGCCGAATGTTTTTTTTTCCCAATCTGTAGGTTCCCATTTTACTCTTTTTAGATGCACATAGGAATTTAATTTTTAAAAGATCCTAATCATCTACTTTAGGAGCTCTGGTGATAAAGTACCTAAGATATTTGACTGCTAACCAGAGGCTAGTGGTTCAAACCCACCAGCCACTCTTTAGAAGGACAACTGGGCAATCTACTTCTGTAGAAAACCTACATGGAAACCCAAGGAGGGGTTATTATGAGTTGGAACCAACTCGATGGCAGTGAATTTGGTTTTGATTGAATCATCTACTTTATCTTCTGCTGTTTGTGCATTTTTATGTTTGGTAGTTTATTGATGCCATAAATTGGAGCCCCTAAGTTTGCCCCTATTCATAAGGTTTTCACTGGCCAATTCTTTGAGAAGTAGATGGCCTCTTCCTTCTGAGTCTGCGTCATTTGGGAAGCTCCACCAAAACTAGTCCACTACAGGCACCCCTGCTGGCACAGCCTCCAGCCTCACAGCAACATGCAAGCCATCATAGTACGACAAACTGATAAACAAGTTCATTTCCCTTAGCTGTTCCAACCACTCTGCTCACTTCCTGGGCTTTCCCCTACCTGTTCCTGCCAGCCCTGTCTGCCACTGCTGCCAGGGGGCTGTCCCCAACTGCCTTACCTGTTCCAGCCACTGGCTCTGTCTGCTGCTGCTCCCTTCATACAGTGAAAACCTTATGAATAGTAGTGAAACACTGTCTGATATATTACTGGAAAATTTTATGAATAGCTGTGAAACATTGTCTGATACAGTGTTGGAAGCTGAGCCCCTCGGGTCAGAAGGCTCTCAAAATACGACTGGGAAAGAGCTGCTTCATCAGAGTAGAGCCTACCTTAATGATATGGATAAAATAGAGCTTTTGGGGCTTCCATTTGCTGAAGTGACATGACTCAATATGAGAAGAAATGGCTGCAAACACCCATTTTTAATCAGAACTCGGAATGTACAAAGAATTTATCTAGTAAAATTGGAAGTTGTCAAAAATGAAATGGAAGACAAAAAGATGGATATCCAAGGCATTAGTGAGTTGAAAGGGACTGGTTTTGGCCATTTTGAATCAGATAACCATAAGATCTACTATGTCAGGAATGGCAAATTGAAGAGAAATGACATGACATTCAGCATCACAAAGAATGTTCCAAGATCTATCCTTAAGTACAATGCTGTCAGTGATAGAATAATATCCATATGCCTACAAGGAAAGCCAGTTACTACTACTATTATTCAAATTTACCACCAACCACCAAAGCCAAAGATGAGGAACTTGAAGATTTTTATAACTTCTGCAGTTGGAAATTGACCAAACATGCAATCAAGATATGCTGATTATCACTGGTGAGTGGAATGCAAAAGTTGGAAACAAAGATGAATCACTAGTAGTTGGAAAATGCTGCAGATCACATGACAGAATTTTGCAAGACCAATGACTTATTCATTGCAAATACCTTTTTTCAACAACCCAAATGGCAGCTATACATGGAGACTTCACCAGATGGAGTACACAGGAATCAGATTGACTACATCTGTGGCGAGAGGTGATGGAGAAGCTCAATATCTTCAGCCAAAACAAGGCCAGGAGTTGATTGTGGAACAGACCATCAACTGCTCACTTGCAAGTTGAAGTTGAAGTTGAAGACAATGAAAACAAGTTCACAAGAGACAAAATATTTTTGTTGGCAGCCTGAATATCCTCCTTGGTGAAGTGTCTATTCATGTCTTCTGCCCATTTTTTAATTGGATTGTTTGTCTTTTTGTTATCGAGGTGTTGGAGTTTTCTATAAATTCTAGAGATAAGTCCCTTGTCAGATATG
>NW_006921667.1:4201163-4201868 GCF_000298275.1 Orycteropus afer afer | reverse complement strand
GTTTTGCATAGATGCCCTTTATTATGTTGAGGAATGTCCCTTCTATTCCTATTTTGCTGAGAGTTTTGATCAAGAATGGGTGTTGAATTTTATCAAACACATATATTCATATGGTTCTTTATTTCATTTATGTGGTGGATGACATTGATTGTTTTTCTAATGCTGAACCATCCTTCTTACATAACTGATATGAACTGCACTTGGTCATAATGAATGATTTTCCTGATATCTTGTTGGATTCTATTGGCTAGGATTTTGTTGAAGATTTTTGCATCTATATTCATGAGGGATATTTGCCTGTAGTTTTCCATTTGAGTGATGTCTTTGCCTGGTTCTGGTAACGAGGTTATGCTTGCTTCATAAAATGCGTTAGGGAGGATTCCATCCTTTTCTATGTTTTGGAATAGTTTGAGTAGGGTTGGTGTAAGTTCTCTGAATGTTTGGTAGAATTCTCCAGTAAGACTGTCTGCACCAGGACTTTTTTTTTTTTTTGGTAATAATTTTTTGATGACCTGTTCAATTTCATCTTTTGTTATGGATCTGTTCAAGTTCTCCATATCAGTCTGTGTTAGTTTAGGTAAGTGGTGTGTTTTTAGAAATCTGTCCATTTCTTCCAGATTTTCAAATTTGTTGGAGTACAGTTCTTCATAGTGTCAGGCTGAAGCAAACCCAAGCCCCAAAATGTCAGTTGGCAGCTTCCTCCAG
>NW_006921667.1:4196517-4200523 GCF_000298275.1 Orycteropus afer afer | reverse complement strand
GGTTTATATGGAGACACCTTAGCCAAAGACTCACTTAAATCCCCGAGAGGGAAGCAGACAACCGGGCATCTGACTGGTCCTCGGGACATGTCTCCAGTGTGATTACTTTTGGGGAATTGACTTGCCGGAGTCTGGGTGGGCCCTCAGTTGATTTCTGTGTGAAGTCAGATCGGCATAACAGTGTGGCTCTGCCCTCCGCTCCAGGGTTTATACGGAGACACCTTAGCCAAAGACTCACTCAAATCCCTGAAAGGAGGGCAGACAACTAGGCATTTGACTAGTTTTTGGGACGTGTTTCCAGTGTGACTACTTTCCTTTTGTAATATCTCCTGTGTGATTATTTTTGGAGAGTTGACTTGCCCAAAGGTCTGAGTTTTGTCCCAGAGTTTTCTGCATCATTGGCACAGGGTTCCAGGAACCCCAGAAAAATTGTGGTACCATGTCAGAAACTCCTCACGGTCCGGGAGTCTGGTTGCTCAGGGACGCCTGACATCCTACCTCCCCTAAGGGTGTACCCCTTGTTTGACTGTCTAGCGTCAGGCAAGACATCCACCTACGCAAAACAGTCCAGCTGACATAGGGTTCTGGTGGCCCTATCCTGTTGCCATAGGGCTCTGGTGATCCTATCTGAAAAACTCAGAACTAATGGGTAATCAAAACTCCAAAATTGATCCAACAACCCCTCTGGGGTGTATCTTAGCAAACCTTAAGCCCTTGTTACTAGACCAGGACATCCATCCAAAACACCTCATCTTTTACTCCACCATGGCATGGCCCCAGTACACACTGGACAATGGCTCTCGCTGGCCAGAGCACGGGACTTTTGACTTTAACATTCTTACAGACCTAGACAATTTTTGCCAATGCACAGGCAAATGGCCAGAAGTCCCCTATGTCCATGCCTTCTTTTATTTGCGCTCCCGACTCTCAATGTGTAAGAAATGTAATACCACCCAGATTCTCCTTGCCCACAAAAACCCCAAACCTCGTAAACCCACGTCTCTCCCCCTTAGAAACCAACCCAACCGTCTCCTCTTCCTCCTTTTCTGATCCACTGGAAAGCCTGTCCCTACCCCCCAGATCCCTTCCTTATGTTGCAGCACAACCCCCTCTCCCCCAGATAGTGCCATCATCCCTTCCCCTTACCCCGACAATCTCCTGTCCTCCCATCTCACCCACTTCCCCAGATGCCTCCTCCTCTACCTCTCCCATCTCGCCCACCTCCCCAGACACCTCCTCCTCCATCTCTCCCACCCTTCCTTCTCCCGTGAGCCACCACAACCACTCCCAGCAACTTCTTTGCCCCCTGCGTGAAGTTGCTGGCTCTGAGGGAATTGTACACCTCCATGCCCCCTTCTCCCTGGCTGATTTTTCCCAAGTTGAAAAACGCTTAGGCTCTTTTTCTAATGACCCTACTACTTACATCAAAGAGTTCCGATACCTCTCTCAGACCTATGATTTGACTTGGCATGACATATATGTCATCCTCTCCTCTACCCTCCTCCCGGATGAAAAAGATAGAGTCCTTAGTGCCGCCCGAGAACATGCTGACCAAACCCACCTAACAGATAACTCCATGCCTGTTGGAGCAGACGCTGTTCCAGCACACAACCCAGGCTGGGAGTACCAGCCTCACACCCAGTCTGGACGGACTGGGAGAGCCCGCAGAGATAAAATGCTCCAATGCCTCCTGGCAGGCCTACAAGCTGTCTCTCATAAAGCAGTTAATTTTAACAAACTCCGGGAGATTGCCCAGCTTCCAGGTGAAAACCCAGCCACCCTCCTGAACCAATTAACCAAGGCCCTTACCCAATTTACCCGTCTACACCCCTCCTCTCTGGCTGCAGCCACAGTCCTAGACACTCATTTCATAACCCAATCAGCTCCTGACATTAGAAAGAAATTAAAGAAAGCTGAAGAGGGACCCCAGACTCCCATCAGAGACTTAGTAAACATGACCTTTAAAGTCTTTAACACCCAGGAAGAGAAAGCGGAGGCAGATAGGGAAGACAGGACCTGCCAGAAGGCTGCCTTGCAGGCCAATGCCTTGCTAGCGGCCCTGAGGCCAGCACATAGTGACAGAAGACCTCCCTCCTTGGCAACTCCCCGATCCTGCTTCAAGTGCAGTAAGGAAGCCCTCAGCCCCGACTGGCCCCCTGGCCCATGTCCAGCATGTGGTTTAAAAGGACATTGGAAGAGTGACTGTCCCTCTGTGTCAAAGCACGGAAGGCCATCCTCTCCACCCACTAATCCACTGTCGACAGTCTTGGGCCTGGCCACTGATGACTGAGGGAGCCCGGACTCAACAACCCCAATCACTCTCACTGAGCCCAGGGTCACTGTCAAGGTAGCGGGTAAGTCAATCTCCTTTTTGATTGATATGGGGGCTACCTATTCTGTACTCCCCTCCTTCTGGGGACTGTGTTTCCCTTCCTCAGTCTCTGTTATGGGAATTAATGGGCAACCCTCAACCCCCCCGCCACAACCAGCCCCATCACCTGTTTAGTAGATAACAAAATTCTTTCACACTCATTTCTTATTATATCAACCTGCCCCACCCCCCTTTTAGAGCAAGATTTCCTCGCAAAAATTAAAACCACTCTCACTTGGGCTCAAGATCACTCTGCCTCTCTCCTTCTATCACTAACTGCTACCTCCCTGCAAGCACCAGCTTTTCCCATACCCCCTGACCTTGTTGATCCATGTGTATGGGATACTTCTTCCCCATCCATCACCTCTCATCACCCCCCTGTTATGGTGATTTAAAGGATCCCACACAGTTTCCATCCAAGCCCCAATTTCCCATTTCTCGCACACACCAACTCAGCCTGAAACCTCTTATACAGCGCTTCTTATCTAAAGGACTCTTAATCCCCACCCAATCCCCATGCAATATCCCTATTTTATCAGTAAAGAAATCTAATGGGTCCTACCGACTAGTCCAAGACCTTTGTCTTATTAACAGTGCCATAGTTCCCCTGCATCCCGTTGTCCTTAACCCCTATAATTACTCTCCAATATTCCCCCTACTACCACTCATTTTTCTGTTTTAGATCTCAAAGATGCTTTTTTCACAATCCCCTTAGACTCCGGGTGTTACAACCTTTTTGCCTTCACTTGGGAAGATCCTGACACTCACACCTCCTCCCAACTCACATGGACAGTGCTCCCACAAGGATTCAGGGACAGTCCAACTCACTTTGGACAGGCACTGGCCAGAGACCTACTAGAATGCAACCTCTCCCCATCCGTTCTCTTACAATATGTCAATGACCTTCTCCTATGTAGCCTCTCCTTAGAACAGTCAACTACACACACTGCCACTCTTTAAACTTCCTAGCAAAAAAGCGGTACCAGGTTTCACCCTCTAAAGTCCAGTTATCTACTCCTTCTGTCATTTACCTTGGCCTTAAACTAACACCCACCACCCGGGAACTCACCCTGGATAGAAAGCAAGTAATACGAGATCTACTACCCCCACCTCTGCTGACCAAATCCTACCATTCCTTGGACTAGTTGGGTTCTTTAGACATTGGATCCCTAACTTTTCCCTTCTAGCTAAGCCCCTCTACGATGCAGGCAAGGACACACCCATTGGTCCCCTCCAATCACCACACCTCATTAAGGCCGCCTTCACCACCCTGAAAAATCACCTTTTACAATCTCCACCTCTTCATCTCCCCAGTCCTACCAAACCTTTCTCTTTATTCACCGATGAACGTCAAGGGATGCCTCTAGGAGTTCTTACCCAACCTCATGGTCCCTTCCCCTCCCCAGTGGCCTACCTATCCAAACGTCTACATCCCACAGTACAAGGATGGCAACCCTGCCTGAGAGCACTAGCGGCAGCAGCAGTACTTACACAGGAAACATTCAAACTAACCCTCCACCGCCCTCTTCATGTGTTTTGCTCACACAGAATAAAACACCTGTTATCTCACTGTTCCCTTTCCTCCTATCCTCATCTCATCTCCAACTTTTCCACCTTACTTTTATCGAGAATCCC
>NW_006921667.1:4190893-4195882 GCF_000298275.1 Orycteropus afer afer | reverse complement strand
GAACCCACCAACCCCCATCCTGTTCCTCTCACTCCCCTCCATCCATCCGCAGTACACCCCTGAGGAATTGTCACATTGGGAAACAAAAGGAGGGAATCGCTCCCCCAAAGGATGGTTCTTCCTTCACAACAGACTCATTCTTCCTGACTCCCAAGTACAGCCCCTTGTCCGCATGATTCATAATTCTCTCCACATAGGAACCAAAGCCCTGAAACATTTCCTACAACCTCTTTTCATGTCGCCCTTACTCAACACATCTATTGAATACGTCTGTTCCACCTGTACTGTTTGTGTATCCACAAGTCCCCAAGGAAACCTTAAACCAACCTTCCCCACTCATCAGATGAGAGAACACCTACCTGGTCAAGATTGGCAAATCGATTTCACTCATATGCCATCTCACAAGTCTTTCAAATACCTTTTTACACTTATAGACACCCTAACTGGGTGGCTGGAAGTCTTCCCCACAAAGAATGAAACTGCAGCTACAGCAGCCAATATCTTAATAACTTACATCATTCCTTGGTTTGGCCTGCCATCCTCCATACAGTCAGACAACAGGCCAGCTTTTGTTTCACAGATTACCCAACAAGTCTCCTCCTCCCTAGGGATCCACTGGCACTTCCATATCCCCTACCAACCTCAATCATCAGGTAAAATTGAAAGAGCCAATGGCCTTATCAAAACACACCTTACCAAACTCTCCTTAGAGCTCCGTAAATCCTGGATAGACCTCCTCCCATTTGCCTTAGCATGCATAAGAGCAACTCCTAAAACACCAACCTTTCTCAGCCCTTTTGAATTGATGTACGGCCGACCTTTCCTCCTAAACAATAATTTACCCACACAACCCCCTCCCCTAGCTTCCTATCTCCCGTACCTTTCTCTCCTTAGGCAGCTACTGCGAGAACACGCAGACAGGTATCTACCACAACCCTTAGGGACCGATTCTCCAGGACCACCAATAACAACTCACCTACAACCCAGAGACGCAGTGCTTCTGAAAACTTTGCATCCGAAGCCACTGAAACCTCACTGGACTGGACCACATACTGTTATCTTAACCACTCCATGGCAGTAAAACTCCTGGGTGACCCCTCGTGGCACCACCTCTCCCGTGTCAAAAGGGCCCAGACAAATCATGATTTCTATACATGCCAAATGCTGGGTCCAACTAAACTCCGTCTTAATCGGAGCCTCGTCCTACTGACCCTCACTAATACTGAACCCATATCCAATCCCAATAAACTCCCACCCAACCATGTCTGGAGATTTACAGTCTGGGAGGGACAAAAGTCCCTGCAGCGTATTGGTCAGGCAGACTACCAACAGATACAACACAACTAGAAATACCCATTTCCCCCAAATCAGTATTCCCCAGTAATTTCCCCTACCTCTGTTTTACATATGACCAATCCGATCCCAAATGCAACCAAAGCTCCTCAACCTATGGTGGATGTTATTATTGGTCATGCAGAATACATAGTTCCGGAGATTACTCTGGAGCATTTTTCACTAAAACCATGAGATTACACCTCCGCATTAGCGATCCAAAGAACGGCAGGTGGGCAAATGGAGTTATAGGAAAACTGTATTACAATGGCTTTGCCACCTTACCTGCACGAACCATCCAAATAGAATGAACAATCCACACCCCCCACAACCTTACATGAGTTCTTACCTCCATTTCCCAAGAAGAAAATAACCTACAAAAACAGATCCAAGGAGATCCCCAAACAGTTCTTGACCCAACACAAGTCCAGACCTTTCCAACACCCTCCTGGATACTCATCATCCAATATTCCCTATCTCTCCTCAATTATACTCAGACTCTACCTAATGTTTCACATTGCTTCCTTTGTGCCTCACTCAAACGATCCTTACTTGCATCTGTACCTATCGATTTAACTCCACCACTATTTATTCCCACCCTCAACTCTTCATGCACCACCCCTCTACCACATATACCCCTTTGGGCACTTAAAACCTTTAACCAAACACCATAGAATATTTCCATCACCTCTGCACCACCTGGCATTTTCTTTTGGTGTAATGGAACTTTAACTAAATGTTTAAATTCCACCATTCCAGGTCCCTGCTTCACAGTAACCATAATACCCCAACTCACCCTTTATGAAAAATCCGAAGTCTCCCGAATACTACAACAGACTAGAATCAAAAGGGCTGCCTTCATGCCCATCATGATAGGTATTAGCCTAGCCTCTGCTGTTGCAGCAGCAGGAATGGCAGGTGGAGCCTTGAACCACAGCATAATATTGGCTCAGGACTTCCAAGTCCGTCTTGAAATTGCACTTGAAACCACTGCTGACTCCTTAGCCTCCCTACAATGACAACTAACCTCTTTAGCCCAAGTTTCTCTGAAGAACTGGAGAGCCTTAGACCTCCTAACTGCAGCGGAAGGTGGAACTTGCATCTTTCTGGGAGAAGAATGTTGTTATTATATTAATGAATCTGGACTAGTGGAACAGAATATTAGCACATTAACTCCACTAAAAGAGAAACTGTGCAACCAACGCAACACAGAAACATCACTGTTTGGATGGTTACAATCACTACTGACTGCCTGGCTATTACCCCTTATCGGACCGCTTGTACTAATAACTCTCCTTTTTCTCTTTGCCCCTTGCCTCCTCAAGTTTCTCCGAAGCTGACTGGAAGAAATATCTCGAGTCACAGTAAATCAACTTCTCCTACACCCTTACATCAAGTTGCCAACTGACGACCCCAGCTTCTCAGACTCCAACCTATGAAACCCATCTCCCCCTCTCTGACCCCATTCAGCAGGAAGAAGCTAAGAGGATCACGTTGCCCTTTATCCATTAAAAGAGGTTGGAATGTTAGGCTGAAGCAAACCCAAGCCCCAAAATGTCAGTTGGCAGCTTCCTCCAGATATCAGGCCCTGATGAGACAGCCTGATAAGACAACCACAATGACAGAACCTGCCCAGACTGTAAAGTCCCATGCAGTGTCAAACTTCCCCTTCTGAAGCCCCCTCATGCTAATTAAGTGCAGACCTATGCTAACAGCTAATTGGACCCTGCCATTTCCTTAGAGGACCCTGTCACTCCCCTGGTGTCCCCAAACAGGTCCTCTCTGTGTCTATAAAAGTCCATGCCCCCTGCCCGGGACTGCGACTTCTCCGGCCCTGATGCTAGGGCATGAGAACCTCGCCCGGGAGTGCCAATAAACTGCTGTTCTGAAACAACTCTGTGTCCTGGTGTCTCGGCAGCTCTACGTTACACATAGTATCCTGATGTTATCCTTTTTATTTCAGTTGGTTCTGTTGTGATCTCACCCATTTCATTTGTTATTCATGTTATTTGTATTCTCTCCCTCTTTTCCTTTGTTGAATTTGCCAGTGGTTTGTCAATTTTATTGATCTTTTCAAAAAACCAACTTCTGGCCTTGTTGATTTTTTTCTATTGTCTTTCTTTTTTCTGTTTCATTGATTTCTGCTCAACTCTTCCTTCTGGTGACTGTGGGCTTTTCTTGATGTTCTTTTTCTAATTGTTGCAGATGTTGATTTAAAGTGTTGATTTTGGCTCTTTTTTCTTTTTGTTGTATGCATTTAATGCTATAAATTGGTCTCTGATCACTGTTTTTGCTGTGTTCCAAAGATTTTGGTATGTTGTGTTTTCATTCTCATTTGATTCAAGGAATTTTTGAATTTCAATTTTGATTTCTTCTCTTACCCAGTCTTTCTCAAGGAGGGTGTTGTTTAGTTTCCATGTGTTTACTCTTTCTCTGGTCATCTTCCTATTGTTGATTTCTAATTTGTTAGCATTGTGATCTGAGAAGATGCTTTGCAGTATTTCAAAGTTTTTAAATTTATGAAGCCTTGGTTTGTGGCCTAACATATGATCTATCATGGAAAATGTTCCATGTGCACTGGAAAAGAATGTATATTTTGCTGTTGTTGGGTGAAGTGCTCTGTAGATGTGTATAAGGTCAAGTTAGTAGAATGTATTATTTAGCTCTTCTGCATCTTTGTTGAGTTTCTTTCCAGTTGTTCTATTTTTCATTGAAAGTGGTGTATTAAAGTCTCCCACTATGACTATGGTGTCATCTATTGGGCTTTTCAACTCTTTTAAAGCCTGATTTATGTATTTTGGGGCTCTTTCATTGGGTCCATAGGTATTTATTATGGTTATATCTTCTTGTTCAATTGATCCTTTAATCATTATATATTGTTCTTCCTTGTCTTGTATGGTGGTTTTTGTCTTAAAGTCAATTTGATCAGAAATCAATATTGCCACTCCTGCTCTCTTACAGTTGCCATATGCTTGAAATATCTTTTTCCAACCTTTGATTTTTAGTCTATTTTTGTCTTTGTCTCTAAGATGTGTCTCTTGTAGACAGCATATGGATGGGTTTTGTTTTCTTATGCAGTCTGCAACTCTCAGTCTCTTGAGTGGTGCATTTAATCCATTAACCTTCAGGGTAATTATTGACAAGTATGAATTGGTTGCTGTCATTTTGTTATGTGTTTTTTCATGGTGTCCCTAATTTCTTTGTTCCATATTATTTTCTGTGCTGAGTTCATTTTGTTTATGAATCGTGTTATCATTTCCTTTGTTGCTGTTTTAGTATTTGCTGAATATCTGTGCTTTTCTGCATTTTTTTTTTTTTTGAGGTTACCTTGTGATTTATATTTTTCTCCCTGAGTTTGGAATAGTACATTCTGTCTCACAACTTTCTTGACTTCCTCACCAATTAGAAGTTCTGTAACTACATTGTATTTTCCCTCTTTTTGGTTTGTAGTTGTCCTTATTTGCCAATTGAGGTCTCTCGTTCCCTTTGGGCAATCCTACTTCTGTAGTGATACTGCCTCGGAAACCCAAGGAGGGGTCGCTATGAGTCGGGGCCGACTCGATGGCAAACAACAACAACAACAACAACAAGTTTATTTTACTTTGGATATGTCCATAGCTGTGGCTTCTGGATTATGTCATCTTGTGTATTAATGGT
>NW_006921667.1:4187981-4188777 GCF_000298275.1 Orycteropus afer afer | reverse complement strand
GGAGGGAGGGAGGGAGGGAGGGAGGAAGGAAGGAAGGAAGGAAGGAATGGAACCAGGGACAGGGAAAAGAAAAAAAGCTGAAAACTAGAACCTGGGAAGGGAAGAATAAAGAATCATTATAAAAAGGACAAAAGTAATAATAATAGTAGTAGTTTTAAAACAGGCAAAAACAAACAAACTAAAAGAAAGAAAAATCTGCACAGAGTAGGGGTGGATACCCAGGCTCCGCTGGAGCACACATACTGGGATGGAATTCCTGCCATCCTAGAAGGTACATGGGACTGAGGGATGGCTGCACCTCCATTCACCAAGAGGGTATGAGATATAAGAGTAACAAGGGGAATGTTGTACATTTCCAGTAGTCCACAAGTCTGGATTGTCCTTGCAGTTCCCAGCAAGGAGAGTCTGTTTTTAAGTCCCTGGAATCTGTGAGAATGCTATCACTATAAATATCCAAAATGGTCAAGCCACTTGTAAACATTCAAAATGACTGTGCCCTTTGGCCAGGCAAAAGTCCCCAGCTCAACTCGCTTTCCTCCTTGCTGCTTCCCATTTTATTCCCCAGCCACCAGAGCAGTCCTCCCTGCAGTCCTTGGCTAGCAGGGCTGATTTTTAGGTTAATTCTTAGGTCATAGCACCACTCAGCAATATCCAAACTGTCTGTATCATCAGGATCACTGCCAAACCACAGCTCTTGTGGCTTACTTTTTGGTATTTTCATGCAAATTCTTCTACTAGTTGAAGTTTAGTTCACTTCTTCTTCTTCTTTGTGTGTGTGTGTGTGTGTGTGTGTGTG
>NW_006921667.1:4186125-4186691 GCF_000298275.1 Orycteropus afer afer | reverse complement strand
TATTTGTCCTTTTGTGATTGACTTATTTCACTCAGCATAATGTCCTCCAAGTTCATCCACGTTATGTGGTGTTTTGCAGATTCTACATTATTTAGTATTGCATAGAATTCCCTTGTGTGTATGTACCATAGTTTGGTTATCCATTCCTCACTTGACAGACACCTAGGTTGTTTCCATCTTTTGGCTATTGTAAATAGTGCTGTGATAAACAGGGGTGTGCATATGTCTGTTCTTGTCATGGCTCTCGCTTCTTTAGGATATATACCTACTAATGGAATGGCTGGGTCAAATAGTATTTCTAGTTCCAGCTTTTTAAGGAATTGCAATACTGCTTTCCACAGTGGCTGTAACATTTTACAGTCCCATCAGCAGTGCATGAGAGTCACAATCTCTCTACATCCTTGCCAGCATTTGTTATTTTGTGTATTGTTGAACTTTGCTACTAGTGCTGGAGCAAGATGGTATCTCTTTGTTGTTCTGATTTGTATCTCTCTAATAGATAATGATCATGAGCATTTATTCATATGTTTGTTGGCCACTTGAATATTCTCCTTGGTGAAGTGTCT
>NW_006921667.1:4182437-4183810 GCF_000298275.1 Orycteropus afer afer | reverse complement strand
GATATTCCTATTGTTGATTTCTAATTTGATAGCATTATGATCTGAGAAGATGCTTTGCAGTATTTCAATGTTTTTAAATTTATTAAGGCTTGCTTTGTGGCCTAACATATAGTCTATCATGGAAAATGTTCCATGTACACTGTAAAAGAATGTACATTGTGCTGATGTTGGGTGAAGTGCTCTGTAGATGTCTATAAGGCCAAGTTGGTGGATTGTATTGTTTAGCTTTTCTGCATCTTTGTTGAGTTTTTTTTTTTCAGTTGTTCTACCTTTCAATGAAAGTGGTGTATTGAAGTATCCCACTATGACTGTGGAGTCATCTATTTAGCTTTCCAACTGTTTTAAAGTCTGATTTATATATTTTGGGGCTCTTTCATTGGGTCCATAGATAAATATTATGGTTATATCTTCTTGTTCAATTGATCCTTTAATCATTATATAATGTCTTTCCTTGACTTATATATATGGTGGTTTTTGTCTTAAAGTCAATTTATCAGAAATTAATATTGCCACTCCTGCTCTCTTACAGTTGCCATTTGCTTGAAATATCTTTTTCCAACCTTTGATTTTTAGTCTATTTTTGTTTTTGTCTCTAAGATATGTTCTTGTAGACAGCATATGGATGGGTTTTGTTTTCTTATGCAGTCTGCAACTCTCCGTCTCTAGAGTGATGCATTTAATCCATTAACATTCAGTGTAATTATTGACAAGTATGAATTGGTTGCTGTCATTTTGTTATGTGTTTTTTCATGGTTTCCCTGTTTCCTTTGTTGCATATTATTTTCTGTGCTGAATTCATTATATTTATGAATCTTGTTATCATTTCCTTTGTTGCTGTTGTTTAGTATTTGCTGAATATTTGTGCTTGTCCTCTTTTTTATTGTGATATGAAGGTTTATCATTTTCCTTTGAGGTTGCCCTATGATTTATAATTTTCTCCCTAAGTGTAGAACAGTCCATTCTATCTTTCAACGTTCTTAACTTGCTCACCATTTAGAAGTTCTGTAACTACACAGTATTTTCCCTCTTTTTGGTTTGTAGTTGTCCTCACTTATCAATTGATGTCTCTGGTTCCCTGTGTACAATCTTGTAAGCTCATTTTACTTTGGATATGTCCATAGCTGTGGTTTCTGGGTTATGTCATCTTGTGTATTATTGGTCAGTTGTTATTTGCTGTTTTTAGTTCTCTGTTCAAAGGACTCCCTTTAGCATCTTGTAAGGTTGGTCTGGTTTTAACAAATTCCCTTACTTTCTGCTTATCTGGAAATCTCCTAAATCCACCATCATATTTGAGGGACAATTTTGCCAGGTATATAATTCTTGGTTGAAAATTTTTCTCTTTCAGGGTTTTATATATACCATCCCATTGCCTT
>NW_006921667.1:4170938-4181895 GCF_000298275.1 Orycteropus afer afer | reverse complement strand
TCTGTAGATTTAGAATCATTTCTAATTTTTCATTTATTTTGTCATTTTGTTCTTGTATTTTCTTCCAAAATTCTTCTAGGGTTTTGTTTGTGTTTTCTTTGGTCTGCCTCTCAATCCTTTGACGATACCTAAATATCATTCTTCTGAATTCCTTATCAGAGATTTCCAATGCTGCTTCTTCCTCAGGGATGTGTTCTGGGTCTGTATCCTGCTTCCTTGTTTCTACCACTTTATGCTGCTTCTTTGTGTGAACTGTGATGGTTTGTTGTCTGTGAGACATCATGACATTGTTGTATTTAGATCTCTGTTAACTGTTTGTGAACAGCAGCCAAGGGTGATTCAGGCTCTTCTTGGTGGTTTTTTATCATTGGCCCATTGTTGGAGAAGGAGGTGGTGGCTTTTGCTCAGTAAGTGAAGTTGCAAGAGGTGTGGGTGTAATTGTGTCTTATGGGGACTGTTGCTGTCTCCCACTCAGCTAGACAAAAATTACAATTGAATAACCATAAAAAAACTAAAAACACATGGACAAAAAATACACCATATAATCACACAGGAACAGTAACCAAAAAAAGAAAAAAGGAAAAAAGATGAAGAAAAAAACAAGAAACCTGCAATATCTGGGTATAGTGCAATAAGAGAACAAAAGGTAGATGAGGAGAATAATGAAGAAAAAGTGGGAGAAATGCAAAAAGAAAAACAAGGAATTGGGTTATCCATGAGAAAAAAAAAATTGCAATCAGGAACAGGGAAAAGAAAAAGAGCTGAAAACTAGTACCTGGGAGGGATAGAATAAAGAATAATAGTAAAAAGGACAAATGTATTAATAATAATAGTAGTTTTAAAACAGATAAAAACAAGCAAAGTAAAAACCATTAAAAAAGAAAGAGGAAATAAAATAAAAAGAAAGAAAAAAATCAGGGGAGGGTAGGGGAGGGCACCCAGGCTCCATCCTAACACACAGACTGGGATGGAGTTCCTGCAGGCCCAGAAGGTGGGTGGGAGTTGGGGATGGCCATGCCTCTGTTCACCAAGGGGTGTGAGATATAAGAGTAACAAGGGGAATGTTGCACCTTTTCAGTCGTACAGGTCTGGAGTATCCTTGGGGTTACTGGCAAGCAGAACCTGTTCTTAAGCCCCTGGAATCTGGGAGAGCAGCTCTCTCTTTAAATATCCAAAATGGTCAAGCCACTTGTAAACATTCAAAATGGCTGTGCCTCCAGACAGGCAAAAGTCCACAGCTCAGCCCTCCTTCCTCTTCTCTGCTGCTTCGCCTTTTATTCTCCAGCTACCAGAGCAGTCAGTCCTCTGTGCAGTCCCTGGCTAGCAGGGCTGATTTTTAGGTTAATTGTTAGGTCCTTACCCCTCAGCACTCTCCAAGCTGTCTGTGCAGTGTGGTCAGGATCTCTCAGGATTGCTGCTAGACCGCAGTTCCGTATGTCTCCTTTTTAGGTATTTTCATGCAAATTCTTCTGCTAGTTGGGGTTTAATCCACTGCTATATCCTTCCTTTCAAGGCTCAGGGGTCTAGGATTATCTTCTGTGTCTGTATTAATTGGTTCTCCTTTTCTTTGTTGAAGAGGGTCTGTGCAGTCTTTCTGCCTATTCCGCCATCTTAACAGAAGTTTAGTCCACTTCTATATCCTTCCCTTCAAAGCTCAGGAGTCCAGGATTATCTTCTGTATCTGTGTTGATTGGTTCCCCTTTTCTTTATTGAAGAGGGTCTGTGCAGTCTTTCTGCCTACTCCAGCTTCTTACCCTGTGTAGTAGGTTTTGAGATAGGGAAGTGTGAGGCTTCTTCCTTTATCTTTCTTTAGTAGTGCTTTGTTTATCCTTTCCATATAAAGTTGGTCTCTTTCCTTGCCACATAAAGTTGGTGATCAGTTTTTCCATCTCTTTAAAGAATTATGATAAAATCTGGATTGGGATTGCATTATATCTGTAGATAGTTTGGGGTAGTATAAACATTTTCATGATGTGAGTCTTCCTATCCATTAGCATGGTATAGGTTTCCATTTCCTTTTGCCTTTTTATAGTCGTGTTTTGTAGAGTTCTTTGTATAAGTCTTTGTGTCTCTGCTTAGATTTATTCCTAAATACTAACTCTTTTGGGTGGTTATTGTAAATGGTATTGTTTTCTTGATTTCCTTTTCAGAGTTCTCTTTTTAGTGTAGAGGAATTAGATTTTTTTTTTTTTTTTTTTTTACATTGATCTTGGACTCTGCCAGTTTGCTGAATCTTTCAACTAGTTTCAGCAATTTTCTTGCTCAGTCTGGGATTTTCTCTATATAGTATCACATCTTCTGTTATTATAGTTTTATTTCTTCTTTGCCAATTTGGATGGCTTTTATTTCCCTTTTTTGCCTTATTACCTTTTAAGACTTTCAATACAATATTGAATATGAGTGATGATAAAGGGCATCATGTCTGGTTCTCATTTGCAAAGGTAATGTTTTCAGTTTGTCTCCATTGAGAATAATATTGCCCGTTCGTTTTGTATATGTGCCCTTAATTATGTTGAGGAATGTCCCTTCTATTCCTATTTTGCTGTTTTTTTTTTTTTTTCATCAAGACTGGGTGTTGAATTTTGTCCAATGCCTTTTCTATATCCATTGATAAGATCATGTGATTCTTTTCCTTTGTAGTGTGTGGTAGTTATGTTTGTGTGTCAACTTGGCTGGGCCTGGTTGAGTGGCTGGGCAGCTGGTGGTAGTTAAACCCCATGAGAAGACTGGCAATCAACCCCAAGGTGGGATCTACCACAAGCAGCTCAGTACCTGCCTTTGGGTATGTAGTCTGCTTCCTATATATAAGAAGAAGCCTTTGGGAATGGTCTCTAGCCTATGACATGCTTGGACCCTGCATGTATCCATGTCATTGCTCAGCAGCCTGCTATGCTCTGCCGACCTTGGGACTTAAAATGGACTTAAGTTAATGGCCTGCCGTGTGGTTTGATAACATTGGAACTGTGCCTTTTTACTTGTCAACTTTGGAGCTTCTCAGCCTCAGCAGCCAGCAGCTGTCTGAGTGAAGAAATGCCTCTAGCTCCAGTGGGCCAGGAGCAGGAGGCAGAGATGGACCCCAAGGTTGAGGGACTTCCACCTAGCCGCTAAAACCTAGTGCTTTGCACTTGGACTTAAAGCCTCCAAATTTTAAGAATAAGCTCCTGTTTATTGAGGCCATTCCATTTGTGGTATATTCCTGTCAGAGTGGCACTAGGTAACCAGAACGTGGTGGATTATGTTGATTATGTTGAAACACCTTTGCAGACCTGGTATAAATCTCACATGATCATGATGTATTATTATTGTTATTATTTATATATTGTTTGTTTTCTGTTGACCAGGATTTTGGTGAGAATTTTTCATTTATGTTCATGAGGGACATTGGTCTATAATTGTCCTTTTTACTGGTGTCTTTGAATTGCTTTGGTATTAGAGTTATACTTGCTTCATAAAATAAATTTGGAAGTATTCCCTTTTTTTCTATATTCAAGAATAATTTGCATAGAATTGCTGTCAGCTCTTCTCTGAATGTTTGGTAAAATTTGTCAGTGAAATCATCTGGGCAGGGAGGTTTTTTTTGTTCTTATTTTTTTACGACCTGTTCAATGTCTTGTTTTACGTATGTTCAAATTTCCTACCTCAGTCTGTGTTAGTATAGGTAGTGTGTTTCTACACATCTGTCCATTTCTTCTAGGTTTTCAAATTTGTTGTTCTTCATAGCATTCTGTTACTACCCTTTTTATTTTAGTACGTTCTGTTGTGACAAGGCTCATTTTATTTCTTGTTCTGATTGTTTGCATCTTCTCCTTTTCCTTTGTTAGATTTGCCAGTACTTTCTCAATTTTATCTGTCTTTTCAATGAACACACTTCTTGTCTTGCTGATTTTTTTTTATTGTTTTTTCCTGTTTCACTTATTTCTGCTTTAGTCTTTATTATTTCTTTTCTTCTGTTGACTGTAGGCTTGTTTTGGTGCTTTTTTCCTAATTGTTGGAGATATTGGGTTAAGGTACTAATTTTGGCTCTTCTTTTTAATGTGTTCATTTATTGCTATACATTGTTCTCTTTGCACTGCTTCTGCTATGTCCCAAAGATTTCGGTACATTGTGTTTTCATTCTTGTTTGATTCATGCACTTTTTTAATTTCATTTTTTACTTCTATTACTCAGTAGTTTTAAGCAGGCTGTTATTCATTTTCCATGTGTTTGATTTTTTTTTTTCCTTTGTTCTTACTATTGTTGATTTCCAGTTTTATAGAATTGTGATCTGAAAAGATGCTTTGAGTTGTTTTGATGTTTTGAAACTTATCGAGGCTTGCTTTGTGGGCTAGTATATGGTCTATTCTGTAGAATGTTCCATGTGCACTGGAAAAGAATGTATATTGTGCTGTTGTTGAGTGGAGTATTCTGTAGATGTCTATAAGGTCAAGTTGTTTGACTATGTTGTTTACTTCTTCTGTGTCTTTGTTGAATTTCTCTCCAGTTGCTCTATCCTTTACTGAAAATGGTGTATTAAGGTCTCCTACTATTATTATGGAGTTGTCTACTTCTCTTTTCAATTCTGTTAAAATTTGATCTATGTATTGTGGGGCTTTCTCATTGGGTGCATAGATATTTATTATCATTCCATCTTCATTCAATTTTAATCATTATATAATGTTCTTCATTATCATTTGTGCTGGTTTTTGCCTTAAAATCTATTTTATCAGAAATTAATATTGCCACTTCTGCTCTTTTTTGTTTGGCATATGGGTGAAATATTTTTTCCAACCTTTGATTTTTTTTTTTTGTCTGTTTTTGTCTTTGTGTCTAAGGTGTGTCTCTTGTAGACACCATTTTGATTGGTCATGCTTTCTTACCCATACCACCACTCTCTGTCTCTTGACTGGTGGATTTAATACATTTACATTCAGTGTAATTATTGACAAGTATGAATTTATTGCTTTCATTTTGTTGTGGTTTGTGTGTGTGTGTATGTGTGTGCGGTGCTGCTAGTTTCTTTGTTCTATATAGTTTTCAGTACTGAGCTCATTTTGTTTATGGATTTTCCTATCATTTCCTATTGTTTTGTTGTTGTTAGATGCAATCAAGCCAGCTCAGACTCATAGCAACCTTAAGTATAACATAACGAAATACTGCCCAGTCCTGTGCCGGCCTCACAATTCTTGCTATACCTGAATCCATCATTGCAGCCACTGTGTCAACTCATTTTCTTGAGGGCCTTCCCATTTTTTGTTGACCCTCTATTTTACCAAGCAAGATACCTTTCTCCAGGGATGGTCCCTTCTGACAACATGACCAAAATAGCTGAGACCAAGTCTGGCTGTTCTTATTTTCAAGGAGCATTCTGGCAGCACCTCTTCCAGGACAGATTTGTTAGTTCTTTTGGCAGCCCATGGTACCTTCAGTATTCACCAACACCACAACTCAAAAGCATCAGCTCTTCAATCTTCCTTATTTAGTGTCCAGCTCCCACATGCATGTGAGGAGATTGAAAATACCATGGCTTGGATTAGGAGCACCTTGGTCTTCAAAGAGACATCTTTGCTCTTCAGCACTTTAAAGAAGTCTTTTGTAGCTGACTTGCCCAGTGCAATATGTAGTCTGATTTCTTGACTGGTGCTTCCATTGGTGTTGATTGTGGAACCAAGCTATTGTTTTAGTGTTTGCCTAGTATTTTTTACTTTCCTCTTTTTTATTTTATTTTGTTTGAGGTTACCCTGTGATTTATTATTTTCCTCTCAATATTAATACAGTCCATTTTATCTTGAAATTGTCTTGAATTCCTCTCCATTTGGAAGTTCTGTAACTACACTATTTATTCCCTCTTTTTTGCTTTGTAGTTGTCCTCATTTACAAATTGATGACTCTCTTTCATTGTTGTCAGTCTTGTAAGTTATTCTACTTTGGATGCTTCTATGTCTGGTGTGGTAGTAAGTTATGTGTCAACTTGGCTGGGCCTGATTTTGTGTGTCTGGGCAGCTGGATGTAGTTATTCTCCATGATAAGACTCCATGGTGGAATCTATTGGAGCAGCTGAGGAGCTGCCTTAGGGATGTGGTCTGCTTGCAGTATATAAGGAGAAGTGTTGAGACAGGTCTCTGAGCTTTTGGCATGCTTAGACCTGTATTTGGCCAAATCTTCATCTCAATGGCCTCCTGTGTTGTCTGCCAATCTTAGGACTGTTAATGGACTTGAATTAGTGGCCTGCCATGTTGCTTGATAATTTTGGGACTGTGCCATTTTATTTGCCAAGTGGGATTTTTTTTCAGCTTCAGCAGCCAGCAGCTGCCTGAACTAAGAGATACCTCCAGCTCCAGTGGGCTAGGAGCAAGAGGAAGAGATGAAGCCCAAGGTCAGGGGACTTTCACCCAGACCCAGAGCTGGCATTTTGAACTCAGACTTCTGGCTTCCTAAACTATAACAGAATAAACTGTTGTTAAAGCCATACTCATTTGTGGCATTTCTGTTAGAGCGGCACTTGTGGTTGTTGTTGTTATGTGCCATCGAGTCAGATCCGACTCATAGTGACCCCTCCTTGGATTTCTGAGGCAGTATCACTATGGAAGTAGATTGCTCCATCTTCCTTCTGAGGAGTGGCTGGTGGGTTTGAACCACCAGCCTTCTGGTTAGTGGTGAAATGCCTTAGGCACTACGCTACCAGAGCTCCTAATCTGGGTTGGTTTCTGGGTTAGGTTGTCATTTGTGTTAATTACAGGTTGTTGTCTGCCACTGTTGGTTCTCTGTCTGAAGGACTTCCTTTGCCATCTCTTGTAAACTTGGACTGTTTTTTACAAATTCCCTTAATTTCTGTTTATTGGGAAATATCCTAATTTCACCATCATATTTGAGGGACAGTTTTGCTGGATATATATTTCTTGGTTGGCTAATTTTTTTCCAAGTGTTTTATATATGTCTTCTCACCTGCATGGTTTCTGCCAAAAAAAATAGAGTTTAGTCTTATTGATTGCATTTTGTAGGTAAATTTTCATTTTTCCTGAGCTGCTTTCAAGATTCTCTCTTTATCTTTGGTTTTGGAAAGTTTGATTCTGATATGTCTTGGTGATTTTTTTTTTTTTTTGAGGGGGGGTCTCTTCTGTTTGCTGTTCATTGAGCTTCTGAATGCATATTTTCTCATATTAGGGAAGTTCTCTTCCAACAAATATTCAACAATTTTCTCTGTACTTCTTTTTGTCTCTTCTTCTTCTGGAATTTGATAACATGTAAGTTATGCCTCTTGATTATGTCCCAGATAAATCTTAAGCTGTCTTCATTTTTTTTTTTTTCATTCTTTTTTTTCTGTTTGTTCTCCTAACAAAGAAGTATTGGGAGGTTTGTCTTCAATCCCTCTAACTCAGTCTTCCATTGATTCTTTTCTACTCCTTGGCCCATTTGATGTGTTATCTATATCTGAAATATTTGTATTAATCTTATGGATTTCTATTTGCTGTTTTGTATGGCTTCTAATTTCTCATTTATTTTCTCTGTATGTTCTTGTATTGTTTTCCAGAATTATTCTAGGGTTTTTTCTTTGTTGTCTTTGCTTTTGTCAGTATTTCCCTGAATCTTTATCTCAATCTGTTGTAGGTACTTAGATATAATTCTTTTGAATTCTTTACCAGATATCTCCATTGCCATTTCTTCCTCAGGGAGGTTTTCTGGCTCTGCATTTTGTCCTTATTTGTACTATTTTATCTTACTTCTTTGTGTGAAATGAGATTGTCTATTGCTTCTGATTCATTGTGATATTGTTGTATTTGTATTTAATCAATGAATGTATGTTGATGTGCTTTGCCCAGTTTTGTTTTCTTTTGCTCTACCTGGTTCTGATAAGTCAGAGCACATGAGGCCGATGTGCTACTCTGTTCATTAGTTTGACAGAATTTTGGAGCTCACCACCTGTCCCCCTTGTGGGTGTGATAGAAGGATGAGAATATGTGCACAATTCTGTTTGCTGTGTATGTAGAGAGCAATTGAGGTTGAGCTGGTGTTGGTCACAGTCTATCATTGATCAGTTGGTTCAGGAGCAGGTTGTGACCCCTGCCCAGTGGGTGGGGCTGCAGGAGGTGATGGTGGGGTTGGATAGTGTAAGCATAGTTGACAAAAAAAAAAAAAAAGAAAGAAAGAGAGAATAGGAAATGGAAACAGGACAACAAAAAAGAACATAAGACATTAAAAGAGAGAGAGAGAAAATAAATAGGAGGAAAAGCAAACAACAACTAGAAAAAGAGAAAAAATAAATGAAAAGGAAAAGAAAAAACATTGGAAACACAGAAAGAAAAAGGTGAAAAACAAAAACTGGAGTAAGGAGTGGAATAGAAAGAAAGAGAATAGTGAAGAAAAATAGAATAAAAATGCAAAACAAAAACAAGGGATGGGAAAACATTTAAACAGAAAAGAAAGAAAAAGGGAATAAGGAAAAAAAAAAAAGGAAGAAAAGGAGAAAACTGTGGGAGTGACACCTGTGTGATGTTCCTGCTGACTGAACAAGCAGTGAGCAATAAGGTACCTGGTTCTGAAAGGAGTTCCTGCAGCTCTAAGAGGAAGCTGGGATCAGGGTGCCTGGACCCAAAAGGAGTTCCTGCCAGCCCAAAAAGTGGTTGAAAGCAAAGTGTCTGATGGCACAAGGAGTTGCTGCATGCCCACAGGCAGCTGGAGACAGAGTGCCTAGACCCAGAAGTAATTCCTCCTGGCCAATAAGGCAGTTAGGGGAGGGGTGCCTAACCCCAGAAGGAGCTCCTGCCATCCCAAAAGGCACCTGGGAGCAGGTCACCTGGACTTGGAGGAACTTCCTGCCAGCCCACAGCACAGCTGGGAACTGGGCACCTGATCCTGGAACTAGTTTCTTCCTGCCCAGGAGATGGCTGGAATCAGGGGGACAAGTCTAGGATGGAATTCCTTCAGAAGGTGAGTAGGGATGGGGATGGGAAGGTGAGGGCATGGAGAATAAGAATAATATCACACTTTTTGGTCACCAGCTCCACTGTGAGTGCCTCTGCAGTCTTTGGCAAGTGGAGCCAATTATTGTTTTACTGTTCAATTGGAACACTACTTGCAAAAATTCAAAATGGCCAATTGATAGTTCATATCTCCATTTATCTCCTTGTTCACAGTTTTCATTCAATTTCTTCAAGTTAGTATATTGAGTCACTTCTTTATCCTTTCCTTTCAAGTGGAATCCAGGTTATCATCTATATGTTTCACTTGGTTTCTTATTAGTTTGTTGTAGAGGGTCTAGGTATCTTGTCTACCAATTCTCTCATCTTGCTGAAAATCCTCCCTCTGTTTTGTTTAGCCTTTTATCTTTTCTTTTTCTCCTTCTTCCCTTGCACTTTATTATTATTATTATTGTGATTTGGCTGAAGATTTACAGAGCAAATTCACTTTCCATACAGCAGTTCATATACCCTTTGTCTCATGACATTGACCACAGTTTACCACAAAGCAACAGCTCCCCTCCCTCCTCCTCCCCACAGTTACCTCTACCCTGTGTCCATCCCTTCATGGGCTCGGGTCCCCTGAGCTGCCTGCCTGTATATAAGCAGCCCTTCTTTCTCCCATGATTGTACTCTCAAAGGAGTGTATCTACCTGAGGTAAATGTTCAACTCATATGCCTGTCTTTTGTTTGGCTGGAAACCACAGGTGTGGGTTCGATTCCAGACCCGAAAGGCAGCTAGGGGTCATAGTCTCAGTGATTCCACCCATCTCTATCGAACCAGCAAACCTGGTTCCCCCCTTTTTTTCCTCCAATGATTTTGAGTTTTGTTCCACATTGTTCTGACTCTCTATCAAGAATCTCCTACAGAGATGCCCTTTCAAGTGGATGACAGTGGTAGCCGGGCACCATCTAGTTCTTCTGGTCTCATAGTCATATAGGCTGCAGATCAGATGGTGTACCAGTCTCTAGGACTAATTATTTCCATGAATTTTGGTTTTCTTCATTTTTCTTTGTTCTGGATGAGGAGAGACCCATCATTGCATCTAGATGGCAGCTTGCTAGCTTTTAAGATCCCAGTCACTGCTTGCCAAGGTAGGAGGTGGAACAATGTTTTGTGTAGTATGTTATGCCAATTGAGATTGATGACCCCTGTGACTATGGTCCCAAGGCCACAGGTTCAACTACTCAGTCTCTCTGGGTAGATGGCTGTGACCAAGCAGTGACCACAACCTTGCCCCTTATCAGCTCTACTATAAACCTGGGAATTCTGATCATTCACATAAACTTGTAGGACCATTGTCTGCCAACCCTATATATGTACTTGGATACACTCCCCATTTCATAGACATACCTAATCATACAGCCTGTCCACCCATCTATCCATCCATATACCCATGTTTTCCTTCATTGACCATGCAATACTATATGTGCAAAAGGTTTCATATTTATTGTCTCTACCTCCCATATACCTCTCCATGTCTTTCTCATTCTCAATGCTGTCATATTGGTCACACAGATTTGGTACATTACCCTTCTCTTCACCCAAATCAATACTTATCTCTATCTATCTAACAGCCTTCCCTCCCCTTCCCTCCCACCCCTGGTAACCAACAAAGAGAATTTCCTTCTATAGATAAGCCTTTCCATAAATTTACAATAACGGACTAATACAATATTTGTCCTTTTGTGATTGACTTATTTCACTCAGTATAATGTCCTCCAAGTTCATCCACGTTATGTGTGTTTTGCAGATTCTACATTATTCTTTAGCGATGCATAAAATTCCATTGTGTGTATGTACCATAGTTTGGTTATCCATTCCTCAGTTGAAGGACACCTGGGTTGATTCCATTTTTTGGCTATTGTAAATAGTGCTGCAATGAACATGGGTGTGCATATATCTGTTCTTGTCATGGCTCTCACTTTTTTAGGGTATATACTTAGTAATGGAATGGCTGGGTCAAATGGTGTTTCTAATTCCAACTTTTGGAGGAATCGCCATACTGCTTTCCACAATGGTT
>NW_006921667.1:4169069-4169623 GCF_000298275.1 Orycteropus afer afer | reverse complement strand
CATCAGCAAATAGGGATAGTTTGACTTCTTCCTTACCAATTTGGATGCCTTTGATTTCCCTTTCTTGCCTTATGGCCCTGGCTAGGACTTCCAGTGCAATGTTGAATAGAAGTAGTGACAGCGGGCATTCTTGTCTGGTTCCGGTTCTCAAGAGGAATGGTTTCAGTCTCTCTTCATTGAGAGTAATGTTGGACACAAAAGTAATGTTGGCTGTTGGTTTTGCATACATGCCCTTTATTATGTTGAGGAATGTCCCTTCTATTCCTATTGATCAGGAATGGGTGTTGGATTTTATCAAATGTCTTTTCTGCATCAATTGATATGATCATGTGGTTATTCTCCTTTGTTTTATTTATGTGGTTGATGATGTTAATTGTTTTTCTAATGTTGAACCATCCCTGCATACCTGATATGAACCCCAGTTGGTCATGATGAATGATTTTTTTTGATATGTTGTTTGAGTCTATTGGCTAGGATATTGTTGAAGATTTTTGCATCTATATTCATGAGGGATATTGGTCTGTAGTTTTCCTTTTGAGTGATGTCTTTGCCTG
>NW_006921667.1:4157847-4166559 GCF_000298275.1 Orycteropus afer afer | reverse complement strand
TGATTTGGTTGCTGTCATTTTGATATGTGTTTTTCATGGTGTCCCTTGTTTCTTTGTTCCATATTATTTTCTGTGCTGAGCTCATTGTGTTTATGAATCCTGTTATCATTTCCTGTGTTGCTGTTGTTTTGGTATTTGCTGGGTATTTGTGCTTTTCCTCTTTTTTATTGTAATATGAAGGTTTATCATTTTTCTTTGAGGTTACCCTATGATTTATACTTTTTTCCCTGAGTTTAGAACACTCTATTCTGTCTTGCAACTCTGTTAACTTCCTCACCATTTAGAAGTTCTGTAACTGCACAGTCTTTTCCCTCTTTCTGTTTGTAGTTGTCCTCGCTTGCCAATTGATGTCTCTGGTTCCCTGTTTACAATCTTGAAATCTCATTTTATTTTGGCTATGTCCATGGCTGTGGTTTCTGTGTTATGTTATCTTGTGTATTAATGGTCTGTTAATATTTGCTATTTTTGGTTTTCCGATCAAAGTACTCCCTTTAGCGTCTCTTGTAAGGTTGGTCTGATTTTAACAATTCCTTTAGCTTCTGCTTATCTGGAAATCTCGTAATTTCACCATCATATTTGAGGGACAATTTTGCTGGTATATAATTCTCGGTTGAAAATTTTTCTCTTTCAGGGTTTTATATATACCATCCCATTGTATTCTCGCTTGCATGGTCTCTGCTGAGAAATCAGAGCTTATTCTTACTGGATGAACTTTGTATGTAACTTTTTTTTCCCGTGCTGCTCTCAGGATTCTGTCTTTGTCCTAAGTTTTGGTGAGTTTGATGGTGATGATTCTCGGTGATTTTCTTTTGGGGTCTATCCTGTTTGGGATTCGTTGGACTTCCTGAATGGATATGTTCTCCTCTTTCATCATATCAGGGAAGTTCTCCTCCAGAAAATCTTCGATGGTTTTCTCAGTGGTTTTATTTTTCTCTTCCTGTTCTGGAATTCCAATGACATGTAGATTATTTCTTTTGATGGTATCCCACATGAACCTTAGGCTTTCTTCATTTTATTTTGATTTTTTTTCTGACTGATCTTTTCCAAAGAGGTATTCAGGTATTTGTCTTCAATCTCATTAATTCTGTCTTCCATTGCCTCAATTCTACCCCTTTGCCCTTCCAATGTGTTATCTATTTCTAACAATTTAGTATTAATCTTCTGGATTTCTATCTGTAGATTTAGATTCATTTCTAATTTTTTATTTATTTTGTCATTTAGTTCTTGTATTTTCTTCCAAAATTCTTCTAAGGTTTTTTCTGTGTTTTCTTTGGTTTGTCTCTCAATCCTTTGAAGATACCTAAATATAATTCTTTCAATTTCCTTATCAGAGAGTTCCAATGCTGCTTCTTCCTCAGAGATGTGTTCTGGGTCTGTAACCTGTTCCCTTATTTCTACCCCTCTATCTTGCTTCATTGTATGGACTGTGATGCTCTGTTGTCTCTGAGGCATCATGGTATTATATTAAGATCTCTGTTAATTGTTTGTGAAGAGCAGCCAAGGATGATTCAGGCTCTTCTTGGTGTTTTTTTTTTTTATCATTGGCCCACTGGTGGAGGAGATGCTGGCTCTTGCTCAGTAAATGAAGTTGCAGGAGGTGTGGGTTACTTGTATCTTATGGGAACTGTTGTTGTCTCCCACTCAGTTAAGCAAAAATTACAATTGAATAACAATTGAAAAAACCAAAAGCACATGGACAAAAAATACACACTGAAATCACACAGGAACAGTAACCCAAAAAGAAAAAAAAAAGGAAAAGTGGAGAAAAGAAAAAGAAAACAGGTTAATATGCAATACCTGGGGTTAGGTCAGTAAAAGAAAAAAGGTAGAAAAGGAGAATAATGAAGAAAGAAAACAAAATAGCAAACAGAAAAGAGGAAAAAAAAAAAAGCAAAAGCAAAACAAAAACAAAAAACCCAACAAGTAACGGGGTTAGTCACTAGAGAATAAAAGAAAAAAAAAAAAAAAAAAAAAAAAAAAAAAAAAAAAAAAAAAACAGAAGGTGTAAACTATGACCTTTTCAGTTGTGTAGCACCAATTCGGAGAGTTCTTGGGGTTACTGGAAAGCAGAACCTCTTCCTAAGCCCTTGGAATCTGGTAGAGTGTTGTCTCTTTAGGTTGTCTCTAGGTGCTGGTTATGTGTTGATTTGTTTTGTCTTGGTTTTACCATTTAATATTTTGAAAAGCTGAAGCTGGTGTGTTTTATCTTAATATTGATTCAGGTGTGTTGGGTCGCTCTGCTGTTTTCTTTGTGATGGTGGAATCACTGTGTGTAGTGTGGATATGTGTGTCTGTTTTTCGTACAGAGGGTTTAGAGTTCAAAGTGTGAGGTTTTATGGTAATTGGCTGAATATGGTTTCTTCTATTGAATGAGTGAAGTTATTGGCGGAGAAGTTGGGAGCAGAAGAAGGAAAGCTTAGTGTTGCTAGGGTCGGTTTCTAGGGCTTTGAGGTGGGTATTATTGATGACATATTTATTTGCAAGACTGTGGCTCGGCCTCAGGAAAAAATTCCCCTTGTTAGAGGGTCACAAATTTCTGCTAATTTTAGGCACACTCAAAGGCCCCACCTCTGCCACCCCATAGTGCCAAAGTGCAGCTCCAAGGCAAAATTCAGGGACTGGGCTCAGTTGCAGTTTCTTTGTTCTCTGTGCCCCTTCTGCCTGTGGTGTTGACTCAATCCAGCCAGACCACCAATGGCCAGCTCTGGAGTTTGTCTGTGATACTGCCCACCTGCAGCACCAAAGATGCACACAATTTCGGTGTGTTGGACTCGGGGGAGTATCTGAGCAGGCTTTTACTTATAATGTATTTATTTGCAAGACCGCAGCTCAATCTCAGGAAAGATTTGTATTATTAGAGGGTCACAAATTTCTGCCAATTTCATGCACACTCAAAGCCCCCACCTTCACAGACCCACAGCACCAAAGCACAGCTCCAGGGAAAAATTTGAGTGAGTGTTCTCAGCTGCGGTTTTTCTGCTCTCCAAGCCCCGTCTGCCCGCAGTGGTAATGCAATCCTGCCCAACCGGCAATCATTGGCTCTGGAGTTTGTCTGCGATACTGCCCATCTGCGGCACCAAAGATGCACACAATTTTAGCTCTGGTGGATTCGGAGGAGTACCTGCCAGTGACCTGCAGTCCCGATAACTGTGGGAAAGAAAAGCACTGTGTCTCCCAGTCTGATCCAAACCCGCTCTGTAATCTACTGGGAGGGGAGGGAGTTAGCCTTTCTGGTGCACCAGTGAGATCTCCACCTGGGTATCAGCAATGGTGTCCGTGTCCCACTGCACCTTCACCTCCCAAATTACCAACAAAATCAGCCTCTAGAGACAGGTCTTTGCCGCTGCCCACTGGAATATTGTATTGGTCACTGGTAAGCTGCTATAATTGATCTCGTTCTTGGCTCGGGGATCTCAGGCTGCCGCCTCCACCCGGCAGACACTTACTACTCCAGAAAGGTTTCCAATGGTCTCTCTCAG
Organism: Orycteropus afer afer; assembly: GCF_000298275.1. Lineage (NCBI taxonomy): Eukaryota > Metazoa > Chordata > Mammalia > Tubulidentata > Orycteropodidae > Orycteropus > Orycteropus afer. The sequence continues at coordinate 4,163,080 of NW_006921667.1, read as the reverse complement.
GTGCCCGTTCATCTTCCAGTGGTAGCTCTTTCTTAAAAAAAATCTCCCTGTACCTTTCCTCCAATTCTGCTCTTCTGTGTTTGGTGCAATCTGGATCAATGAGCTGTTCAGAGCACCAAAAATCTCAATTCAAACTGTTGTACCTAGTTCTTAAAGTTCTTAGATGCCAGGGGGAAAAAACACGGTGCTCACTGGTGAGACTCCATTTTGAATCTTCCCTTGCACTTTATTTTTGATCCCTTGGGGTTGATTATCCACCTCCTACCACCTCCAGAATTAGCAGTACCCACCTCTCCCTGCTTTCTCGTGAATCAAGACTTTGTTCCTGCCACACCCACGTTTGACATCTAGCACTTTCACCAATACTGTGGTGTTTCTTTTTTCTCTTTCTCTTTCTTCTTTAGAGTTAGTTTCTCTAACTTTCCCCATGCCTTGTTTTTTCTTCCCATTTCTCCTTCCACCTGTCACTCTTTCTCTTTTTCTTTTTTTGATCACAAGGAGCAGATGTCTGTCCCCCATCCCCTCACCTCCACAGTCAGTAGAATTCACCCTAGGCCTACTCTGGACAGTGCTGCGTGCTCTTGTGAAGTGAGTTTTGTGTTCCCTCTGTAGCCATTTGCTGGCTAATGTGCCATTACTGTGCAACCTTTTTTCTTTTGTAATCCCTTTTCTTTTTTCTTTTCTTCTTAGGTCCCCCCCTTTTTTAAATTTCTTTATTATTATTGCTATTCCTCTTCTCCCCATTCTTGTTTACTTATTTTTGATACCATGGCACTGACACCCTACACTCTGCCATTTATGCCTTCAGTAGCACCTATCCCTGACCCTCTTTGTCCAGCAATGCATGCTTCTTTAGAGAAAACACCACAATCCTGCCAGAGCTGTGTTTACTGGCCAGTGCTTGTACCAACCATTGTGCTGTTTGGGGTTTCTTTTTTCTTTTCATTTTTATTTTTTTCTTTCTTCGTAGGTCTTCTCCCTCCCACTCTTTTTTTCCTGTCTTGACTTTTTAATCTTCCACTTCCCTCTCCTTTTTATTTATATATACATATATATTTCTCCTCTAGCATTCAAGAGCCAGCAGCCATTCCCAGCCATATCCACCATATCTGCAGCCCCACCCATTGCATGAGTGCCATCAGCTACTCCAGCACCATTTGATCGATGACAGACAGCTGCCAACAGCTTCCCTTACTTCTCCCACCTGCTCTGCACAACTAGTGATCAGAGAAGTATGTCTATACTCCCACATGTTACCAAATCCACTCACAGATAATTGGTGAACACTGAAATGCTGCCAAACTAGTGACCAGAGTAGTACACATGCCCCATTGTATGGTTGTATTTTTTAAAAGAAAGAAACAGAAAGGCAGGGAAGAGCAAACCAAGATACAATCAACAAATAATACAATAAGACCATAATGCCTTGGATCAAAAGACAACTTCACACAAAGAAACAGGACAAGATGGCTCAAACAAGTGACTGAAATACAGGGCCAGAAAAATTTTTCAGGGGAAGAAATGTTCTTAGAACTGCTTAATAAGGAATTCAGAAGATTTATATATAGGTCTTTCAGCAGTTTAAGGAAGAGATCAAGGAAACCATAGATAAAATCAAAGAAAACACAGACAAAACTCTATATAATTCAGGCAAACAATACAAGAAAAAATTGACAAAATATATGAAAAGTTAAACAGCATGCAAAAACAGCAAATAGAAACCCAGTCTCCACAAACACTGAGACAAGAAGAACTAGATGGTGCCTGGCTACCACTGCTGATCATTCTAAAGGGACTTCAATAAGAAGTCCTGGATAGATTGGGGGGAAATGTGGAATCAAAATAATAAAAATGACCAGGGTTATTGGTCTGATGAGGACTGCTAGAACTCTTGAGACTATGGCCCTTAGACACCCTTCAAACTAGGAACTGAACTTCACCACCATGACTCAACTGGCGGCCAAATGATACACCTATAAAGTGAACAGCAACACTAGAAGGGTATGCACTCATTACAACAATCAAGCATATGGTATCAAGAGGGCAGCATTTGCCCAGGGATAGAGCTAGGAAGGTGAGAAGGAATGAGAAGGAAGAACAAAGGGAAGGGTTGAGCCTAGGGAGGAAGTAAGAAGAATGTTGTTAGAGTAAGGGGATTGCAATAAATGTCACAAAACAGAATGTGTATAGATTGTTGGATAGAAAAAAAGCTCTGTAAACTTTCACCCAAGTCACAATAAAAAGTAATTTTTAAAAAATGTTAGAAATAAAAATACCATTTGATCCAGCAATACCACTATTAGTTATTTATCCTAAAGAAGTTAGAGCTGGGACATGAATAGATATATACACACCCACGTTCATTGCAGAACTATTCACAATAGCAAAGAGATGGAAACAACCTAAATGTTCATCAACAGATGGATAAACAAACCATGCTACATACATACAATGGAATAACATGCAACCTTAAGAATAAGGAAGAATCCACAAACTATGCCATAATATGGATGAACTTTGAAGACTTTATGCTGAGTGAAATAGGTCAATCACAGAAGGACAAATATTGTATGAGTGCACTATTATAAAAAGTCAAGGAAATGTTTACACGTGGGAAGAAATATTCCTTGATGATTACCAGGGATGGGAGGGGAGTGAAGGGATTTTTATTTAATTTCTTTAATTTATTTAATTTCTAGCTAGGTTTTGTTGTTATTGTTGTGTGCTGTTGAGTTGGATCTGACTCATAGTGACCCATCCTTGGGTTTCTGAGGCAGTATAGCTACGAAAGTAGATTGCCCCATCTTCTTTCCAAGGAGTGGCTGGTGGGTTTGAACCGACAGCCTTCTGGTTAGCAGTCAAGTGCCTTAGGTAAGAGACACATATTGATTTAGGTGAAGTAAAAGGCAATATACCAAAAATGTGTGACCAACACAATATTACTAGAGAAAAGGAAGACACAGAAAGGTTTGCAAGAGGCACAGACAACAAAGGTAAACACTATTACCCACCCAATACTGAATTTTCAGTATTAATAAACATGAATCTATAAGTAGATACATACATAGTCAAGCAAGATGATCAGGTGTGGGTAGGCAAGTCCATGACAATATAAAGGTTTGGGAGATGCTATTTTTACACACATATTAGTATATGCTATAAAAATCTAACAGGGGAAAAAGTTATGATAACTTCTTAGCCAAAACCAAACACCTTGAAAGAGTGAGTCATTGGGCCTCATAATCTAGGGGAACATCAAGCTTGATTGCTATAACACACTACACAAAACATTGTTCCACATCCTACTTTGGTGAGTAGTGACTAGGGTCTTAAAAGGTTGCAGGCAGCCATCTAAGATGCAACTATTTGTCTCTCCTTCTGCAGAGCAAAGAAGAGTAAAGAAAATCAAAGACATATGGAAACAACTAGTCCAAAAGACTGGGGAACGAAAGGAACCTCAGCCTCCATTACCCTGAAACCAGAAGAACGAGATGTTGCCTGGCTGTTACTGCCAAGCACTCTGAAAGGGATCGTATTTGGAAATCCTGGATAGAGTGGGAGAAAAATGTGAAACAAAACTCAAAATCATTAAAAAGAAAAGGCTTACGGGTCTGATAGAGACAGGTAAAACCCCTGGGACTATGACCCTTAGCCACCCTTTGGGCCTGGAACTGAACTTATTAAACTTATTACTATGGCTCAACTTTCAGCCAAATAATAGAAAGATCTATGAGGTAAACAGTAAGCACTCCTTAGAACAGTCAGCCATAATAGATTAAAAGGGCAACATTGGCCCAGGGATAGAGCTTAGAAGACAGGAATGCATAGAAAAGGACAAAGAGAAATGGTAACCACAGGGATGAGCTGTGAGGAGGGTTGTTACATTGTGGGGATTGCAATCAATGTCATGAAACAAAATATGACTAACCTACTGAATGGAAAACCAATTTACTCTGTAAACTTTCACCCAAATCAGAATAAAAATTTACCCTCCCCAAAAAAAGGAGATAAATGAAAATAATAATAATAAAATAACACTTGAAATTAGCCAAGTAACAGGTGAATAATGAAAAATGAATTATCTTTTTACTCAATAGTGACAGAAAGTTTAAAATTGTATAAAACTTAACTCCATTTTCATTACCAGCAAAAACATGAAGCACTTTGAAGTAAATTTAGCCAGTCATGCAAGATTCTACACTAGAAAAAAAAAATTTACTGAGATAAATTAAAGGCAACATAAATATTTGGAAAAATATACTATAATATTGATTGGAGTTCCAGTAAGATGGAGGAATAGGCAGACAAACGCAACACAGACCCTCTTCAACAAAGAAAAGAAAAACCAATTGACAGAGATACAGAAGATAATCCTGGAACCCTGAGCTTTGAAAGGAACTATACAGAAGTGGATTAGGCATGAACTAGTGGAAAAACCTGAACGAAAACAGTGAGTACAGAGATGGTCAGAGCTGTGGACTGTAAGCTACTCTGATGAGACCAACAGCCTGAATATTTCCAAATGGTGTTGGGACCAGAGAAATGACCTAAAGATCAGTCCTGGTCACCAAGAGCTGCAGGGACAACTGCTCTGGTGGCCTATGACTAGGAAGGGAAACAGCAAGCAGGGAAACAACCTGAGCTGTGGACTTTCTGCTGTCTGGAGGGGGCAGCCGTTTTGATTGTTTACACATGGCAGCCATTTTGGATATTTAGAGTGACCGAGGGTGCAGCCATTTTGAAGGTTTACAAGTGGTAACCATTCTGGATTTTAAAGTGATAGCATTCTCATTTGGATTCCAAGGACCTAAGAACAGGCTCAGGAGCTCTGGTAGCATAGTGCCTAAGGCACTTGACTGCTAACCAGAAGACTGGAGGTTCAAACCCACCAGCCACTTCTCAGAAGGAAGACGGGGCAATCTACTTCAGTAGTGATACTGCCTCAGCAACCCAAGGAGGGGTCACTATGAGTTGGGGCCGACTCAATGGCACATAACAACAACAACAACAACAGGCTCTGTTTGCCAGGGTCAGCAAGGACATATGAGGGGCTGACAAAGGAAAGGAGACAGGTGGTGAGTGTATAAGTGCTGTCAACTAGTGAATACAGGAGCACAGCACAGTACCTGCCTGTATAGATAACATACAAAGAAAACAAAAATTGTGGGCTAGTCACCCCAACATATAATCACGAATTAAATATAAACACAAAAATGTCATAATGCCTCAGAGA
>NW_006921667.1:4148906-4157342 GCF_000298275.1 Orycteropus afer afer | reverse complement strand
ACAAAATGAAGAAAGCCTAAGGTTCATGTGGGATACCATCAAAAGGAATAACCTATGTGTCATTGGAATTCCAGAACAGGAAGAGAAAAATGAAAACACTGAGAAAATTGTCCAAGATTTGTTGGAGGAGAACTTCCCTGATATGATGAAAGATGAAAATATATCAATTTGGGAAGTCCAATGAACCCCAAACAGGATAGACCCCAAAAGAAAAACACCAAGACATATCATCATCAAACCCACCAAAACCAAAGACAAAGAAAGAATCATGAGAGCAGCACAGGAAAAACCAAAAGTTACCTAAAGGGGCAACCAATAAGACTAAGCTCGGATGTCTCGACAGAAATCATGCAGGCAAGAAGACAGAGAGATGGTATATGAAAAACCCTGAAAGAGAAAAATTTCCAATCAAGAATTATGTACCCAGCAAAACTGTCCCTCAAATATGATGTTAAAATTAGGACATTTCCAGATAAGCAGAGATTAAGGGAATTTGTTAAAACCAGACCAACATTACAAGAAATGCTAAAGGGAGACCTTTGGACAGAGAAGTAACAACGGCCAACAACTGACCATTAACACACATGATAACATAACCCAGAAACCAACCCAGCTATGGAAGTATCCAAAGTAAATAAGCCTACAAGATTGTAAACAGGGAACCAGAGACACCAACCAACAAATGAGGACAACTACAAACCAAAAAGAGGGAAAAAATGTGTGTCGTCACAGAACTTCTAGACTGTAAGGAAGTCAAGACAACTACAAGATAGAATGAACTGTTCTAAACTTGGGAAGAAAACTATAAATCGCAGGGTAATCTCAAAGAAAAATGATAAACCTTCACACCAAAATAAAAAAGAGAACCAGCACAAATATTCAGCAAATACTAAAACAATAGCAATGAAGGAAATGATAACATGATTCATAAACAAAATGAGCTCAGCATAGAAAATTATATGGACCAAAAAAATCAACACAATGAAAAAGCACATGACAAAAATGACAGCAACAAATTCATATTTACTGATAATTACATATCTGGCAAGGGAGTTATCTCTAATATTGATAGAAAACTTCAACGCCTCAACACCAAAGGAATTAACAATCTAGTTGAAAAATGGGCAGAAGACATGAATAGACACTTCACCAAGGAGGATATTCAGGTGGTCAGCTAATACATGAAAAGATGCTCACAATCATTGGCCATCAGAGAGATGCAAATAAAAACAACAATGAGATATACCATCTCACCCCAGCACTGATGGCAAGGTTCATTGAGAGAGAAAATAACAAATGCTGGTGGGGATGTGGAGAGATTGAGACTCTCATACACTGCTTGTGTGACTGTGAAGTGACACAACCACTGTGGAGAGCACTATGGAAATTCCTTTGAAAGTTGGAATTGGAGATACCATTTGACCCAGCAATGCCATTACTAGGTATATATCCTAGAGCGGTGAGAGCCAGGATAGGAACAGATACATGCACACTCATGTTCATCACAGCACTATTTACAATAGCAAAAAGATGGAAACAACCTATGTGCCCATCAGTGGAAGAGTGGATGGCCAAACTATGGTACATACACTTACTGGAATGTTATGCAGCACTAAAGAATAATGTAGTGTCTGTAAAACACCACATAATATGGATGAACTTGGAGAACATTATGCTGAGTGAAATAAGTCAATCACAGAAGGACAAATATAGTATTAGTTCGTTGTTGTGGAGGGTCAAGGAAAGGTTTATATATGGAGGGAAACTTTCTTTGTTGGTTGCCAGGCGTGGAAGGGGAGGAGAGGGAACACTGCAAATAATAAAAATAATAATAATACATTGACCCATATCACTTTAGTTTTGTATATTTCACTGTACATAAATTATATTTCAATAAAATGCATAAAAAATTATTGATTAGAGTAATCAATACTCATGTCGAATAACTCTAGTTGATCTAAAAGGTTGACACAATCCCAATTATTACCCCAACAACCTTCTGTTGATGTTGTTGCTGCTGGTGATGTTGAAAACTGGTAGGCTTATTCTGAAAATTATATGAAAATGCAGATAGTATAGGGTCATCTTGAAATAATAATCTTGAAAAAAGAACTTATAGGGATGGCTTATCCTAACTGATCATTACATGTTTTAGGTCCACCTTTATATATCTTTTGTGAATTTTCTTTATATTTTATGCTTATTATATTCCTTAATTTTTCTGGAGGAGCTCTGGTGGCATAGTGCCTAAGGCATTTGACTGCTAACCAGAAAGCTGGCGGTTTAAACTCACCAGCCACTCCTTGGAAGGAAGACTGGGCAATCTACTTCCATAGCAATAGAACCTCGGAAACCCAAGGAAGGGTCGCTATGAGTCAGATCCGACTTGACAGCAGTGAATTAATTTTTCTTGGGTTTTCGTATATTTCTCTCCATTTTAAAGAATTCTGATGTTGTTGTTGTTAGGTACCAAGTCAAATCCTACTAATAGCAGCCCTATGTACAACAGAAAGGAACACTGTCCAGTCCTGCACCATCCTGACAAACGTTGCTACATTGAGCCCATTGTTGCAGCCACTGTGTCAATCCATCTTGTTGAGCATCTTCCTTATTTTCACTGAACCTCTATTTTACCAAGCATGATGTCCTTCTCCAGGGACTGGTCCCTCCTGATAACATGAGCAAAGTATGAAGTCTGGCCATCTTTGCTTCTAAGGACCATTTGGCTCTACTTCCTTCAAGACAGATTTGTTCATTCTTCTGGCAGCCCATGGTGTATTCAGTATTCTTTGTCAACACCATAATTCAAAGGCATCATTTTTTGTTTTGTTTTATTTTATTTTCCTTATTCATTGTCCAGGTTTCCCAAGCATATGAAGCAATTGAAAATATCATGATTTGGGTCAGGTACACCTTAGTCCTCAAGGTGATATCTTTGTTTTTCAACACTTTACAGAGGTCTTTTCCAGAAGATTTGCCGAATACAGTATGTCATTTGATTTCTTGACTGCTGCTTCCTTAGGCATTGATCGTGGCTCCAAGTAAAATGAATCCTTGACAATTTCAATCTTTTCTCCATTTATAATGATGCTACTTATTGGTCTAGTTGTGAGTTTTTTTTGTTTTCTTTATGTTGAGGTGTAAACAATACTGAAGCCTGTTGTCTTTGTTCTTCATCAGTAAACTGTGGCGATATATGTTTATTTTCCCTAAACCTCGTCCATAGTCCAGGAATGCTCCTTCCCAGTGAAAATCCTCCAGAATAACAGTGGGACACTTGGTGGGTTATACAGACTTAGTAAGAAAGTTATTGCAAGTGACTTGGGAAACAAATCATAATCTTCATGAAACCATGTGGATGTAAGTGAGACCCAAGGATTCTGAGATGGGATAGAGACACTTCAATTTCAGAGATAAAAACATCTGTTATAGATGAACTTGGAGGACATTATGCTGAGTGAAATAAGTCAATCACAGAAGGACAAATATAGTATTAGTTCGTTGTTCTGGAGGGCCAAGGAACAAGGAAAGGTTTATATATGGAGGGAAACTTTCTTTGTTGGTTACCAGGGATGGGAAGGGAGCTGAGGAAATACTACCAAAAAAAAAAGCATTGACCCATGTCACTTTATTTTGTGTATTTCACTGTACATAAATTATATTTCATTAAAATGCATTAAAAAATCTGGGCCCACAAGATGTAAGTTTTGGATTTAGTATCATATGAGAGTAGGCACAAGCTCAAATGTTCATATTCAGCATGAACCAATCATGAGTGTTAGCATAATTTTGAAAACATGAAAGAATGTCGAGGAGAATGCATAACTGGAAATATAATAAAAGTAGTCCTTGATCCACCTCCAAATTTCCCTTGCATTCCTGACAGCAAATTGCAACGTGAACTCAAATTCATCCATAAGGAACATAGAAAAATTTCTCTGCCAACTATCTGGCTGCTCACAAGGTTCATATATCATTATTTGCCAGGTATCATCATTAATTGGTTGATGATGATTTGAAAATGGGATAAAATTATCTACTCATTAGAGATAACCCCAGACTCAACAAGCAGGCACTGTTACTTGTACTTCAGCAAACACAACTATTGCTTGACTAGAGGATGAAGTCCCTACATAGGACTCTCTCACACATGGATATGACCAACTCCTTATAATGGCAACTTTTTTCTTTCTTGGAAGCCCCTGCTCAGTCTTGTATATAAATTACCTATTATATCTACCAAGTGGCTTCCAGTACCACCCTGTACTCCAGCTGTGTCCTGGACACCTCTTATCTTGTCACTACCATTCCCATGAGATAATGGTGAAAATGTTCAGAGGAAGAGCCTCCAAGGTCATTATTCCTTCTTGTTGCATCTATTAGGTGTTCAGTGTCTTTATGAATATCTGTATTCTCATGAAAATCACTAGTTCAAAGGACACACACAATGATACTGACATACAAGGCATGTTGTTCTGCTCATCCTTGGGTACCAGTGCAGGTATTGTCATGTTGTAGACAGTCCCCAAAACTATGTTTATTGGCTTATTGTCTGACTAGTGACTCCTTAGTGATTGTCCTGCAGAGACACCACCAGAAAGTGCAGCATATTCACACCCAACACCAGAAATATGACCCTGATACCAGTATCACCCACAACATCCTGATGCTGATGGTCACCATGGTCAAGTTTGGAATGTGTGAAGTATGAGTCTAAGAAAATTTCAAGATATAGAAAGTTAAATGGGACACAGAAAAATCAATACTCTAGGTATTAGTGAGCTGAAATGGACTAGTTTTGGCCATTTGAATCAGATAATCATATACCCTACTATTCCAGGAATGATAAATTAAAGAGGAAAGATGTTACACTCATCATCAAAAAGAACATTTCAAGATCTAGCCTGAAGTATAATGCTTCCAGTGATAGGTTGCCAAAGGGGCAGGAAGGCTACATCTTCTGACCTCCTCCAACCCCACAAGAGGAAGACAGAATCACCATCAGTAGACCAAGGCCTATTCCTGCAAGGCCAGACATGCTGCCACCCTCCAGCCCTTTCATCAACCCTGACACCAACCATTCCTCCCACAGTACCCACCACCTCTGTGCTGGGTTAGATAATTCGCTGCACTGGCCACACAGAACTCACAGATTATTGGCTTTTTTTAGGGAAGCAACAGGCTACAATTCAAGTTCAGGAACATGTGCCGTCTCTCTCAGCCCACTGTCTCACAGCCTACGTCTCACTCAGTCTCTCTCAGCAGTGTGTGTCTCTTGCATCTCTCTCTCAGCAATGTGTGTCTCTCACATCTTTCTCTCAGCAATGCATGTCTCTTGTGTCTTTCAGCTGGCAGTGAGAGATTCTTTCTGCCTCTAGGAGGGCTCCTTTTGAGCCTGGCAGAGTGGCAAAACCAACCAATCCCAACATCAGAATTCTATACTCCTGAGAGAGAGTGAACTTCCCAGAAAATTACTTCATGCTGCTCCCAACAGAAATACCCCAGGTGGATAACTTTAACGATCAGGGGCTACTCAGTTGTTCACAGCCAATTCTACCACAGAGCTTACAAAGATTTATGGCTAAAAAAGCCACACTATGTAATTTACTACACCACATAGGTTAACATACATACTAGAAGACTAGTTGCTACTACTATTATTCAAGTTTATACACTAAGCAATAAAGCCAAAATTGAATAAATTGAAGATTTTTACCAACTCTTGCAGTCTGAAGTTGACCTAAATGGTTAGGAAGTCCAGAAAATTGCAAGACAGAACAGACTGTTCTAAACTTGGGAAGAAAATTATAAATCACAGGGTAACCTCAAAGAATAAATTATAAACCTTCACATCAAAACAAAAAAAGAGGACAAGAACATATATTTACCAAATACTAAAACAATAGCAACAAAGAAATGCAAGCTGGCTTCAGAAGGGGTGTGGAGCAAGGGATATAATAGCTGATGTCAGATGGATTTTGGCTCAAAGCAAAGAATACAAGAAAGATGTTTACTTATGTTTTATTAACTATGCAAAGGCATTTGATTGTGTGGATCATAATAAATTGTGGATAACATTGAGAAGAATGGGAATTTCGGAACACCTGATGGTGCTCATGAGGAGCCTATACAAAGACCAGGAGGCTGTCATTTGAACAGAACAAGGGGATACTGCATGGTTTAAAATCAGAAAGGGGGTGTGTCAGGATTGTATCATTCCACCATACATATTCAACCTGTGTACTGAGCAAATAATCCAAGAAGGTGGATTGTATGAAGATGAAAGTGGCATTAGAATTGGAAGAAGACTCATTAACAACCTGAGATATGGAGACAACACAACTTTGCTTGCTGAAAGTGAGGATGACTTGGAGTACTTACTGATGAAGATTGGATACTACAACCTGCAGTATAGATTACACTTCAATATAAAGAAAACAAAAGTCTTCACAGCTGGACCAAGAAATGAGCATCACAATAGATGGAGAAAAGATTGAAGTTGTCAAAGACTTCATATTACTTGGTTTTACAATCTTTACTAATGGAAGCAGCAGTCAAGACATCAAAAGACGTATTGCATTGGACAAATCTGTTTCAAAAGAACTCTTTCAAATGCTCAAAAGCAAAGATACCTTCTTGGAAACTAAGATGTGCCTAACCCAAGCCATGGTTTCGTCATATGCATGTGAGAGCTGGACAATGAATAAGGAAGACTGAAAAAGAGTCAATGCTTTTGAGTTGTGGTGTTGGTGAAGAATGCTGAAAGTACTATGGACTGCTAAAAGAACTAAAAATTTGTCCTAGAAGAAGTGCAGCCAAATGCTCATTGGAACCAAGAATGGCCAGACTTTGTCTCACTCACTTTGGTCATGTTGTTAGAAAGGACTGTTCTCTGGAGAAGGATGTCATGCTTAGTAAAGTGGAGGGTCAACAAAAAAGTGGAAGGCCCTCAATGAGATGGATTAACACAGTGGCTTCAGCGATGGCCTTAGGTATAGTAGGGATCATGAGGCTGCCAGAAGACCAGGCAGGGTTTTGTTCTATTGTATATATGGTTGCTATGAGCCAGAGATGACTCGACTGCACATAACAACAAAACAACAAGCAACAAAGGAAGTGATAACATGATTCATAAACAAAACATGCTCAGCACAGAAAATTATATGAAACAAAAAAATCAGCAATACCACACACACAAAAAAATACATAACAAAATGAAAGCAACAAATTCTTACTTGTTGATAATTACACTGAATGTAAATGGACTAAATGCACCACTTAAGAGATGGGGAGTTGCAGACTGGAAAAGAAAACATAATCAGTATGCTATCTACAAGAGACACACCTTAGAGACAAAGACAAAATTGACTGAAAATCAAAGGTTGGTGTGGTAGTTAAGGTTGTATGTCAACTTGGCTGGGCAGCTGGATGTACTTATTCTGCATGGTGAGATTGGTAATTAACTCCATTGTGCATCTACTGGAGCAGTTGAGTAGCTGCCTTAAGGATGTGGGCTGCATCCAGTATATAAGAAGCAATTTTGAGGAAGGTTTCCATCTTTTTGGCATGTTTGGACCCTGCATATAACCAAGTTATTGTTCAACAGTCTGCCATGTCCTGCTGATCTTAAGACTCCTTCTGAATTTGGATTAGTAGCCTGCCATATTGTTTGGTAACATTGGGATTGTGCCTTTTTACTTGTCGAACTTGGATTTGTCAGTCTAAGCAGGTAGCAGCTGCCTGAGTGAAGGAAATTTTCCAGCTTCAGTGGGCTAGGAGCAGGAGACAAAGCTTAAGCCCAAGGTTGAGGGGCTTTCACCCAGCCCTTTGAGCCTGGCAATTTGAACTCAGACTGCTAGCCTCCAAAACTGAGAATAAATCATTGTTTGTTTGAGCCATCCCATTTGTGGTATTTTTCTCTTAGAGCAGCACTAGGTAACCAAAAACAGTTGGAAAAAGATACATCAAGCAAATGGCAACCATAAAAGAGTAGAAGTGGCAATATTAATTTCTGATAAAAATGACTTTAAGACAAAAAACACCGTAAGAGACAAGGAAGGACATTATATATTGATTAAAGGATTGACTGAACAAGAGGACGTAATCATAATAAATATATATGCAAACAATGAAAGAGCCCCAAAATACATAAATCAGACATTAAAGGAATTGAAAAGACAAATAGATGACTTCACAGTCATAGTAGGAGACTTTAAAAAAAACACTTACTATCAAAGATAAAACAACTGGAAATAAACTCAACAAAGGTACAGAACTAAACAACACAAAACTCAAAATCATTTGGAGAAAAAAAAAATGTGGGGTAGGTTTGCTGGTCTGATAGAGCCTGGTAGAACCACTGAGACTATGGCCCCTAGCTGCCCTTCAGGTCTGGAATTGAACCCACACCTGTGGCTTCCAGCCAAACAATAGAAA
>NW_006921667.1:4146923-4148686 GCF_000298275.1 Orycteropus afer afer | reverse complement strand
TATGTGAACTGCTGTATAGAAAGTGAATTTGCCCTGTAAAATTTCACCCAAATCACAATTAAAAAAAAAAAAAAAAAGACACCTACTATTGTCATTACTACTTTTGTCCTTTTACTATTATTCTTTATGCTTCCCCTCCAAGGTTCTAGTTTTCAGCTTTTTTTCTTTTCCCTGTCCCTGATTGCATTTTTCCTTTCTCATGGTTAACCCCGTTCCTTGTTTTTCTTTTTGCATTTTTTCCATTTTTTTCTTCATTATCCTCCTTCTCTACATTTTTTCTCATATTACCCTCTCCCCAGATATTGCAGGGGTTTTTTCTTCATCATCTTTTTCCTTTTTTCCTCTTTTTGGTTACTGTTCCTGTGTAAATACACAGTGCATTTCTTGTCCATTTGCTTTTACTTTTTTGATGGTTATTCAATTGTTATTTTTATTTGACTAAGTGGAAAACAGCAATAGTCCCCATATGACACAACTACACCCACACCTCCTGCAGCTTAAATTGCTGAGTGAGACCCACCAATTCCTTCTTCACCAGTGGGCCAACAATAAACAACAACCAAGAACAGCCTAATTCACCCTTGGCTGCTCTTCACAAAGAGTTAATGGAGATTTAAATACAATAACACCACAATATCTCAGAGACAACAGATCATCACAGTCCACACAAAGAAGCAAGATAAACCAAGAGAAACAAGGGAGCAGGATGCAGACCCAGAACACATCCCTGAGGAAGAAGCAGCATTGGAACTCTCTGATAAGGAAGCCAAAAGAATTATATTTAATTGTCTTCAAAGGATTGAGAGACAGACCAAGGAAAACACAGGCAAAACCCCAGAAGAATTCTGAAAGAAAATACAAGAATGAAATGACAAAATAAATGAAAAATTAGAAATGATTCTAAATCAATGGATAGAAATCCAGATGATTAATACTGAATTGTCAGAAATAGATAACACAATGGAAGGGCAAAGGAGTAGAATTGATGCAATGGAAGACAGAATTTATGAGATTGAAGACAAATACATGAATACTTCCTTGGAAAGGGATCAATCAGAAAAAAAGATCAAAACAAAATGAAGAAAGACTAAAGTTCATGTGGGATACCATCAAAAGGAATAACCTATGTGTCATTGGAATTCCAGAACAGGAAGAGAAAAATAGAACCATTGAGAAAATTGTCGAAGATTTATAGGAGGAGAATTTCCCTGATATAATGAAAGATGAGAATATATCCATTCAGGAAGTCCAATGAACCTCAAACAGGAGAGACCCAAAAAGAAAATCAACAAGATATATCATCATCAAACTCATCAAAACCAAAGAGAAAGACAGAATCCTGAAAGCAGCATGGGAAGAACAAAAAGTTACTTACAAAGGACAACCAGTAAGAATAAGCTCTGAATTCTGAGCAGAAACCATGCAAGCGAGAAGGCAATGGGATGGTATACATAAAACCCTGAAAGAGAAAAATTTTCAACCAAGAATTATATACCCAATAAAATTGTCCCTCAAATATGATTGTGAAATTAGGAGATTTCCACATAAGCAGAAACTATGGGAAATTGCAAAAAAAAACAGAGCATCTTTACAAGAGATACCAAAAGAAGTCCTTTGAACAGAGAACCAAAAATAGCAAATAACAACTGACCATTAATACACAAGATGACATAACACAGACACCACAGCTATGGACATATCCAAAGTAAAATAAGCTTACAAGATTGTAAACAGGGAACCAGAGACATCAATTGGCAAGTGAG
>NW_006921667.1:4131755-4132907 GCF_000298275.1 Orycteropus afer afer | reverse complement strand
ATTTTCTTTGTTGGTTACTAGGGGTGGGAGGGGAGGGGAGGGAACACTGTTAGATAGATAGAGATAAGTATTGATTTGGGTGAAGAGAAGGGCAATGTACCAAATATGAGTGATCAAAATGGTAGCATTGAGGAAGAGGAATACATAGTGAGGTACATGAGAGGTACAGACAACAAAAATGAACCCTTTTGCACATATAGTACTGCATTGTCAGTGAAGGTAAACATGGGTATATGGATAGATAGATGAGTAGACAGGCTGAACTATTAGGTATGTCTATGAAGCGTGGAGTGTACCCAAGACCATGTGTAGGGTTGGCAGACAATGGTCCTCTAGGCATATTTATATGAATTAGTATATAGTAGAGCTGACAAAGGACAAGGTTGTAGTCACTTCTTGGTCACAGCCAGCTACCCAGAGGAACCAAATAGTTGAAATTGTGGGCTCGGGAACATAGTCGCATGGGACATCAAGCTCATTTGGCATAACATACTACACACAACATTGTTCCACCTCCTACTTTCGCGAGTAGCGACTGGGATCTTAATAGCTTGCAAGGAGCTATCTAGATGCAACGATGGGTCTCTCCTTGTCCAGAGCAGAGAAGAATGAAGAAAACCAAAGATTCATGGAAACAATTAGTCCTAGCAACTGGTACACCATGCCATCTGCAGCCTATATGACTATGAGACCAGAATAACTAGATGGTGCCAGGCTACCAATGTCAACCACTCAGAGGGGGATCTATGTAAGAGATCCTGGATATAGAGGGAAAACAATGTGGAACAAAACTCAAAATCATTTGAGGAAAAATAACAAGAGGGGGGGACCAGGTTTGCTGGTCTGATAGAGCCTGGTGGAACCACTGAGACTATGGCTTCTAGCTGCCCTTCAGGTCTGGAATTGAACTCACACCTGTGGCTTCCAGCCAAACAAAAAACAGGCATAGGAGTTGAACCTGAGGAAGATACACTCCTTGGAGAGAACAATCATGGGAGAAAGAAGAGCTGTTTATGCACAGGGATTCAGCTCAGGGGGCAGTGGTGCATGGAGGGATGGACACAGGGAAGAGGTGACTGTCGAGAGGAAATGTGAGTGGAGTTGTTGCATTGTTGTGAATTGTGGTCAATGTCATGAGACAAAGTATATGTG
>NW_006921667.1:4126255-4131440 GCF_000298275.1 Orycteropus afer afer | reverse complement strand
TTTTGTGTATTTCACTGTACATAAATTATATTTCAATAAAATGCATTAATAAAAAATAAAATAATTACCTGATAACGTGGATGAACTTGCTGGACATTATGCTGAGTGAAATAAATCAACGACAGAAGGACAAATATTGTATGAATCCAATATTATAACAGATTAAGGAAAGGTTTATACATGGAAGGAAACTTTCTTTGTTGGTTTCCCAGGATGGAAAGGGAGGAGAGAAGAGGGAAAATTGCTAGCTAGGTAAAAGACACATATTGATTTGGGTGAAGGGAAAGGTAATACACCAATAGTAAGTGACTAGCACAATAACAGTAAGGAAAAGGAAGACATGAAGAGGTTCACAAGACAACAAAGGTAAATACTTTTACATCCACAATACAGCATTATCAGTAATAACAAATATTAATCTATAGGTGGATACATAGGGAGATAGGCAAAATGATCATGTATGTAGGCAAAAGAAAATATACCTATGACCACATATAAGTTTAGCAGATGATATTTCTACATACATATTTGTATAAGCTATGAGAATATTCATATATATAATAGAGCTAACAGGGAGCAAAATTTTTATAATCTCTTAGCTACAGCCAACCACAGTAAGGCAGCAAGATTTTGTGCCTCTGGGCTTGGGACCATAGTGATGGGGGACATCAAGCTCAATTGGCAAAACAAACAACACAAAAACATTGTTCTTCATCCCACTTTGGTAAGTAGCAACTGGGGTCTTAAAAACTTGCAAGCAGCCACCTAAGATACAATACTTGGTCTCTCCTCATTCACAGCAAAGAAGAGTGAAAAATGTCAAACACACATGGAAACAATTAGTCCACGGGACTAGTAGGCCACGGGAACCTCAGCTTACAGGACCCTGAGACTGCCCAGCTACCACTGACAGAACATTTGGAAAAGATCAAAATTGGGTATCCTAGACAGAATGGAAAACAAATGTGAACTGAAACTCAAAATCATAAAAAAGACCAGGCTTACTGGTCTGATAGATACTGGTGAACCCCCTAAGACTATAGTCCCTAGTCATCCTTTAGGCCTGGAATTGAATTCACTCCAATTGTTAACTTCCAGCCAAACAAGAGACAGGCTTATGAGGTGAACCATTACATTGGGTAAATACACTCCTTTGAACAATTAACCATAGAAAAGGAGAAAGGCAGCATTTGTGCAGAGAGATAGCTCAGAGGGCAGGAATACATAAGGAAGAAGGATTCAGGGAAAGGATAACCATAGGGAGGAAGTGGGAAAAGATCTGCTACATTGTGGGGATTGTAATCAATGTCATGAAACGCAATGTGTAAGAACTATAGAATGAAAAACAAATTTGCTCTGTAAACTTTCACCCAAATCACAATACAAATAAAAGACCAAGCTTACTGGTCTGAGCTTACTAGTCTTACTGGTCTGAAGACTGATGGAACCCCTTTAGACACCCTTAAGTTAGAACGTGAACAACAACAAAAAGAAGAGTTACGATGGCAAATATTTGTTATATATATTTCACCACAATAAAGAAAATTTTTAATGTTGTCATAAACGTTTTTTATACATCAAAGTTGGTCCTTCAGGATTCTCCACTTCAAGTGCCTGAAGTTGAAGTCTGAGCTGTGGGCAGCTTAGAGATTGGACCTCTTCTGCTTTAGGTGGTTGGGCCTCTCCCCTCCTTTCCTCTTCTCTCTTTGAACAAACAAGGTGGATCCACACTTTACAGTCAACTGGTCCTCAGTATCCTCTGCCTTCAATAGCAGCGTGGACTGCACTGATTAAAAAGCCCAAAATAGAATCCAAAAAAAAAAAAAAAAACCCACTGACCTTGAGCTGATTATGACTTATAGCAACCCCCATTGGGTTTCCAAGGTTGTAAATTTTCATGGAAGTAGTTTGCCTTATCTTCCTCCCACAAAGCAGCTGGTGGGTTTGAACTGCTGATCTTCTGGTTAGCAGCCAAATGTCTTACCCACCATGCCACCACAGCTCCTTCAAAATAGAATAAACTGCATTAATTTGGGGCCTCAAAATAAAAACCACATTTGATTTTATAGAAACTTGAGCTAAGTCTAAGAATTGTTTTAGACACCTCAAACTCCAGAACTAATTGAAAAGCAAAATAGAGGCTTCAGACATCTCTCCTATGCAGTGCAGCCCTGAACTAGAGTTTACTTGGTTCAGGTTTCTGATCTTTTGACTGGCTATACAGAGATGATATTGCACATGAGAGACAATCTCTGACTAAGGCATCCTCACTTGTGTTTTACTCAACCTCCTGGAAGGAAGCTGAATCGCATTCCTCCCAGCTTATGGTTAGTGTCCCCAGACATAATGGACCCAAGGAACCATCTGCTTTGCCATCTGACTCTACCACTAGAGGGCATGGCTCCCTGTGTTCCAGCCCTGGCTTAACTATTTAGTGTGAATATTGTAAAGATATTTTAATTTTCTATTTTAGACCTACACAAATCTAAAATCTTTATAATATTCACACTTCTTAACATCTTTAAATGTTACAGTGTACAAATTGCATGCAAATAATATCCCTTCTATCTTCGTAGTCTTTAGTCTTAATGAACTTGTTTCATTCCTCCTTCAATACAAAGACTGGGCAATTTACTTCCGTAGAAATAGGGCCTTGGCCTCAGAAACCCAAGGAATGGTTGCTTTGAGTCGCAATCAACTCCACAGCAGTGAGTATGTATGTAAGTATAAACACAAACAGTGATTTAAAGTTAATGATGACTATCTGCAGTGAGTAAATTACCTGGTATGGCTCTTCTAGCCATAGGTCTTTGTAAACTCTGTGGTGGAATTTGCTGTGAGCAACTGAGGAGCTCCTGATTGTAAATGTTATCCACCTGGGGTCTTTCTGTTGGGCGTGCCACAAAGCAATGTTCTGGGAAGGTCACTCTCTCTCAGGTGCTTGGAATTCTGATGTTATGATTGGCTAGTTTGGCCACTCTGCCAGATTCAAAAGGAGGCCTCCTAGAGCAGAATGCTCTCTCTGACCTCTGGTTGAGGAAGACGTGTTGCTGAGAAAGAGACACCTAGAGACATGCATTGCTGAGAAAGAGACATCAAGAGACATGCATTGCTGAGAAAGAGACACACATTGCTGGGAGAGAGACTGAGAGAGACTGTTGGGTGAGAGAGAGTGGGCTGGGAGAGAGACTGAACATTGTTCTTGAACTTGAATTGTAGCCTGGTGCTTCCCTAATAAACATGAGTTCTATGTGGCCACTGCAGTGAATTATCAAACCCAGCAGAAAGGTGGTGACTGCTGGAGGAGAAACGGTTTGTGTCAGGATTGGTGAAAGGGCTGGAGGGAGGCAGCATGTCTGGCCTCACAGTAATGGACCTTGGGCTACTGATAGTGCTTCTGTCTTCCCCTTGTGGGGTTAGAGGAGGTCAGAAGATGTGGCCTCCTTGCCCTTTTAGCACTATCTCATTAAAGGTATAGGAAGAAATTTACATGTAGTATCCCTCTAACAGGGGAGCTCTGGTGACATAGTGCCTAAAGCATTTGACTGCTAACCAGTACACTGGTGGTTCAAACACACCAGCCACTCCTCTGAAGGAAGATTGGGCAATCTACTTCCATAGAAATACTGCCTTGGAAAACCAAGGAGGGGTCGATATGAGTCAGATTCTACTCAATGTCAGTGAATTTGGTTTGGCTTGGTTTATCCCTTTAACTGATCGATTTAAATTTGATCCACTGATTTGCACCACAAACTTCAAAAGGTGGATCACTGTAATAGATGTAATGGCCTGATTCTTCTAAAGGCAGTTTAGGATCAGCTGTAGCAAACTGGGCCAAATTCTCAATTTTTTTTTTCTCACTTCAACACCAATTTCCTTTAATTCTTCAACACTGGCAAATTTGCTGTTCACCTTTCTATCCTTGAGAAGCATAATAGGATCACTCTTACTTCTTGCTTCCTGAATTTCTGATGGCATAGTGCCTAGGGCATTTGACTGATGACCAGAAGGCTAGTGGTTCAAACCCACCAGCTGCTCCTTGGAAGGAAGATTGGGCAATCTACTTCTGTAGAAGTACTGCCTCAGAAACCCAAGGATGTGTCACTATGAGTCAGGACCTACTCAACCACACTGAGTTTTTAGTTGAGTACAATACAATATCGACTCCAGGATCACTCATATTGTGTCCATGGTAACAGTAAGTCTGGTGCTCTATCAGACAAATATTATATGATCTCATTTATATTAAATAAGCAAGTATATAGAAAGCAAAGATTATTAGGGGTGAGAGGGAGGGGTAAAGGGAAAATTTTTACTCACAGACCTTGAGATTATATTAATGGTGGTGGAATTATTTTTAAAAGGATAGGGAGAATGGTTGTGCAACATGAAGAATGTAAGCAGTGTCACTAAACATATGCCAAAGGGACAGGGAGGCGGCATCTTCTGACCTCCTCTAACTACACAAGAGGAGGACAGAATCACCATCAGCAGCCCAAGGCCTATTCTTGTGAGGCCAGACATGCTGTCTCCCTCCAGCCCTTTCTCCAACCCTGACATCAACCGTTCTTCCCACAGCACTCACTAGCTCTCTGCAGGGCTTGATAACTCAATTGCAGTGGCTGCACAGAATTCACAGACACCACTCACAGATTATGGGGTTTATTATGGAAGCAATAGGCTACAATTCAAGTTCAGGAACATGCTCAGTCTCAGCTGGCTGTCTCTCAGCAGTGCATGTCTCTCTCACATCTCTCAGCAGCGTGTTTCTCTCAGCAGCACATCTTTCTCAGCTTACAGTCAAAAAGACTCCTTCTGCCTCTAGGAGGGCTCCATTTGAGCCTGACAGAGTGGCCAAAACCAACCAACCCCAACATCAGAGTTCTACACACCTGAGAGAGAGAGCGAGAACTTCTCAGAAATTACTTCATGCTGCTCCCAACAGAAATACCCCAGGTGGATAACTTTAACAATCAGTAGCTACTCAGTTGCTTATGGCATGGTCCAACACAGAGTTCACAAATACTATGGCTAGAAAACCTATAGTATGTAATTTACTACACTCAACATACATATGTTGTTGTTATTTGCCGTCGAGTCAGCCCCGACTCATAGCAACCCCTCCTTGGGTTTCCAAGGCAGTATCACTACAGAAGTAGGATTGCCCAACCTTCCTTCTGAGGAG
>NW_006921667.1:4117224-4124935 GCF_000298275.1 Orycteropus afer afer | reverse complement strand
CAGCATAATGTCCTCCAAGTTCATCCACGTTATGCGGTGTTTTGCAGATTCTACATTATTCTTTAGCATTGCATAGTATTCCATTGTGTGTATGTAAATTGGTGAATGTTTTGATGTGTATATTTTCACACAATAATAATTTTTAAAATTATATATGTTCTTATGTTTTATTTAAGGAGCTCTATTGGTGCTGCGGTTAAAGCATTGGGCTGGTAACCAAAACATTTTCAGTTTGAACCCACCAGCTGCTCTGTAGAAGAAAGTTGAGACAGTCTGCTTCTGTAAAGATTTACAGCCTTGGAAACTCTATAGAGGTCGCATGAGTCAGAATCCACTCAATGACAGTGCATTTGAGTTTTACTGTATTTACAATAAGAAAAAGGAAGGACAGAGTGCAGTAGATACTTCCTTTAAATTAGCTGATAAATGACACAAAACATCAGTTCTCACTTTTACATGATCTTGAAATTTATTCTGAATCCTCTGCTGGAACGTTTTCCCTGATGATATGATATCCACAGATGAGTTCCAAGAAAGTAGAATTTAAAATGTGGTGTACAAATTCTAGGAAGTTCTCTAAAACTGTCAAATTTGGATGAAGACCATTACTTAGGTTTGTAATGGGCTGGTTTGCACAGCTCGTGTGAATTTCCCAAATTCCACATTTTCCCATACATTAAACAACCACTAGATGATGCTATTCATAGTATTCAAGCCTCAAGATGCAATGTTAAAGGATTTATTGGGTAAAATAAAAGGATTCTTAAAGGGTAAAATACTGAACTACGCAGAAGTGTCAAAAGAAGATGGAAGGAATAAATAGAGACACTGTACCAAACATAATTGGTTGACATTCAACTATTTCAGGAGATATGATCGAGAACAATTGTTACTGAAAGAAGTCCAAGCTGCACTGAAGGCGCCGGTGAAAAATAAGTCTCTAGGAATTTATGAAATACCAATTGAGATGTTTCAACAAACAGATGCAAAAATGGAAAAACTCACTTGTCTATACCAAGAAATTTGGAAAGCAGCTACCTGGCCAACTAACTGGAAGAGGGCCATGTGTGTGTCAATCGCAAAGAAAGGTGATCCAATGGAATACAGAAATTATCTAACAATATCATTAATATCACACGTAAGTAAAGTTTTAATAAAGAGAATTCAAAAATGGTTGCAACAGTACAATAACAGAAATGTCAGAACATCAAACTGGATTCAAAAGAGGGTGTAGAAAGAGGGATATCATTGCTGATGTCAGATGGATCGTGGCTGAAAGCAATGAATACCAGAAAGGTGTTTATCTATCTTATATTGACTATGCAAAGGTATCAACTGTGTGGATCATAACAAATTACAGATAACGATGCAAAGAATGAGAACTCCAGAACACTTGTCCTCATGAAGAACTTGTGCATAAATCAAGAGTAAGTCATTTGAACAGAACAAGGGAAAGCTGCATGATCTTAAATCAGAAGGTGTGTGTTTGAATTACATCCTTTCATCCTATTTATTCAATCTATATGCTGAGTAAATAATCCAAAACCTGGAGTATATGAAGAAGGACATGGCATCAAGTTTGGAGAAAGACTCATTAACAACCTGTGATATGCAGATGACACAAACTTGCTTGCTGAAAGCAAAGAGGATATGGAGCACTTACCAACGAAGATCAAAGACTGCAGCCTTCATTATGGATTACACCTCAGTAAAAAGAAAACAAAAATCCTCACAACTGGACCAATAAGTATCATCATGATAAATGGAAAAAAGATTGAAATTGTCAAGTATTTCATTGCACTTGGATCCACAATCAATGCCCATGGATACAGAAGTCAAGAAATCAAATGACCTATTGCATTGTGTAAATCTGCTGCAAAAGACCCCTTTAAAGCACTTAAGAGAAAAAATGTCACTTTGAGGATTAAGAAACACCAGACCTAGCCATGGTATTTTCAATCACCTCATATGATTGTGAAAGCTGGACAATGAATAAGGAAGAAAAATCTATGCTGGAAGAAGTATAGCTGGACTGCTCCTTAGAAATAAGAATAAGGAGACTTGATCTCACATACTTCAGTCATATTATCAGGAGGGACTAGTTCCTGGAGAAGACATGATGCTTGGTAAAGCAGAAGGTCAGCAAAAAAGAGGAAGACTTCAAAGAGATGGATTGACACAGTGGCTTCAACAATAGGCTCAAACATAGCAACAATTGTAAGAATGGCACAAGATTGGGCATTGTTTCTTTCTCTTGTACACGGAGTTGCTATGATTTGGGACTGACTCAATGGCACTGTTTTGGTTACTGAGTGCCATTCTGACAGGAATATACCACAAATGGGGTGGCCTGAAAAAACCGGAGTTTATCTTCTTACAGTTTTGGAGGCTTTAAGTCTTGAAGTTCAAAGTGCCAGGCTCTAGGGGCTGGGTGAAAGCCCCTCAGCCTTGGGCTTCAGCTCTGCCTCTTGCTCCCAGCCCACTGAAGCTAGAGGCATCTCTTCACTCAGACAGCTACTGGCTGCTGAGGTTAACAAGCCCAAGGTTGACAAATAAAATGGCACAGCCCCAATGTTACAAAACAACATGGCAGGTCATTGATTCAAATCCATTGAAAGTCCCAAGGTCGACAGAGCATGGCAGGCTGCTGAACAATGACTCGGCTACATGCAGGGTTCAAGTGTACCATACACTTGAACTGCTCCAATACATTCCACTGCTCCAATACATTCCACCATGGAGTTAATTACCAATCTTACCACAGGGAATAACTACATCCAGCTGGGCAGCCACTCAACCAGGTCTAGCCAAGCTGACACACAAACTTAACTAACACAGGCACCTAACAGTAACTACAACAGATTCTGGTAGGGCAAATGGTTAAGTGTTCAACGGCTAACAGAAAGATTAGTTGTTCGAACCTACCCAGGGGCTCCATGGGAGAAAGACCTGTCAATCTGTTTCTGTAAAGATTATAGCAAAGAAAACTGGGGCAATTCTACTCTGTCACATGAAGTCGCTGTAAGTCACAATCAACTGGACAGCACCTAACAACAGATGCTACTGATGTGCCTCCCAAACAGGCTATGCTTCATTCCCTCCCCACCTGTTAGGAAGTGACAAACATTCATGGAAATATTTTATGTTAGGACATAGGTCTACGCATTTTTATGCAATGTAAAGTCCAGTGACTTGAAAACATGGCTTTTTCTAAAACACCTCCAATTCCTCTCCTGAGTAGTGATTTGAAGAGGAAATCATAAAGATCTACGGTGAGTCTTCTCTGGGCCAGGCTATTTTCCTACAGTTTGTCATTTAATCTCTGTGCCAGGTGTCTTCTGTTTGCCCTTTGGATCCAATCAGTACCCATCTGTTCTCCAGAGGCTGAGCTATAGAGACTGCATCAGTGAGTTCCCTCCTCTGGCTTTCCCTGGGTTTGGCCAAGGGAAAGCACTAGCAGGATGTGGCATGTGGATAGTGGAGCTGAGGTATTTGTTCCCCAGTTCCCTTTTTGCAAAGCCTATATGAAATGGGCCCTACACCACAACCACTCTGTCTCCAGGTTCTGGAAACCACTCCTTTTCCTGGGTCCTTCAGCTCTAGGAAAGTGACAACCCTATTATTCCTAGTCCCTAGTCCTGGAGTCTGCACTATTACTTGTGGTTACTCTATGCCTTAAAATCCATTACCATACCCACACCTGCGGAAATAGTGCCTTTGAATTACCCAATTAAGTATGTCATCTGTTTTCTTGACCTAGAATGACATAATCCCTAAAGAGATCAGGAGTAACTCTTCCAAGTTTAAGAGTCATTGGGTGACATAACTACCTGGGAAACAGGTCTATCTGTTTTCAAAGCCCTTGTACCTTCTGCCACTGCCCAGGAAAGAGTCTGCTGGCAGGAAAGGGAACACCCAGAATGACACCAAGCACTGGGATGAGGAAATTGATTCTTCTACTCCAGGCTTAGACCACTACATGCCCCAGCATCCTTGTCCAAGTCTATCTTCCTCCTCATGATTCAGCTGTCATTGCATTTGTCCAGGAAGCCCTTGTTTGCAGAGTTCAGAGCAGCCTGTTCAATGAACTGTGGTGGTTTTAAAATATGTCCACAAAATTTTTTGAGATCTCTCTCATGGAGAGGTGGAGCTTAATTGGTCTTCTTTCAATATGGGCTACCCTTAGTAATGTGGTGTCATGGAATGATTTCTGAAGCAAGATCATAAAAGCAGATTAGCTTTCTTCTGGCTCTCTCTTGAGACACTCATTCACGGGATCCAGAAGCCATGCTGTGAAGACACCTAGACTACACAAGAGATCACATGTAGTTGATCCAGATGAAAACCCCTTCCCCCAAGGTCTCTAAAGTGAGAAGGCCTTGGAAACAGCTTCTGCCCCAGCAATGTCCTCTCTACAATTGCATGATCATCCCAGAGAGAATTGCCCAGTGGAGGCCAGTCAACCCCAAAAACTGGGTGAGATAAAAATTATAAAATTAATGCCATTAAGTCACCAAGTTTTGGAGTAATTTGTTACAGAGTAATAGAAAATTGATAAACTCCCTTCTTAATAAGAGTGATAAAGGCACAAATGGTGATTCTCTTCAAAGTGTTCCGGAAGACTACCAGTTGCCCTCTTGTTGCCTCCAATTCATAGACGGCCACCCCATCTGGGTGTGTCAGAGTAGAACTGTACTCCATAGGGTATTCAGGCTTATTTTTCAGAAGTGCATCATCAATCCTTTCTCCCAAAGAGCCTTGGAGTGGACTCAAATTATCAGCTTTTCAGTTATGAGCCAAGTGTACTAACCATTTATAGGACCCAGCATTCTGGGAAGCAACTCTTCCCTAATTCTCTTTAAAATTTCCAAATTCATGTTGTGAATATATATATATATATATATATATATATACACACACACACACACACACACACATAATACCTTATACCATGAGCCATTTATGTACAACAAAACACCTCACAGCTCTTGGTTTCTTGGTTTGGAAGTTTAAGGTCATGGTTTCATGGGACATCCCAGATAATTGGCCTAATATTATATTTTGTGTTTTGGTTCTCCTTCTAGTTCATTACTTATTGCCTGGGGTCCTGAAAGCTTGGAGGCAGCCATTCAAGGTACAATAATTGGCCTTTGTTAGCCTGGAGCACCAGAGGAGGGAGAGTCAGGAATAGGAGGAAGAAATAGAATATGTGGCTAATTGCCTCCATGAGCAACTGCCTCCTTTGCAAAGAGATCAGAATTAGATGGTGCCCAGGAACTATTACTGAACTTTTTATTATCAAAGCGTCTATAGAAGAATCCTTATCAAAAGGGGGGAAATGTAGAAAGGAATTTACAATTATCATGGAATCCAGACTTTCCAGAGCCATTGAGGCTGCATGAATCCCCAAAATTATTGGCCTGAAATATCCCTTGAAGTCTTCTTTAAACAAAATAATAAATTAGCTTAATTAGTAAAGTACATCTGCCTTGAGCATTGTGCTCTTTTATAGAGTTATCTATATGTGATCACCACCACTCATCTGTCAGTTTGTTGCACTGTGGTGGCCTGTGTGTTGCAATGAGGCTGGAGGCTATGCCACCAGTATTTCAAATATCTTCAGGCTCACCCATGGTGGACATTTTTCAGCAGAGCTTCCAGACTAAGACACACTGGGAAGAAGGATGGGGCCATCCATTTCTGAAAAACTTGGTCAATGAAAACATTATGAAAAGCAGTGAAACACTGATAGATTACTGAAAAACTTTATGAATATCCCTGAAACACTTAGTTATGCTCATGAGGAACCTCTACATAGACCAAGAAGCTGTCATTCCAACAGAACAAGGAGATATTCCATGGTTTCAGACCAAGAAGTGTGTACATCAAGGTTGTGTCCTTTCACCATACTTATTCCATCTCTATGCTGACCAAATAATCTGAGAAGCTGGACTATATGAAGAAGAGCATGGCATCAGGATTGAAGGACACTCATTAACAACCTGCAATATGCAGATGACACAGCCTTGCTTGCTAAACTGAAGATGACTTGAAGCACTTACTGATGAAGATTAAAGACTACAGTCTGCAGTATGGATTACACCTCAACATAAAGAGAATAAAAATCCTCACAACTAGACCAATAAGCAGCATCATAATGGTTGGAGAAAAGATTGAAGCTGTCAAAGATTTCATTTTACTTGGATCCACAATCAACAGCAATGGAAGTAGCAATCAGGAAATCAGATGTTATATTGCAGTGGGAAAATCTGCTGCAAAAGACCTCTTTAAAGTTTTGAAAAGCAAAGATACCACTTTGAAGACTAGGATGGACCTAACCCAAGCCATGGTATTTTCAATCACCTCATATGGATTTGAAAGCTGGACAATGAATAAGGAAGAATGAAGAGTTGATGGTTTGGGGTTGTGATATTGGAAAATACTGAAACTCCCATGGACTGCCCGATGAACAAACCAGTCCTGGAAGAAGTGCAGCCGGAATGCTCCTTGGAAGCAAGAATAGCCAGACTTTGTCTTACCTACTTTGGTCAGGTTGTCAGAAGGGACCATTTCCTGGAGAAGGATATAATGCTTGGTAAAGGGGAGGGTCAGAGAAAAAAGGGAAGACCCTCAACAAGGTGGATTGACACAATGGCAGCAACAATGGTCTCAAGCGTAACAAGGATTGTGAGCATGATGCATGACTGGGCACTGTTTCGTTCTGTTGTATATAGGATCATTATGAATTGGAGCCAACTCAACAGCACCTAACACAACATATGTGATCAAATTGACTATAGCAACTCAAAAGTTTAGATAGGAAGCTGAGAGGGCAGTACTGAGTTTATGGAGGAGGAACAGCTCAGATAAGGAGGGTGAGAATGATTGCACAATTTGAAGAATGTAATCAATGTAACCAAACTGTACACATAGAAACTGTTGAACTGCTGCATGTCCTACTGTTAATATTTACAATAATAACAAAACAAAAAAAAAATTTATATAGCTTGACACAGACTCAGCATGACCTTGCCTTGGATTTTGGTTTTCAACACATGAAAAGTTGATTACTACTTGGAATTAAATGTACCTCAATTTTAAAAAAGCATTCTAGAATTTGAGCTTTTCATTTAGTAATATATTGTTGCCATCTTTCCAAGTGAGCAAATATAGGATCCCTTAAAAAAAAAAAAAATCTTCATAATATTGATCTCTAGATGCCATCAAATAACATAAACATTTTATTGAAGAATTTATTGATTCATTCATTTATACATTCATTCTGTCACACACACACAAAATGAAGTGTACACTACTTGTCTATTTGCAGTTTCTAAGAATATTAAGAACAATTTAAGGATCCTGGGAAGATGGCATCATAAACAGAACATTGTTCCAACTTTTCCCCACAAATAAAACAAGGAAACATGCTCAGCTTTAAGTGACTCTGAATCAGGGAAAGAAGCAGAAAACTGCAGACAGGCAAGAATCAATGAATATAGTGAGTCACATATGTAGGAAAACGGCTTATCCCACTCTCCCTGCCACTCCCCCAGCCATGCAGAGCACCATCTGCTGTGAACTGGGGAAATGGTCTCATAAAGAAAAGCCTGCTGGAGAGGCGGGGCAAGATGGCGGACTAGGCAGAAGGATTGCACAGACCCTCTTCAACAAAGAAAAGGGAAACCAATTAACACAGACAAAGAAGATA
>NW_006921667.1:4100588-4110896 GCF_000298275.1 Orycteropus afer afer | reverse complement strand
ACTGCTGTATGAAAAGTGAATTTACTCTGTAAATCTTCACCCAAATCCTAATAAAAAAAAAAAGAAAAGCCTGCTTCCCTAACCACCATAGCCCCTGCCCATGCAAAGAGACAGGACCCCAAGCTTCTGTTCTAAAATCAACAAGGTAGATCTCCCCAGAGTTCCCTTTAGAGTATGCCAGCACCTCCCCCACCTGGACACTGTCAGTGAAAAGCCTAATGTGAATTACTATAGAAGGTCTCTGCAGTGGAGTCTGCTCCCACAGTCAAATCTGTCTGCCTCCCTGCATACCCCATAGCTCAGGCCACTGAAACCAACAGGACAAACTTCCCTAGGAGTCAATTAGAGTTAGTGTGCCCCACTTCTGATTGGCACTGAGGACTACTTACTGTGGCTGCTGTGTATTAGGAAGCAGAACTCTTAGGTGGAGGCTACATTCACATCCAACAGTCTACCGGGATGTGTGTGTGGTGGTGGTGTGTGTGTGTGTTGGGGGGGGGGGGTACTGTGATAGCAACAGGACAGATCTCTATGGGAATCTGACCAGAACATGATTCCTCCTCCTCTACCTGGTAATTGTTGGTTGCTAAGCTATTGCAAACTGCTACAGAAGACCCCCACAGTGGAGTTGGCTCCCATAGTCAGCACTCTACCTGCCTCCCTGTGCACCCCATATCTCAGGCCTCTGAAACCAACAGGATTAACCTCCCTGGGGATAAATTTGTTTTTGTCTGGATACCCTTCCAGTTGGCACTGAGGGCTGCTGACTAGGGCAGCTGTGTGCAATAAAGCAGGCATGTTTTGTTGTTGTTACATGCCGTCCGACTCGGACGACTTATAGTGATCCCTCCTTGAGTTTCTGAGGCAGTAGCACTACGGAAGTAGATTGCCCAACCTTCCTTCCAAGGAGTGGCTGGTAGGTTTGAACATCAGTCTTCTGGCTAGCAGTCAAGTGCCTTAGGCACTACGCTACCAGAGCTCCCTGCAGGCATGTTTAGAGGAGTCTATATCCACAGCTCTGGTAGCATAGTGGCTAAGACACTTGACTGCTAACCAGAAGGCTGGCGGTTCAAACCCACCAGCCACTCCTCAGAAGGAAGGTTGGGCAATCCTACTTCCGTAGTGATACTGCCTCGGAAACCCAAGGAGGGGTCGCTATGAGTCAGGGCTGACTCGACGGCACATAACAACAACAACAACAACATATCCACAGCCAACAGACTACAATAGGAGCTCTAATAGCACAACAAGGAAGATCTCCAATGGGGTCTGTTCAAAGTGTGAAAATCCCTCCCCTCCCAATAACTGTCAGAAGGTCCTTACAGTGGAGTCAGGAGATGGGCCACCTGAGTGGAGATTATCACCACAAACATCACAGGGCCACTGAGACTCTGAAATCAGTAAGACAGATTTCACGGAGGTTCTTCTGAAACAGAGGAAATTCTGCCTCTGATTCCTCTGAATGCCAGATCAGACACGAGCAGCCCCACACAGAGGAGGGAAAGAATCTTTGGGCAAAACCAGAGGGCAACATTCACCCCCAAAAAGGCCTTACTGGGTGTGGATTTTCTGACTAAAACTTTGGTTGCAGAAACAGACAAGGGAAGAGAGTAAAACCAGAAAGAGAGTACTGGACCCACTGGTAGAGAGATTGACTACTGCAAATGTCACCTGAGAGGCAGTGGCCTCTGGTGGACAGACCAACCACATGTTCTCTGGTGCGTTTGGGAGAGATTAAAAGTTGAAAACTGAGATCTGGGATTTTCTAATCTGAACTAAACCAGAGAGGAAAAATGACATATACCAGAAAGGGAGAGAAAATGGTAAACAAAGTCAAAGTTTCTGCCTGCCTAAGAGGTTTTTTTTTCTTTTCTTTTTTTTTGCAGAAAGTAGTAGAGGCAAAAAAACAAATACTGAGGAAAACTAAGAAGGTTAACACCTTCAAAACTTTCAGTGTCCACAGGTTTGCTAGTCCAATAGAGCCTGGTGGAACCACTGAGACTATGGCCCCTAGCTGCCCTTCAGGTCTGAAATTGAACCCACGTCCATGGTTTCCAGCCAAACGAAAGACAGGCATATGAGTTGAACATTTACCTCAGGTAGATACACTCCTTGGAGAGAACAAGCATGGGAGAAAGAAGGGCTGCTTATGCACAGTGAGACAACTCAGGGGGCAGGAGGGCATGGAGGGATGGACACAGGGAAGAGGTAATTATCAGGAGGAAGTGGGAGGGGAGCTGTTGCATTGTGGTAAATTGTGGTCAATATCATGAGACAAAGTATATGTGACCTGCTGTATGGAAAGTAAATTTGCTCTGTAAATCTTCCCCCAAATCACAATTAAAAAAAAAATTTTCAGTGTCCAATCAAAAAAATCACAAGACACCCAAAGAACAGAGAAACAATGGCCCATCCCAATAAACTAACAAAGTGAGAGAAAATGCATCTAGGGATGACCAAATAATGAGAGAAAGAAAAAAAAGAATATAATACAATAACACTAAACATAATTTAAAAACTAAAGGAAAACAGAGAAAGAGCTAAAAGAAATAAGAAAAGCAATTCATGGCCAAAATGAGGATCTAAGAAAAGAAATATGGCAACTGAAAAGGACCATAAGCTGAACTGAGAAGCACAACAGAAAGACTTACCAACAAATTTAGTCAAGCAGAAAAAGAATCAGTGAATTAGAGGACAAGAGTTGAAATTACAGATGGTAACGAGCTACAAGAACAGAGGCTCAAAAATAGGGCCAGTTTAAGGCATATTAGAGCCCTAGACAGTGATAATCTGTGGTGTTTCCTCCTCTGTTTACTCATGTATTGAATGATATCTGTGTGTTCTATATATACATGCATGTGTGTGTGTATGTGTGTTTGCCTTGGCTATCTATGATGAAACTACTTTTTAAATGCAACTCTAATATTAGCCATTGAACATAAAAGTGATATATGCTATTTTATCAGAATGAGATGAACTGGATTATAAAATGTTTATTAGTTGTAGAGTACTAAGATTTTTACTATCTACCACATTTTCTACAAAAAGAATAGTCCACATATTTTATGAAAAAGAAAATGAGTCAGTGAACTTAGATGTTTCAACAATTAATGTAAAATTCTGTTGATCTCCCACAACAAAACATGCCTTTCACTAATTTTGTTTTAAATAGCTCATACACAGTTTTGATGCTTGCTTAGTAATAAATGCTATAATTAAAAATGTACAGATAAAAAGATGTCAAAATAGAAAATTTAATGATCAAAAAATATTACAATAAATTACTATTTTTTTATTTTTAGATAAATCTTTCATCTCTAACATGCTATAATTTAAAGCATTTCTTTTATTCTTTGCTCTTATAAATTCTTCAATGTTTTAATCACAATTAAGCTCCCAAACAGTATCTCCTTTCACACATAATTTTTTTTTCTCTCTGAAAAAAAAATCCGACTCATAGTGACCTCTCCTTGGGTTTCCGAGGCAGTATCACTACAGAAGTAGATTGCCCAACCTTCCTTCTGAGGAGTAGTTGGTGGGTTTGAACCGCCAGCCTTCTGTTTAGCAGTCAAGTGCCTTAGGCACTATACCACCAGAGCTCCCTCATACATAATGATAATAAATTTAGACTTTGTCAAATCATTGTTGTATGCTGAGAGTTTTTGAGTCTGTTTAAGGAAGAAAATAAGGATTATATTATGTAGCTTGTGATCGTTCAAGTTAGGAAGATGTGTAAACCAATTTCAACATTGGGAAATAGGCATTTTTCATCTACTATGGAATCATACATGCCTATAGTGTTAAAATGTGTCTTTCCTGAATCTGCTAACATAGTTCTCCTGTAAGAATGAAATTGTTGCACTTCTCCAGAAAGGTTTGGAATTTAAGTCGTCAGGAAAGCCTGTACTAGTTTCTTGGAAATTAACACTTATGGAAGTATCCATCAAAAAATCAGATGTTGCATTGCACTGGGCAAATCTGCTGCAAAAAGGCTCTTTAAAGTGTTGAAGAGCAAACATGTCACTTTGAACACTAAGGTGTGCCGAACTCAAGCTGTAGCATTTTCAACTGCCTCATATGCACGTGAAAGCTGGACAATGAATAAGGGAGACCAAAGAAGAACTGATGTCTTTGAATTATCATGTTAGCAAAGAATACTGAAAATACCATGGGCTCCCAGAAGAACAAACAAATCCATCCCTGAAGAAGTGCAGCCAAATGCTACTTGGAAGTGAGAATGGCCAGATTTCATCTCACCTACTTTGGTCATGTCGTCAGAAAGGACCATCCCCTGGAGAAGGATATTATGCTTGGTAAAGTAGAGTGTTAATGGAAAAAGGGAAGACCCTCAACAAGACGGATTGACACACTGGTTCTAATGATGGGCTCAAATATAACAAGGATTGCGAGGATGGCATAAGACCAGGCAATGTTTCATTCTATTGTACATAGGGTCACTACGAATCAGAATGGACTCAACAGCACCTAACAACAATTTCCTGGATGCCTTCATGCATTCCTCATTGGGTATATCCACAATGTTTAAGAAGAAAAATCTATTTGAAAGAACTTCATACAATTTCACCCTTCTTTTCATTCAAGGTTCAACTGTGTTAATAATGGTACAGAATGTGATTACGTGAAATTGATCTCTGGCTCTCAGTACTTCTGAACACTTCTGTCATTCACTTGTTTCTTTCTAATGTGTCTGCAACAGTGAACTGCTTAATAATCAGTATTTGGCAGTATTTGTTTTGTTGTGTTTTCAATTTTTTCAAAATATTCTCTTTCATTCTGTAAATTAATAACTGGTAGAAATCTGCACATGTTTTTAAAATTTGCTTCTGAAACTTGGAGATCTTGACTTGCCTGATGAAAATGCTGCATTATTATTAATAACATAATAACTACTCTGTTGTTGTCGTTATGTGCTGTCGAGTCAGACCTGACTCATAGCGACCCCTCCTCGAGTTTCCAAGACAGTATCACTATGGAAGTAGATTGCCCAACCTTCCTTCTGAGGAGTGGCTGGTAGGTTTGAACCACCAGCCTTCTGGTTAGCAGTCAAGTGACTTAGGCACTATGGTACCAGAGTTCCTCCTATAACTACTCTAGTGTTTGCATTTTGTTGGTGATATTTTCAGCTTCTCTCTGTCTCTCTCTCTCGCTTTTTTTTTTTAATTGTGATTTGGATGAAAGTTTACAGAGCAAATTCATTTTCCGTACAAAAGTTCATACACATTCTGTTTCATGGGATTGATGCAATCCCCACAATGTAACAACTGTCTTCCTACATGCTCCCTGTGGTTACCTTTTCCCTGTGTCCTTCTTTCCTATGCATTCCTGTCCTCTGAACATGAATATGCATGAGTATTTTTTGCATAAGTATTTCCCCATGCAACTTCTTCCCTTCTGATCTCCCATGGTTGACTGTTCTAAGGAGTATACCTCTCTGGTATAAATGTTCACCTTATACACCTATTTATTGTTTCTTTGGAAGCCACGAGAGGAAGTTCAAATTCAGGCCCAAAGTGTGATTAAGGGCCATAGTTTCTATCACACCAGTAAGCCTGATCTTTTTATGATTTTTAATTTTGTTCCACATTTTTCTCCCACTCTATCCAGGATCTCCCATTTTGATCCCTTTGTGATTGTTGGTTGACAGTGGTAGCCAGGCACCATCTAGTTATTCTGGTCTCAGGGTCACATAGGTTTGAGGTTTGCATGGTCCACTAGTCCCTTGGACTAATTGTTTCCATGTGTCTTTGGTTTTCTTCATTCTTCTTTGCTCCAGATGAGGAGAAACCAATTGTTGTATCTTAGATAGCCGCTTGCAAGCTTTTAAGACCCCAGTCACTACTCACCAAACTAGGATGTAGAAAAATGTTTTAGTGTAGCACGTCATGCTAATTGAGCTTAATGTCCCCTGTAGCCCATGGGCCCAATGACTCATTCCCCCAGGGTGTTTGTCTGTGGCTGAGAAATTATCATAACTTTGCCCCATTAGCTCTATTTTATATATATACATATACATACATATATATACACACACACATATACACATATACATACACACACACACACACACACATATATGTTTACGTATGTATGTAGGAGCTCTGGTGGTGTAGTGCCCACAGCATCTGACTGCTAACCAGAAGTCTGGCAGCTCAAACCCACTAGTCATTCTCGGAAGGAAAGCTGGGCAATCTACTTCCATAGTGATACTGCCTCGGAAACCCAAGGAAGGGTTGCTAGGAGTCGGATCCAACTCAACGGCAGTGAGTTTGGTTTTATTGGTTTTTATATGTGTAAATATATGTGTGTGTATATATATGTAACTTACAGCCGTTGAGTCATATATATATACATGCATATGGAAATTCTTATAGCACATACAAATACATATATAGAATTTATCATCTGCCAAACATATATGGTCTTGGGTACATTCCCTTTTGCCTAGATATACCAGATCATTTAGCTTGCCCACCTATGTATCTAGCTGTAGAGTAATGTTTGTTATTATTGATAATGCAGTATTGTGTATGTAAAATTGTTTATCTTTGTTGTCTGTACCTCTTGTGCACCTCTCTGTGTCTTCCTTTTCCTTAATGATATTGTGTTGGTCACTTGCTTTTTGGTATATTGTCTTTTAGCTCCTCCTTTTGTATCTCTTTTTTGTGTCTTGTCTTCAGCAATATTTTCTAAGACATCTAGAACCTGAGTGCATGATTCTAGCATTGCACTTGTTGCTACAGCACGTGCTTCCCAATGTATATTAGCAGGGCATTTTAATAGCTGATGATTGCCTAAATATATTTTAAGAACTTCCTGCTGGTGAGTAGAGGTGTTAAAAATTGTGTTGAGTAACTGAATGGTAGGAAAAAAAAAAAAAAAGCCCTGCTTCTAGACAACCATCTACTGCCCTACATCCTACAAGATTAAATGAATGTGCATCATATGGTACGGTAATGGCATATTCATTGTGTTCTAAAATTTTCTGTCTCATGCCCTGACATATTGTTAGCATTGTCATAGAACTGGCCTCTGCACTTAGAAAAATCAATTTTTCAAACTTCAGATAAATAATGAAGTATTTTATTTGTAATTCCTTCACCGGTAGGAATTTGAAGCTAGTAAATGTGATAAATTGCTCAATGGGTTTCCACATGTTGGTGATATATATCTTAAACAATACTTAGCTGATCTGTATGAGAAAGATTAGGAGTGGAATTTAATAAGCTATTCTTATTTCACTGAAAATAGTTTATCAGACATAATCACTGTTCTGGTTACCTAGTGCCACTCTGACAAGAAAATACCACAAATGGGATGGCCTTAACAAACAGGAGTTTATTCTTACAATTTGGAGGCTTTAAGTCCAAGTTCAAAGTGCTAGGATCTAGGGGTTAGGTGAAAGCCCCTCAACCTTGGGGTCAAGCTCTGCCTCCTGCTCCTGGCCCACTGGAGCTAGAGGCATTTCTTTACTCAGACAGCTGCTGGCTGCTGAGGCTGAGAAACCCCTAGGTTGACAAGTAAAAAGGCACAGTCCCGATGATAACAATTCACACGGAAGGCCATTAACTTAAGTACACTGTAAGTCCCAAGGTCGGCAGAGCATAGCAGGCTGCTGAGCAATGACATGGCTACATGCAGGGTCCAAGCATGCCAAAGGCTAGAGACCATTCTCAAAACTTCTCCTTACATACAGGAAGCAGACCACATGCCCAAAGGCAGCTACTCAGCTGCTGATAGTAGATTCCACCATGGAGTTGATTACCAGTCTCATCATGGGGAATATTATATCCAGCTGCCCAGCCACTCAACCAGGCCTAGCCAAGTTAACACACAAACATAACCACCATAATCACTTATTAAGTTTATTAATTCTTCACACATTACTTTAGACATATACAATGGATTGCCTTTTCTTTTGTTACCATATTTTGAGAAGTGACCTGGTAAAAATAGATCAAACTGAGAAACAAGTTCAAATAAACCAAAAAAAATTTCATTTTGTGGGGACCCAACACTTCATTTCTTCCTGATAAAGATAGTCCACATTTAGTAATTGTTACAATGACAGCAAAAATGCATTGCAAAATGGATTTCCAATAATGATGGTCTTCACGAATTTGCGTTTCCAGTTCATGAGTTAAGCCAAAACCATGTCTTCAGTTTAAATATGACAATATACAATCACTGTGCATTGACTGTTTTCATGTTTGTTTATCATATTCAAGTTGTGCCAGTCACTGAATCCATCTATAGAGAATCATGGATTAAATGATTTAGGACTGAATACTTTGCAAACAAACAGTATACACAGCCAATGGATAAAGAATACAATAGCCACTCTCACTTATAATTTTCCCTATTAGCTTTGCATCCTACAAATATATTCTAGCTACAGAATCTTGTTTACCTTCCAGAAATTTTCAGATAGTCCGCTGTGACATTGACAATCATTTGGTCTTCTTTTTTAAAAAAATAATTTTCATTTTTATTGTGATTTTGGTGAAAGTTTACAGAGCAAATTCACTTTCCATACAGCAGTTCATACACATTTTGTTTCATGACATTGACTGAAATTCCCACTACATAACAGCTGTTTTCCCACTTCCTCCCTGTTACTTCTTCCCTGTGTCCTTCTTTCCTATGTATTCCTGCCCCCTGAGCTATCTCCCTTGCAAATACATCACTTCTGATCTCCCAAGATTGATTTTTCTAAGGAGTGTACCTACCTGGTCTAAATGTTCACCTTATATACCTGTCTATTGTTTGGCTGGAAGCAGTGGGAGTGGTTCAATTCCAGGCTTGAAGGGTAACTAGGGGCCATAGTCTCAGTTGTTTCACCAGGCTCTAGCAGACAAGTAAGCCTAGTCTTTTCCATAATTTTGAGATTTCTTTCACATTTTTTCTCCCACTCTATCAGAATCTCCTGCACGGATCCCTTTCCAAGTGGTTGAAAGTGGTAGCTGGGCACCATCTAGTTCTTCTGGTCTCATGCTCATATAGGCTGAGATTTGCATGGTCCACTTGTCCCTTGGACTATTTCCATGCATCTTTGGTTTTCTTCATTCTTCTTTGCTCCAGAAGAGGAGAGACCAATTGTTGCATTTAAATGGCTGCTTGTAAGCTTTTTTCTTTTAATTTTTATTGTGATTTTGGTGAAAGTTTACAGAGCAAATTCATTTTCCATACAGTTGCTCATACACATTGCTTCATGACATTGACTGCAATTTCCCACAATGTAACATCTTTCATCCCATTTCCTCCCCATAGTTAAGTCTTCCCAGTGTCCTTCTGTCCTATGCACTCCCCCCCTGAAGATATCTCCCCTTCTGTTCTCCCATGATGGATCCCTCCAAGGAGTGTATCTACCTGATACAAATATTCACCCCATATGTCTGTCTATTGTTTGGCTGAAAGCCACAGAATTGAAAGCCACAGACCTGAAGGGTAACGAGGGGCTCAAGGGTCTCACCAGGCTCTATCAGACCAATAAACCTGGTCTTTTTTTATGATTTCAAGTTATGCTCCACATTGTTCTCCCACTCTATCCAGGATCTTCTGCACCAGTCCACCTCCAAGTGGTTGACAGTGGTAGCTGGGCACCGTCTAGTTCTTGTGGCCTCATGGTCATATAGGCTGAGGATCACAGGGTCCACTAGTCCCTCAGACTACTTGTTCCCATGCTTCTTTGCTTTTCTTCACTTTTCTTTGCTCTGCATGAGGAGAGACCTATCATTGCATCTAGATGGCCCCTTGCTTGCAAGCTTTTAACACCACAGTCACTAGTCACCAAATAGAATATGGAACAAAGTTTTTTGTGTAGTATGTTATGCCAATGGAGCTTGATGTCCCTGGCAACCATGGTCCCAAAACCACAGGTCTGACAACTCTCTCCTTGGGCCTCTTTTGATCCAATAATTTACATCATTCAGAGAAAAGTTATTCTACAAAACAGGATCTGTATTTCTATAATCTGTATTTCTGTATTTCTATAATGAGTTATGTAGATGTGACAATTTCAGATTATAAAATAGTTTCACTTCTATACTATTAAAAAATATTTTAATACAACAAAGAATAGATGCAGAATTTGAAACAAAATCTGTTGTATTTGTATTGCTATTAGTAATTTCAGCACTGGAGTTACTAGAACAACAATTTGTACCCATTAAACTTGAGTGTACAGTGTAATAAGTCTCTTCTGATTTTCTTAGATTTTATTTATTTATTTAATACATTTTATTGAAATATAATTTATGTACAGTGAAATACACAAAACCAAAGTGACAT
>NW_006921667.1:4096306-4098883 GCF_000298275.1 Orycteropus afer afer | reverse complement strand
ATATCAGGGAAGTTCTCCAACAAATCTTGAACAATTTTCTCAGTGGTTTCATTTTTCTCTTCCTGTTCTGGAATTCCAATGACACGTAGGTTATTCCTTTTGATGGTATCCCACATGAACCTTAGGCTTTCTTCATTTGTTTTGATCTTTTTTTCTGATTGATCCCTTTCCAAAGAAGTATTCAGGTATTTGTCTTCAATTTCATTAATTCTGTCTTCCATTGATTCAATTCTACTCCTTTACCCTTTCAATGTGTTATCTATTTCTGACAATTTAGTATTAATCTTCTGAATTTCTTTCTGTAGATTTAGAATCATTTCTAATTTTTCATTTATTTTTGTCATTTTGTTCTTGTATTTTCTTCCAAAATTTTTCTAGGGATTTGTCTGTGTTTTTCTTGGTGTGTCTCTCAATCCTTTGAAGATACTTAAATATAATTCTTTTGAATTCCTTATCAGGGAGTTCCAATGCTGCATCTTCCTCAAGGGTGTGTTTTGGGTCTGTATCCTCATCCCTTGTTTCTCCTGCTTTATCTTGCTTCTTTGTGTAGACTGTGATGTTCTGTTGTCTCTGAGGCATTGTGACATTTTTGTGTTTATATTTAATTGGTGATTATATGTTGTAGTAACTTGACCACAGTTTTCATTTTCTTTGTTTTATTTGTATGTTATGTAGGCAGGTTACCATGCTGTGCTCCTCTATTCACTAGTTGACAGCATTTATACACTCACCACCTGTCTCCTTTCCTTTGTCAGCCTCTCATATGGTCCTTGCTGACCCTGGCAAAGAGAGCCCGTTCTTAGGTCCCTGGAATCCAAATGAGAATGCTATCACTTTAAAATCCAAAATGTTTGCCACTTGTAAACATTCAAAATGGCTTCACCCTTGGTCACTTTAAATATCCAAAATAGCTGCCACATGTAAACAATCAAAATGGCTGCACCCACCAGACAGCAGAAAGTCCACATCTCAGGTTGTCTCCCTCCTTGCTGTTTCCCTTCCTTGTCATAGGCCACCAGAGCAGTTGTCCCTGCAGTCCTTGGTGACCAGGACTGATTTTTAGGTCAATTCTAAGGTCCCAACACCCTTCGGAAATATTCGGGCTATTGGTCTTGTCAGAGTAGCTGACAGTCCACTGCTCTGACCATCTCTGTACTCACTGTTTTCATTCAGGTTTTTCCACTAGTTGGTGCCTAATCCACTTCTGCATAGTTTCTTTCAAAGCTCAGGGTTCAAGGATTATCTTCTGTATCTCTGTCAATTGGTTTTTCTTTTCTTTATTGAAGAGGGTCTATGTCACTGTCTGCATAGTCCTCCATCTTACCCGAAGTCCTTGCAATGTCAGATTTGCTTAGATTTTAAAAGGAAGTAATTTTGGAATTCTCTTTAAGGATTCACAAAGCCTTTTATATTTATCTTCTGCAAGATTTCATTTTTGCACTCCACTTGGTTATTGTCATTTCATTTTACCTGAATATAAAATTATGTCACTTTTTAAATTTGGTTCTACTATGGCAAATAAATTTGAATAATTAAATATAAAATTTATAATATAAAATTTACATTCAAATTTGAATGTTAACACAAAAATTGACATTTGAAGATTAGTGAAAAAAAAAATTATTTGGAACATGTAATTTTGTTCTTCAGGTCTGAGATAATCAAAAGAAATAGTACTTACAAGCCATTCAGAAATAATTTCATTCATCGTATGATGTTTATTGGTAGGCCCTTCACAGGTCTCTACAAATGTTTTTTGCCTTGAAATAATACTTAAAAATATTCACACTCATTTTCTGTCCTTTGATACTGTCTTACTGTTTATTGGACTATTCCTGATACCTTATGGGGGTGAGAGAAATCTTATAGAGCATGATAAAAATACAAGGATATGAATGCATTTTTGTTTCCTCAACACACATTACCCACATGAGTTATGTGGTGATAGTGCTGCTGGTGCATTCTTAAATGTCTGATATGAGAGAACTGACAGTAAAGTTATACTCAATAAACCCGAAAGGAAAAAAATATAAAATTGTTATTGTATACAGAGCTTATAATATGTACATTTTCTTTCTTGAAATTGTGCAATCCCCATGTTCAGATAGATGTTGTTGTTGTTGTTATGGGCCGTCGAGTCAGACCTGACACATAGCAACCCCTCCTCTGGTTGCTGAGCCAGTATCACCACGGAAGTAGATTGCCCCATGCTTGAACAATTTCTCTTAGAAAGATCAGCATGAGGCCAGTCCCCAAGAGGTGGAGGTCAAAGATGTCTCAAATGTCCAAACTACCATGCCACTCCATCATTTCAGACAGGAACTCCTCCTCCTCCTCCCAGTAATTTCCCCAGTCTTAGGGTTCTGTATTTCGCTGTAACACCTCACAGAACTCACAGAGACACCCAAGGGTTCATCTCACATAGTAGTGGTGGAGGCTGGCAGGCTGGCGAGTCCTGGGTCCGTGAGTAGGTCTGGCGGATCCTCCCAACTCTCGGGGTTTGATGAACCTCAATCAGCAGATCAGATGATGGCTGCTGTCCCAAATCCAGGGGTGAGATGAGGATGACCCAAGACA
>NW_006921667.1:4091544-4093674 GCF_000298275.1 Orycteropus afer afer | reverse complement strand
GACATGAGACAAAGTATATGTGAACTGCTGTATGGAAAGTGAATTTGCTCTGTAAATCTTCACCCAAATCACACACACATACAAAAAAGAATGCCAAAAGGCTAGAGACCATTCCCAAAGCTGTTTCTTATATACAGGAAGCAGACCACATCCTGAAAGCAGTACTCAGATGCTCCAATAGATTCCACCAGAGTTAATTACCAGTCTCACCATGGGGAATAACTACATCCACCTGCCTAGCCATTCAACCAGGCCCAGACAAGCTGACACACGAACTTAACTACCACACCAGTCCTACTTGAACTATTCCAGAACATAGAAAAGCATGGAGTCCTCTCAAATTCATTTTATGAAGCAAGCATAACCTTGATACTAAAACCAGGCAAAGTCATTACTAAAAGGAAAACTACAGACCAATAACCCTCATGAATATAGGTGCAAAAATCTTCAACAAAATCCTGGCGAATAGTCTCCAACAACATATCAAAAAAATAATACATTATGACCAAGTGGGGTTCATACCAGGTATGCAAAGATGGTTCAACATTAGAAAAACAATCAACATGGCACGTGATCACTCCCATTTCCATCTTGAACCCAGAACAACTAGGTAAAGCAGATACAAATAAAGGTACTGGAGTCATGAACAGTTAAGACATAGTATTAGATCCAGTGATGGCAAAGAAAGAAAGCAGGCTAAACAACTGGGAAATAAAGGGAGGCATGCCCAGCTGGAGGATACAGAGACAAAAGACTTCAAGGAGAAGGCAAGGTAGAGAACAAGAAGAAGGAAACACACACACACACACACACACACACACACCATGGAAACCACAGGTGCTGGGGACTCAGAATAGACTCACCAGGAGTTTTACTAGGTGAGCTGGGACTTTGAGGGGGAGCAAAGATCTTATGTGGAAACAGATTGGGAAACCCCTTGGCTTGGGCAGAGTCCAGACTGGAGTGGGAGAAAACAAGGTGAAGTGTCCTCCAAGTTGGTAGAGCCCCAGAGGGGGTGCAAGGCAGTGGGTTTGGGTCCATCTCCTGGAAACACTTTGTAGTCTGGATTGAATCTGTGCACTGGGTTTTTGCAGCTTGTTGGCCCAGCCAGAGAGGGGGTAACACTTCCTCCTTTGGGACTACTTCTAGATTTGAAACAGCTGGGCATCATCCTCAGCAGAG
Source organism: Orycteropus afer afer (assembly GCF_000298275.1). NCBI lineage: Eukaryota > Metazoa > Chordata > Mammalia > Tubulidentata > Orycteropodidae > Orycteropus > Orycteropus afer. Next base: position 4,092,492 of record NW_006921667.1, on the reverse strand, counting down.
GCCCCCAAAGGGGCCCGAGCTGTCTTGCCCATGCTTGCATTGCTGACTGAATTATCTCACCCCAAGTGGAAAACTCCTTTGGCCTTTCTATCCTGGGGTTCCCTTCTGGCAGTGCTTCCCCCCCCCCTTTTCTTCCTGCATTATGCAAGAGGAGAAACATGTTAAACCTCCACTAGGCAACTGTAGTTACTACACTGACTACCTCAACTAATAGATTGGTAACACCAATAGCACCTACATCACAGGATGAATGACAGATGGTAGACAACACCTGCTCATCTTAACACAAAATCCTATTCACAATTAACAGGGACCTGCATCCACATCCTTACCAGTGATTAAACCAACACAGAGAGTGCAGAGCAATCCAGTACAGCAAAGTTAATAACCTAAGAAGTTCACCCATTACACACTCCCAGGTACAGTAAAACATAAAATCAGGGTGAAATAAATCAAGACATAGATAAAAATTAAAGACAACAACTTCAAAATGTCTAGGAAACAACTTCAGATGAAACAAAAAACAGGACAAGATAACAGAAACAAAAGTCCAGAGTAAAGAATTAGAATTATATAATTATATGTCATAGAGGAAGAACAAGCAATAGTACTATCTGAGAAGGCATTCAGAAAGTATATATGTGTGTGTGTGTGTGTGTATGTGTGTCAAAAGAGTAGATTAGAACTGGCTGAAGAATGTATTTCCCAACTAGAAAACAAATCCCTTGATGCCAGCCTGTATGAAGAAAAATCAGAACAAAGATGTAAGAGAAATGAAGAGAACCTAAGAGTTATATGAGGTGACATGAAATGAAAAAACATATGCCTGATTGGAATACCAAAACAAGAGAAGGTGGGTGTGTTAGATTGGGTTCTCTAGAGAAACACAGGGAGCTCTGGTAGCATAGTGGTTAAGACGCTTGCCTGCTAACCAGACGGCTGGCAGTT
>NW_006921667.1:4090273-4091434 GCF_000298275.1 Orycteropus afer afer | reverse complement strand
AGAGAGAAATTTATCTTAGGAAAATGGCTCACAAATGTATAGAAGCTGGCAAGTCCAAAGTCCCTGGAGGAAACTTCAGGCTGGCGGCAGCCTTAGCTTCTGCAAGTTCAGGGGGGCAAGAAATTCAAGGCTGGCAGGCAGTACACTGGTTGTTGACTCCAACAAAAGACAAATCCAATATCTCCAGGCCGAGCAGTGGGCTGCTCACTCACGGAAGTTTGTAGTCCGCACACCAGGGTTCCAATCCTTCAAAGAATGTCTCTCTTCCCAGGATGTCCCTGGATATCCTGGAAGCAGGACACACCCCTAGGGAAAATCCCCTTGGGCAGACTGGCCACTCAGAACACAGTCATCCGATCCCATCATAGGTACAACCACACAGAACTGGGGTCCAGCCAAGTTGACACACAGCTCCAACTACTATCACAGTGAGGGGAAAAAAAAAAAAAAAACACTAACTACCCTTCATTGGAATTCCAGAACAAGAAGAGGTGAAAAAAAAAAAAAAAAAAAACACTAACAAAATTGTCGAAGACTTGCTATCAGAAAATTTATCACATATCATGAAGGAAGAAAAGATATTCATCCAAGAAGCACAATGAATCCCTACAGTATAGATTCTAAGAGAAAGTCACCAAGACATATCATAATCAAACTTTCCAAAACAAAAGACAAAGAAAGAATCTTGGGAGCAGCTTGAGAAAGATCAAATGTCACCTACAATGGACAACCAATAAGACTAAGGTCTGATTTCTCAGCAGAAACCATGCAGGCAAGAAGACAGTGGGATGACATATATAAAACCTTGAAAGAAAACAACTTCTAACCAAGAATTATGTATCCAGCAAAACTGTCCCTCAAATATGAGGGTGAAGTCAAGACATTCTCAGACAAACAGAAATTAAGGGAGTTTGTGAAAATCAGACCAGCCCTACAAAAAATGCTAAAGGGAGTCCTTCCAAAAGTGAACCCACAACAGAGAACAACAAATTAAAATCAAGATACTTGACACCACCACCTAGAAACCAAACCAAAAATAGATGCTCAAAATAAGTTCATAAGAAATGTGCATAGAGAGAGGCGGGGCAAGATGGCGGACTAGGCAGAAGGATTGCACAGACCCTCTTCAACAAAGAAAAGGGAAACCAATTAACACAGACA
>NW_006921667.1:4058534-4074986 GCF_000298275.1 Orycteropus afer afer | reverse complement strand
TCACAGAGGACATCAAGCTCAATTGGCATAATACTACACAAAAACATTGTTCTACATCCTACTTTGGTGAATAGCAACTGGGGTCTTAAAAGCTTACAAGTGGCCATCTAGATGCAACAACAGGTCTCTCATTGCCCAGAGCAAAGAAGAATGAAGAAAACCAAAGATTCATGGAAACAATTAGTCCAAGGGACTAGTGGACCATATGAACCTCAGCCTATATGACCATGAGACCAAAAGAACTAGATAATGCCCAGCTTCCACTGTCAACCACTCAGAAAAGGATCAGTGCAGGATATCCTGGATAGAGTGGGAGAACAATGTGGAACGTAACTCAAAATCATAAAGAAGACCAGGTTTGCTGGTCTGATAGAGCCTGGTGAGACCCCTGAGACTATGGCCCCTAGTTACCTTAAGGTCTGGAATAGAATTTACTCATGTAGCTTCCAGACAAGCACTAGACAGGCATATAGGGTAAACATTTACATCAGGCAGATACACTGCTTAGAATGATCAACCATGGGAGACCAGAAGGGCAGTGTTTGCACAGGGAAATAGCTCAGGGGACAGGAGCGCACAGGAAAGAAAGCCACAGGGAAGAGGTAAGTACAGGGAGGAAGTGGGAAGAGAGCTGATACAATGTGGGGACTGCAGTCAATGTCATGAAACAAAATGTATATCAACTGTTGTATGGGAAATGAATTTGCTCTTTAAATTTTCAGCCAAATCAAAAAAAAAATTTTTTTCCATTGCCCAAAAAAAAAAAAAAAAAAAACTTCCAAGTGAAATGGAAGACAGGAGAATGTCTTAATAGAACAGACTGTTCCAAACTTAGGTAGATAAGAATTTACTTCAAGTTAACCACAAAAATAATTAACAATCCATCTAAGCAAAAAAAGAAAAACATAAGGGCTTAGTAAGCGCAAAACCAACAATAATGAAGAAAAGAGATAAAACACTTGATAACAAAATGAACTCAGCACAGAAAGAGTCGGAACAAAGAACTCACCAACAACACAACAAAAACACAATAAAATTATAGCAATAAATTCATACCTATCACTAATTACATTCAATGTGAATGGACTAAATGCACCAGTCAAGAGAAAGAGAGTCACAGATTGGTTAACAAAAGAAGACCCATTGATATACTGTCTATACCTTAGATACTATGATAAAAATAAATAAATAAATAAAGGGTGGAAAACAATATACCAAGCTAATGGCAACCAATAAAGAGAAGGACTGGCAATATTTATTTCTGATAAAATAGACTTCAAGGTGAAAAACAGCATAAGGGACAAAGAAGGACACTATATGATGCTAAAAAGGTCAATTGACCAAGAGGGCATTACCATAATAAATACCTATCAACCCAATGAAAAATCTCCAAAATACATAAAGCAAATATTAACTGAATTGAAAGGAAAAACCAACAATTCTACAATAGTAGTAGGAAACTTTAACACATCACTTTCAAGGAGGGACAGAACAATTAGAAAAAACTCAATAAAGATACAGAAGAACTCAACAACATAATTGTGGTGGTTACCTTTGTATGTCAAGTTGGCTGGGCCTGGCTGAGTGGTTGGGTAGCTGGATGTAGTTATTCCCCATGGTGAGATTGGTAAATAACTCCATGGTGGAATCTATTGGGGCTGCTGAGTAGCTGCTTTCAGCATATGGTCTGCTTCCCATATATAAGAAGCAGCTTTGGGAATGATCTCCAGCTTATGGTACACATGGACTCTGCATGTAACCATGTCATTGTTCAGCAGCCTGCCATGCTTTGCTAACATTGAGACTTATAATGGACTTGAATTAATAGCCTGCCATGTGGTTTGGTAACATTGTGACTGTGCCATTTTTTTTTTTTTTGTTGACCTTGGGCTTGTTAGCCTCAGCATCCAGTAGCTGCCTGAGTGAAGAGATGCCTCTAGCTTCAGTGGGTAGGGAGAAAGAGGCAGAGCTGAAGACCAAGGTTGAGGGGATTTCATACAGCCCCTAGAACCTGCCACTTTAAACTTGGACTTCTAGCCTCCTGAACTGTAAGACAATAAACTCCTGTTTGTTAAGGCCATCCCATTTGTGGTATATATTCTTGTCAGAGTGGCACTAGGTAACCAGAACAATAATCAAACAACTTGACCTCATAGAAATATACAGAGCACTCCACCCAACAAAAACACAATACACATTCTTCTCCAGTACACATGGACCACTCTCCAGAATAGACTATATATTAGGACACAAAACAAGTCTCAATAAAGTCAGAAATATTGAAATACTACAAAGCATCTTCTCAGATCACAACGCTATAAAATTAGAAATCAATAATAGAAAGACTGAGGGAAAACAAATCAAATACGTGGGAACTGAATAATACACTGCTCAAAAACTCCTGAGTAACAAAAGAAATAAGAGGTGAAATTAAAAAAAAAAAAAAAAAATCCTAGAAACAAATGAAAATGAATCTACAACTTGCCAAAACCTATGGGACACAGTGAAAAGAGTTCCTAGAGGTAAATTTTTAACAATAAATGCACGCATCAAAACTGAGGAAAAAATCAAAATCAACACTTTAGCTCAAGAACTCCGACAATTAGGAAAAGAGCAACAAAAGATACCTGCAATACCCTGAAGTAATGAAATACTAAAGATCAGAGCAGAAATAAATTAAGCAGAAAACAAATTAAAAAAAGAGAAAATCAACAAAGTAAGAAGCTGGTTCTTCAAATAGATTAACAAAATCAACAAACCACTGGAAAATTTAACAAAGGAAAAGAAAGAGAAGACACAAATAACACAAACAATAAATGAAAAGGGCAACATTACAATAGAAGCAACTGAAATACAAAAGTAATAACAGAATATTATGAAGAACTGTCCTCCAATAGATATGAGAATCTAGGAGAGAAGGACAAGTTTTCAGAAACACAAGAACTACCTAAACTATCCCAGCCGGAGATAGAAAACTTGAACAGACCCAAAGAAAAGAAGAAATTGAACAAGTCATAAAAAAATTTCCCCACACACACAAAAAAAATGTCCTTGCCCAGACAGTTTCACTGGAGAGTTTTATCAAACATTCAGGGAAGAGTTGACACCTATACTATGCAAACTATTCCAGAACATAGAAAAACATGGAATACTCCCAAATTCATTCTCTGAAGCAAGCATAACACTGATACCAAAACCAGGGAAAGACATCACTAAAAAGGAAAACTACAGACTTATATACCTCATGAATATAGATGTAAAAATGTTCAACAAAATCCTACCCAACAAAATCCAACAACATATCAAAAAAATAATACATTATGACCAAGTAGGATTCATACCAGGTATGCAAGGATGGTTGAACATCAGAAAACAATCAATGTAATCCACCACATAAACAAAACAAAACAAAAGAACCATATGATCATATCAGTTGATGCAGAAAAGGCATTTGACAAAATCCAACACCCATTCCTATTCAAAACTTTCAGCAAAATAGGGTTAGAAGGGAAAATCCTCAACATAATAAAGGGCATATATGCAAAACCACAGCCAAGATTATTATTAATGGAGAAAGACTCAAAGCACTCCTCATGTGAACAGTAACCAGAAAAGGATGCCCTATACCACCACTTCTATTCAACATTGTATTGGAAGTCCTAGCCAGGGCAATAAGAGAAGATAATCTTACATTTGCACTTGTGCTGCAAAATTAGCCACATACATTACAGAAGCAACAGAAGACAGGGTGAGAGTAACTTTGTAGAGACAACCAACATTTTGTGAGACAGAATCATAGGCCTAGGGGCTCAGGACCATAGTCTAGGGAGACATCATGCTCAATTGGCACACATAGTTCATAAAAATTTTGTTCTACAGTCTATTTTGATGAGTAGTGACTACTGGGGGAGCTCTGGTAGCATAGTGACTAAGCCACTTGACTGCTAACCAGAAGGCTGGTGGTTCAAACCCACCAGCCACTCCTCGGAAGGAAGGTTGGGCAATCTACTTCCGTAGTGATACTGCCTCAGAAACCCAAGGAGGGGTCACTATGAGTCGGGTCCGACTCAATGGCAAACAACAACAGTGACTACTTGGGTTTTAGAAGCTTTTGAGCTGCCATCTATGATGTAACTATTGGTCTCCTCTCATTTTCAGCAAAGAAGAGTGAAGAAAATTAAAGTCATCTGGAAACAATTAGTCAAAAGATAAGATGGACCATGAGGACCTCAGTTTCCATGACCCTAGACCAGAAGAACTAGACGGTGCTCAGCTTCCAGTGCCAACCACACAGAATCAAACTTGGAGATTCTGGATGGAGTGGGAGAAAAATGTAGAACAAAATTCAAAAACACAAAATTACCAGAATTACTGTTTGGAGAGAGACTGGTGGAACCCCCAAGACTATGGCCCCGGTTACCCTTTGATGCTAGAAATGAACTCAGTTACATGGATTGGCTCTTAACCCAGCAGTAGAAAGAACTACATACAGAACACCTACCCCAGGTTAGTGCACCCACCTACTCTGTGGAGATGCACTCCTTGGATCAAACAGCCATGAGACACCAGAGGGGTAGCATTCACATAGAGGGAAGAAGGCTGAACAGACAGGAATGCATGGATGAGAGGGCAGGGAGGGGGTGGTCACAGGGAGGAGAGGGAAAGAGAGTTTTTTTATGGTTGAGAACAGTAATCAGGTTCATGAAACCAGATGTGCATGAACTGTTGAATGTAAAACAAGTTTGCTATGTAAATTTGCACCCAAAGAAGAAAAACACAATTTAAAAAAAAAAAAAAAAAAAAAACCAATGTCATACATCATGTAAATAAAATAAAGGAAATCATATAAATCGATCCAGAGAAGGCATTTGATAGAATCCAACACCAATTCCTAATAAAAACTCTTAGCAAAACAGGAATGGAAGGGAAATTCCTCAGCATAATAAAGGGCAAAAATGCAAAAGCAACAGCCAACATTATTTTCAACGGAGAAAGAGTGAAACATTACCCTTCCAAACAGGAACCAGACAAGGATGCCCTCTTTCACCATTTCTATTCAAGGTTGCATTCGAAGTCATTAAAAAAACAACAACAACAACAAAAAAAAAAAACACCCTGCCATCGAGTCAATTCTCACTCATAGTGACACACTTTGGGTTTCTGAGGGGGTACATCTTTACAGTAGATTTCCCAGTCTTCCTTCCATGGAGTGTCTGGTGGGTTTGAAGCACTAACCTTCTGGTTAGCAGTCAAATGACTTAGAGCCAGGGCAATAAGAAAAGAGAGGGAACTCAAAGGTATCCATATTAGTAAGGAAGAAGTAATACTATCCCTATTTGCTGATGATATGATCCTATACATAGAAAACCCAAGAGACTCAGCAAAAAAAAAAAACCTACTGGAACTTTGGCATAGTGGCAGGATACAAGATCAACATACAAAAATCAGTTGGATTCCTCTACACCAGCAAAGAGATTACTGGAAAGGAACTAAAGAAATCAATACCATTTAAAATAACAAAAAAAAAAAAAAACTGCTGTCGAGTCAGATCCAACCCATAATGACCCCTCCTTGGGTTTCTGAGGGGGTATCACTATGGAAGTAGATTGCTCAACCTTCCTTCTGAGGAGTGGCTGGTGGGTTTGAACCGCCAGCCTTCTGGTTAGCAGTCAAATGCCTTAGGCACTACGCCACCAGAGCTCCTTAAAACACAGTGCAACACAATGCGCTGCTGTCGAGTCAGATCCAACCCATAATGACCCCTCCTTGGGTTTCTGAGGGGGTAGCACTATGGAAATAGATTGCCTTATCTTCCCTCTGAGAAGTGGCTGGGGGCTTTGAACCACCAGCCTTCTGGTGAGCAGTCAAATGCCTTAGGAATTATGCCACCAGAGCCAATAGCTACCAAAAAAATTAAATACTTGGGAATAAATCTTAGTAGGAACATATAATACCTGTACAAAGAAAACTACAAAACACTTCAAGAAACTATAAGAGATCTACATAAATGGAAGAACATACCATGTTCATAGATAAGAAGACTGAATATTGTGAAAATGTCAATACTACCCAAAGCAATCTATACATTCAAAGCAATCCCAATCCAGATCCCATCAACACTCTTTAAGGATATGGAAAAACAATCACTAATTTTATATGGAAAAGAAAGAGACCTCAGATAAACAAAGCACTATTGAAGAAGAAGTACAAAGTAGGAAGTCTCACTGCCAGATCTCAAAATCTACTATACAGCCACAGTAGTCAAAACTGCCTGCTATTGGTACAATGGCAGACACATAGACCTATGGAACAGAATTGAGAATCCAGAAATAGATCCATCAACCTACAGTCAGCTGATTTTTGACAAATGGCTGAAATCTATTAAATGGGAAAGAGATTGTCTCTTTAACGAATGGTGCTGGCAAAATTGGATATCCATTTGCAGAAAAATGAAACAAGATCCATACCTCACACCATACAAAAAACTAATTCCAGATGGATCTAAGACTTAAATGTGAATCCTAAAACTATAAAGTTGTTTAAAGAAAAAATAGGGACAAACTTAGGGGTCCTAATTTATGACATAAATAGATTGTCAAGCATAACCCAAAATGCACAAACATTAGAAGATAAACTAGATGAATGGGACCTTCTAAAAATTACATTTTTATATGCCTCAAAAGACTTCTCCAGAAAGTAAAAAGAGAACCTACAGATTGGGAAAAAATATCCAGCAACGACATATCTGACAAGGGACTTATCTCTAAAATTTATAGAAAACTCCAGCACCTCAACAACAGAAAGACAAACAATTCAATTAAAAAATTGGCAGAAGGCATGAGCAAACACTTCACCAATGAGGCCTTTCAGGTAGCCAACAAACACATGAAGAAATGCTCACAATCATTAGCCGTTAGAGAGATCCAACTCAAAACAACAATGAGATACCATCTGGTCCCAGCACTAATAGCAAAGTTCAACAAGACAGAAAATAAATGCTGGCGAGGATGTGGAGAGTTTGGGACTTTCATACACCACTGGTGGGACTGTCAAATGACAGAACCACTGTGGAAAGCTGCATGGTGATTCTTTAAAAGGTTGGAATTGGAAATAACATTAGATCCAGCAATCCCACTACTAGGTATATATCCTAAAGAAGTGAAAGCCATGACCAGAACAGATATATGCACACCCATCTTCATCACAGCACTAGTTACGATAGCCGAGAGATGGAAACAACCTAGGTGCCCATCAACAGAGGAATGAATAAGCAAACTATGGTACATACACAATGGAATACCATGCAACACTAAAGAATAATGTAAAATCTACAAAACACCACAGACCATGGATGAACTTGGAGGACATCACGCTGAGTGAAATAAGTCAATTACAGAAGGCCAGATATTCTTACTTCATTACTGTAAAAAGTCAAGGAAAGTTTATATATGAAAGGAAACTTTCTCTTTTGGTTACCTGGGGTGGGGGTGAGGGGTGGAGAGAGAATACTGCTAGATAGGTAGAGACATGTGTTGATTTGGGTGATGGGAAAGGCAGTGTACCAAATATGAATGATCAACACAGTGGCATTGAGGAAGACATAGAGAGGTACATGGGAGGTACAGACAACAAAGATGAACCCTTTTTCATATCTAGTACTCCACTGTGTGGTGAATTGCTTCCTGTGGCCCTTCTAGACATTGTCCTCCATTTTGTGATGTATTGTAAATCCTGTTATCCATGCCTATTTGTGGTGGTGTGGTGGTTAAGGTTGTATGTCAACTTGGCTGGGCAGCTAGTAGTAATTGTTCCCTATGACTGGCAATTGGCTCTGTAGTGGGATTTGCTGTGAGCAATTGAGCAGCTGCTGATTGTTAAAGCCATCCACTTGGGTTATTTTTGTTGGAGCAACACAGGTGGGATATATCTTGAGTCCTACCTTGGCTGGAGGGTATAACTCAAATCACCACCCTTAGCTTCCTTGAGGGTATACCAATGAATCCTCTGGGAAAGTTCGCCTTCCTCTTGCTCTGATTCTGTACTTTCACTCATTGTCATCTCACCCCTGGATTTGGAACAGCAGCTGTCATCTCATCTGCTGATTGGGATTCATCAAACCCCAAGAATTGGAAGGATCCTCCAGACCTACTTACAGACCCGGGGCTTGCCAGCCTGCCAACTTCCACCACCACCACATGAGACAATCTCTTGGGTGTCTGTGAGTTCTGTGAGGTACTGTAGTGAAAGACAGAACCCTAAAATGGGGGAAATTACTGAGAGGAAGAGTTAATGTCTGAAATGATGGAGTGGCACGGTAGTTTGGACATTTGGGACATCTTTAACCTCCACCTCCTGGGGAAAGGCCTTGTGCTGATCTTTCTAAGAGAAATTGTTCAAGCAATTGTCAGTGATGGCAAGCATTGATCTACAGGTGGATAGATGAGTGGACAGGCTGAATGATCGGGTATGTCTAGGCAAGGGATAGTATGCCCATGACCATGTATAAGGTGGGCAGATGATGTTTCTACAAGTGTATTTGTATCTGCTGTAACAGTGTCCAGGTGTATAGTAAAGTTGACAAGGGACAAAGTTGTGATGACTCCTTGGCCACAGCCAACTACCCAGAAGGAGTGAGTAGTTGGACCTGTGGGTTTGGGACCATGGTATAGGGGAGATCAAGCTTAACTAGCATAACATACTACACAAAAACATTTTCTACATCCTACTTTGGTGAGTAGCAACTGGGATCTTAAAAGCTTACAAGCGGCGATCTACATGCAATGATAGGTCTCTCCTCATCCAGAGTAAAAGAATAAAGAAAACCAAAGACACGTGAAAACACTTAGTCCAAGGGACTGGTAGACCATGCTATCCTCAGCCTATATGACCATGAGACCAGAAGAACTAGATAGATGGTGACCAGCTACCACTGTCAACCACTCAGAGGGGATCCTGGATAGAGTAGGAAAACGATGTGGAGCAAACCACCACCCCCCAAAAAAAAGACCAGGTTTGCTAGTTTGATAGAGCCTGGTGAGACCTCTGAGAAACAATTGAACTCACTCCTGTGGCTTCCATACAAATAATGGACAAGCATAAGGGCTGAACATTTACATCAGGTAGATACACTACCTTGAGTGATCAATCATGGGAGAACAGAAGGGCAGTGTTTGCACAGGCAGACAGCTCTGGGGTTGGGAATGCATGGGAGGGAAGGAGACAGGGCAGAGGTAACTATGAGGAGGAAGTGTGAAGAAAGTTATTACATTATGGGGAATTCCACTCAATGTCACAAGACAAAATGTTTATTAACTGCTGTGTGGAAAATGAATTTGTTCTGTAAACTTTCACCCAAATCACAATAAAAATTTTAAATAAAGGACAGAAAGCATGAACAGACACTTCACCAAAGAGGCTATTCAGGCAGCCAACAAACACATGAAGAAATGTTCAAAATCATTAGCCATTGTTGTTGTTGTTAAGTGCTGTCCAGTCAGACCCCACTCATAGTGACCCCTCCTTGGGTTGCCAAGGCAGTATCACTACAGAAGTAGATTGCCCAACCTTCCTTGCAAGGAGTGGCTGGTGGGTTTGAACTGCCAGCCTTCTGGTTAGCAGTCAAGTGCCTTAGGCACTATACTACAAAAGCTCCTAGAAAGATCCAACTCAATACAACAAGGAGATACCATCTGGCCCCCAGCACTAATAGCAAAGTTCTACAAGACAGAAAATAAAGCTGGCAAGGATGTGGAGAGATTGGGACTCTCATACAGTGCTGGTGGGACTGTCAAATGATACAACCACTGTGGAAAGCGGTATGGTGAGTCCTTAAAAGGTTGGAACTAGAAATAGCATTTGATCCAGCAATCCCATGACTAGGTATGTATCCTAAAGAAGTGAGAGCCATGGCAAGAACAGATACATACACACCCATGTTCATCACAGCACTATTTACAATAGCAAAAAGATGGAAACAACCTAGGTGTGCATCAACAGAAGAATGGATAACCAAACTATGGTACATACACACAATGGAATACTATGCAACACTAAATAATGTAGAAGCTACAAAACACCACATAACATGGATGAACTTGGAGGGCATTGTGCTGAGTGAAATGAGTCAATCACAGAAGTACAAATATTCAATTAGTTCATTATTGTAGGAGGTCAAGGAAAGGTTTATATATGGAAGGAAATTTTCTTTGTTGGTTACCCAGGGTGGGAGGGGAGGAGAGGGAACACTGCTAGATAAGTAGAGACAAGTATTGATTTGGGTGATGGGAAGGGCAGTGTACCAAATATGAGTGATCAACACAGTGGCATTAAGGAAGAGGAAGACATAGAGAGGTACGTGGGAGGTACGGACAACAAAGATGAACCCTTTTGCATGTACAATACTGCATTGTCAGTGGTGGCAAGCATTGATCTACATGTGGATAGATGGGTAGACAGGCTGAATGATCAGGTATGTCCAGGCAGGGGGTAGTGTGCCCATGACCATGTACAGGGTTAGCAGACAATGTTTCTACATGCATATTTGTGTTTACTGTAAGAATGTCCAGGTGTGTAGTAGAACTGACAGGGGGAAAGGTTGTGTTGGCTTCTTGGCCACAGCCAGCTACCCAGAGGGAGCAATTAGTTAGACCTGTGGGCTCAGGACCATGGTTGCAGGGGACATCAAACTCAATTAGCACAACATGCTACACAAAAACATTCTTCTACATCCTACTTTGGTGAGTAGTGACTAGGGTCTTAAAAGCTTGCAAGTGGCCATTTAGATGCAACAATGGGTCTCTCCTAGTCTGGAGCAAAGAAGAACGAAGAAAACCAAAGACACATGGAAACAGTTAGTCCAAGGGACTGGTAGACCATGTGATCCTCAGCCTATTATGACCATGAGACTAAAAGAACAAGACAGTGTCTGGCTACTACTGTCCACCAGTTGAAGGGGGATCAGTGCATGACATCCTGGATAGAGTGGGAGAACAATGTGGAACAAACTGAAAATCTTAAAAAAAAAAAAAAAAAGACCAGTTTTGCTAGTCTGATAGAGCCTGGTGAGATCCTTGAGACTATGGCCCCTAGCCATCCTTCAGGTTGGAATTGAACTCACTCTTGTAGCTTCCAGTCAACCAATGGACAGGCAGGTGAGGTGAACATTTTCATCAAGTAGATACACTCCTTAGAGTGATCAATCATGGGAGAACAGAGGGACAGTGTTTGCACAGGGAGAAAGCTCAGGTGTGGGAGTGGATGGAGGGGAAGGACACAGGAAGAGGGTAGCTGTGAAGAAGAAGTGGGAGGAGACTTGTTGCACTGTGGGGAATTGCAGTCAATGTCATAAGACAAGGTGTGTGTGAAGTGCTGTATGGAAAATGAATTTGCTCTGTAAACTTTCACCTAAATCATAATAGAAATTTAAAAAAAAAAAAAAAAGAAAGAAAGAAAAATCTCCAACCTTCTGGGATAAGTTCTTTCCCCGCCTCTTCCCATTGTTCTATTAATCACTCTTATGGGAGCTCTGGTAGCATAGTGCCTAAGGCACTTGACTGCTAACCAGAAGCCTAGTGGTTCAAACGTACCAGCCACTCCTTGGAAGGAAGATGGGGCAATCTACTTCCATAGTGATACTGCCTCAGAAACCAAGGAGGGGTCGCTATGAGTCGGTCCGACTCGACGGCACATAACAACAACAACAAAATGTTTCTTGCATCTGTAAGACCTAGGCAGGGAAGGTATACCAACAGATCCTACACAGCTTCTCAGATTGTTGCTTTGTTTAACAGTAGCAAGGTTGTTTGGGGTGCCCATATAGAGGGAGCACCCTTGATCACCATATCTGCCATGATCTGTGTAAGGGACATGACCATTTGGGTGAATATCTTGATCACCATAAAGCCATTCCAGCATGACTTGCATATATAACACATTAGCTGCTTCTTCTGGAGTGTTTCAGGGGGTATTTGGAGGGGGAACAAGCTGTTTCCCTTCTCAGGGTAAACAAACCGGACTGCAAATTTTATCCAATCATGATAAAATTAGCATAAATTAGGATAAAACCAGGCTGTCTGTTCCCTCCAGGTTAACCTGTCATGTAATTGGACCTCTGGACCTTGAATCATCATTTGTGCCTGTTCCATAGTGAGTTGTGGGTCTTGCATCCACCCAAACGTATTCTTCCATTCTGCAGCATTCAAAACTAAAGTTACTGTCTCTTAGTTGCCCTCGCAATCCATTTTAGTTAAGGTTCCTCAGGAAGCTGACAATACTGATCTACAAACTGAGAGGACTCTTACCCCATACTCCCTGGTTTCAATAGTTTCTTGGTTTTGCCCATTCCCCTCCCAGACTGCCTTCTTGGAGACCAGTGGTCGTAGTGAAGCAGAGTTGAATTGTAGCTCGATTCTCCACACTTTCTATAACCATCCCCTATCCTGGAAGGTGGGAGCTCTGGTAGCATAGTGCCAAAGGCACTTGACTGCTAACCAGAAGACTGGCGGTTCAAACCCACCAGCCACTCCTCGGAAGGAAGCTTGGGCAATCTACTTCTGTAGTGATACTGCCTCGGAAACCCAAGGAGGGGTCGCTATGAGTCGGGTCCGACTCGATGGCACGTAACAACAACAACAACAACATCCTGGTTGAAGACAGATGTATTAGGAATGGTAACTTGGTTCTTGTTAGTTGTTTTTCAGAAACCCAGCCAAGACCAACTTGAAATTGGTTAAAACCAGCTCAGATCTGTTTTGACCTGCAGACATGTGCATGAGACAGAAGGAATTAACCTCTGCTTAAGCCCCAATCAGTTGATGATGGAAAATCTGTGTAATTCATGCAGTGTGCAAGCACGCTGCATTAGAAATTGACTCTTTAAACTGAGGTGAATGGAACTTCAGCCAATCTCCAGCTAATTCATGCCCAAATTCCTGAAATTTATATGAATATGTATAGGCCCCTCTCTTGAACCTTACAAAACCTGCACCCCAACCCTGACTTGAGGAGTCAGATATGCTGGCCTCTCTCTCCTTACCATGTGCATGGTAATAAATTTTCTTTTTCATCTCTCAAGTATTCAGTGTTTATGAATTGATTTGCCTTGATGGCGTACAGGGCAGTGACTCATGTTAGTCTGACTTCAGTAGGAGTACGGCCTGTTGTTCTAACACAATCTTTCCTTTCTGGGTAGGTCCTGAGATTAGCAATCATAGCTCTGATAAAACCAAATATGGGGTTGTATTAGTGCTACAACCCACCCCCCACATTTTTCCCTGCCATTGCAGCTATTAGTGGTAACAGCAACCAAGGAATTGTAATTCCTTACCACTCTGTGTTTCCATATGCATGCCACTAGCCAGTTCCTCAGGAGTTAAATCCACCACTCCTAAATTTAATGAATAGCTTTTGCCTTCAAGTAACTGATCTCAACAAAACAGCTGCTTCAATCCTTAAGCATCTTTTTAAAATCCTATCCAGAAACCAAGGAGCTCTGGTAGTGTAGTGCCTAAGGCAGTTAACTGCTAACCAGAAGGCTGGTGGTTCAAACTCATCAGCCACTCCTTGGAAGGAAGGTTGGGCAATCTACTTCCTTAGTGATACTTACTGACTTGGAAACCCAAGGAGGGGTCACTATGAGTGGGTCCAACTCGATTGCAAGTAACAACATCCAGAAACCAAAGGTTCCCCATTCTCTTATTTATCCCCTTATTTCCAAAATCATATATTCCAGTGAGTTTGACCTGCAAACCCCATCATTCTGGTACCAGCTGCTCGAATCAGGATAACCACAAGCGTGGTCCCTATGAGGCAGAAGTTAAAGATGTCCGAACCAAAAAAACACAAACTCACTGCCATCGAGTTCAATCCAACTCATAGCAACCCCTCCTTGGGTTTCTGAGGGGGTATCACTACAGAAGTAGATTACCCAAACTTCCTTCAGAGGAGCGGCTGATGGGTTCAGTCAAATGCCTTAGGCATTATGCCACCAGAGCTCCTAAAGATATCCAGTTTTTCCAATCTGCTATACCACTCCATCATCTCTAACATCAATTCTTCCTCTTCCCCTTAGTACTTTCTCCCCTGTATTAGGGTTCCTTACTTCATTGTAATGTCTCACAGAGGAGTTCTGGTAGCATAGTACCTAAGGCACTTGACTGCTAACCAGAAAGCTAGTGGTTCAAACCCACCAGCCACTCCTCAGAAGGAAGGTTGGGCAATCTACTTCTGTAGTGATACTGCCTCAGAAACCCAAGGAGGGGTCGGTATGAGTTGGGTCTGACTTGATGGCAAATAACAACAACAACAACAAGTTCTCACAGAATTCACAAACTGCTGAGGAAATGGCTCACGTGGTGGTGGAGGCTGGGAGGTTTGCAAGTCCCAAGTCTATGGGTAGGTCTAGAGGATTCTCCTCACTTGCATGGTTGCAGGAGTTGGCCAACCCAAACTGGCAGGTCAGATGACTGGCTGCTGTCTCAAATCTAGGGGTGAGATGATAGTGAACCAAAAGTGGGACCTGAGGAAAAGAGCAAACTTTCCCAGAACATTCACATATATACCTTCAAGAAAGCTAAGGGTGGTGACTTGAGTCATACCCTCCAGCAAGGTGGAACTCAAGATACATCTCACCGTGAACAGGCATGAAGACTCCCACTCCCACTGCCATGGAGTCAGGTCTGACTCATAGCGACCCCTCCTTGGGTTTCTGAGGTGATATCAGTACGAAAGTAAATTGCCCAACCTTCCTTCTGGGGAGTGGCTGGTGGGTTCTAACCATCAACCTTCTGGTTAGCAGTCAGATGCCTTAGGCACTGTGCAACCAGAGTAGATAATGTGAAATAAATATAGATGTAAATGTGTGTGTACATAGACATATATACACACACCCATGTATAAATATTTGGGTAGCAAGCTCTGTTAGCATAGTGCCTAAGGCACTTGACTGCTAACCAGAAGGGTGGCAGTTCAAACCCACCAGCCACTCCTCAGAAGGAAGATGGAGCAATCTACTTCTGTAGTGATCCTGCCTCGGAAACCCAAGGAGGGGTTGCTATGAATCGGGTCCGACTCGACGGCACATAACAACAACAACAGGAAATATATCTATATATTTATATATCTATGGAAAATGTATCCATTTATTTCCTATTGCTGTCCACAAGAAGGCCTGGGAGGAGCAATGAGTACATCTTGCACACAGATCGTCCTTAAAAAGAAATAGGGTTTCTTGGAGAAATGGCTGATTTCAGGGTTGGGGGAAGAAATGTACAAGAGCCCAAAACATCTTTTTGCACCAGAAAACAAGAACTTCTGGTGCAAAAAGATGGCTTTTTGAGCCCCTAAATTCTATTGAGTCACTTCTGCCAACAGAATGAGCCCTCATTCCCATCTGAAGAAATTAATTCAGATTCGTTTGCTAAACCTTCTTTCCCAGTGAAACTATTTCCTTCAGTCCCATCTGATGAGATTAACCCAGCTGTGTCTGAAGAGTCTTTGTCTGAGGTATCATCACATTGCCTGGGGCATCGTCTAAGGCAGTTGCTTTGCAAGGCATTTATAAATGTCCCCAGAACCACCTCCACCACTCATTTTGCTTCTATTGTTGTTGTTATGTGCCGTCGAGTCAGCCCCGACTCATAGCGACCCCTCCTTGGGTTTCCGAGGCAGTATCACTATGGAAGTAGGATTGCCCAACCTTCCTTCCGAGGAGTGGCTGATGGGTTTGAACCGCCAGCCGTCTGGTTAGCAGGCAAGTGTCTTAGCCACTATGCTACCTTTGCTTCTATACCTATCCAAAAAAAGCTCACTGCCATTGAGTCAATTCTGACTCAGAGTAGAACTGTCCCATATGGTTTCCAAGGCTATAATCTTTACAGAAGAACACTGCTACATCTTTCTCCCACTGGTGGATTTGAACTGCCCACCATTTTGTTAGCAGCTGAGCACTTAATCACTGTGCCACTTGGGCTTCTGTCTAGATCTATAACTAGACTTAAGTACCAGGAGCCCCAAGAGATGAAGCACAAAGTATGACCCATAAGGAGGTATGCTATACTCCTAAAGAAGGCCTGGGAGGAGCAAATCCTAATAGCAATATGCTCATCTAGTGTCCAGATCTTGCCTTCTACATACCACTTTCCTTGAAAAGAAATAGGGTTTCTTGCAAAAAGACTGATTTCAGGGTTGGAGCAGGAAATGTACAAGATGAGCTCTTGCACCACCAGAAAACAAAGACTTCCTCAAACAATGTTGGAATATGTCAAAAGGGCACATAAGCCAGTATGAGAGAGTTTCCACTGGCTAAATCTGAAACAATTTGATTCATTCAAAATAAATAATAACCTTAAGAAATTACAACTCGGAGGCGGGGCAAGATGGCGGATTAGGCAGAAGGATTGCACAGACCCTCTTCAACAAAGAAAAGGGAAACCAATTAACACAGACACAGAAGAT
>NW_006921667.1:4045813-4049209 GCF_000298275.1 Orycteropus afer afer | reverse complement strand
TTCACCCAAATCCTAATAAAAAAAAAAAAAGAAAAGAAAAAGAAATTACAACTCATTGAAAAACTAGGAAAGCATTACTCCATACCTATATTTCTTCATAAATGAGTAAATGACAAGGAACGAGATACTTATAGTTACAAAATATCAATAAAATACTTGTTTTATTTATTTATTTATTTTATTATTGCTAGTAGTCATCTCATCAGCTTCAGCTCACGGGTGCTTAGTCGAGCACCGTCTTCATGATTATTGTTATGTTCCAGCTCATCGTTTGGCCAGTGTGTATTTTGAGTATCATCCAACTTAAAGGGCTCATCTTCCAGCACTGTACTGGATAATATTCTGCTGTGATCCATAGGATTTTCAGTGGCTAATATTTGGAAGTAGATCTTCAGGCCTTTCTTCCCAGTCTGTCTTAGGAAGCTCCACTGAAACCTTCCAACCACGGGTGATTTTGTTGGTATCTGAAATACTTAGGGCCTAGCTTTCAGCATCACAGCAACACACAAATCAACATAGTATAACAAACTGACAGATAGATGGTGAACTTATTAATTACAAAGGGAAAAAGAGTGATGTTACAATGGTGAGGACAGGCAAACAGCACTTTAACCAAGTAATCAAAGTGAGTACATCAGTAGCATAACAAATCTAAATCATGTGCCATTTGATTGTATTCCAACTGAAAATCACAGCATCACTTCTGTGATATACCACAAAGATGGATATCCTGAATATAATCATGAGGAAATATAAGATAAACCAAAATTGAGGATGACAAAAATATAAATGGTCTATTATCTACAAAATTATCATGGATATGAAAGTCAAGGAAAGACTGAAGACTTGTTCTAAAGTAAAGGAGACTAAAGAGACATGAAAACTAAAAGCATCATGTCAATTTGACCTTGATCTTATTGTTATAAAGGTAATTTTGAGACTTTTGGCAAAATTTGAATGGAGTCTGAAGGTTAGATGGTAGTAATGTTAATTTCTTGACTCTGATACAGGTTGATTCTTTGCAGAAAATAAACACTGATTCATTAATAATTGTAACATGGAATATATGAGGTATTAATTTACAAAAATTGGAAGTTGTCAAAAATGAAATGGAAAGGATAAAGATCGATATCCTAGACATTAGTGAGCTGAACTGGACTGGTTTTGGCCATTTTTAATCAGATAGTCATATGATCTACTATGCCAGAAATGACAAATGGAAGAGGAATGGCATTGCATTCATTGTCACAAAGAATATCTCAAGATCTATCCTGAAGTACAATGTTGTCAGTGATAAGATAATATCCATACAACTACAAGGAAGACCAGTTAATACTGCTATTATTCATATTTACTCACCAACTACTAAAGCCAAGGATGAAGAATTTGAAGATTTTTACCAACTTCTGCAGTCTGAAATGGCCCAAACATGCAATCAAGAGGTATTGATGATTATTGGTGATTGGAATGCAAAAGTTGGAAACAAGAATCCCTGTTGTTGTTGTTGTTGTTATGTGCCATCGAGTCAAACCTGACTCATAGCGACCCCTCCTTGGGTTTCCGAGGCAGTATCACTATGGAAGTAGGATTGCCCAACCTTCCTTCCGAGGAGTGGCTGGTGGGTTTGAACCGCCAGCCGTCTGGTTAGCCTAATCATTGGAAAATATGACCTTGGTGATAGAAATTATGCTGGAGATCATATGAAAGAATTTGACAAGACCAAAGACTCAGTCATTGCAAATATCTTTTTCAACAACATAAACAGCAGCTATGGAATACACCACCAGATGGAATACACAGAAATCAGATCAACTGCATCTGTGGAAAGAGGTGATGGAGAAGCTCAATATTATCAGTCAAAATAGGGCCAGTAGCTGACTGTGGGACAGACCATCAACTACTTGTATGGAAGTTCAAGTTGAAGCTAAAAATTAAAATAAGTCCATGAGAGCCAAAATATGACCTCGATTATATCTTACCTTGATTTAGAGACCATCTGAAGAATAGACTTGATGTATTGAACACCAATGACGAGTTGTGGGATGACATCAAGAACATCACACATGAAGAAAGCAAATGATCATTAAAAAGACAGGAAAAAAAGAAAAGACCAAAATGGATGTCAAAAGAGACTCTGCAACTTGCTCTTGAATGTAGAGTGTCTAGAGTGAGTGGAAGAAGATCCTGGATAGAGTGGGAGAACAATGTGGAACAAAACTCAAAATCATTTGTGTGTGTGTGTGTGTGTGTGTGTAGAGAGAGAGAGAGAGACCAGGTATACTGGTCTGCTAGAGCCTGGTGAGACCCCTGAGACTATGGCCCTTAGTTATCCTTCAGGTCTGGAACTAAACTCACATATAGGGTGACCATTTACATCATATAGATATACCTCTTAGAGCAGTCAATCATGGGAGAACAGAGGCGCAGTGTTTACAGAGGGAGGTAGCTTGGGGGATAGGAAAAAAAATAATAAAGTGAATGGAAGAAATGCTGAAATTAAAAAAAAAAAAAAGATTTCAATGGGTGGCTCAAGAAGACAAAGTAAAGTATTATAACCAAAAGGGAAGTACATAATCAGCATCTCTCAAGCTGAGAGAACTGAAGAAAAAATTCAAGACCTGATTTGCAATAGTGAAGAATTCTATGGGCAAAATCTTTTTTTTTTTATGTTTATTATTGTGATTTGGGTGAAAATTTACAGAGAAAATTCACTTTTCTTACAGCAGTTCACATACACTTTGTCTCATGGCATTTACCACAATGCAACAGCTCCCCTCCTACTTCTCCTGATAGTTACCTCTTCCCTGTGTCCATCCCTCCGTGCACTCCTGCCCCCTGAGCTGTCTACCTGTGCATAAGCAGCCCTTCTTTCTCTCTATGGGCAAAATCTTGAATGAAGCAGGAAACATCAGATGAAGATGGAAGGAATACACAGAGTCAGTATACCAAAAAGAATTGGTCGAAGTCCAACTATTTCAAGAGGTAGCATATGATCAAGAACGAATGGTACTAAAGGAAGAAGTCCTCGGAAGGAAGGTTGGGCAATCTACTTCTGTAGTGGTACTGCCTCGGAAACCCAAGGAGGGGTCGCTAACAACAACAACAAAGGAAGAAGTCAGCTACACTGAAGGAATAGGCGAAAAACAAGCCTCTGGGAATTGACAGGATACCCATTGAGATGTTTCAATGAAAGGATGCAGCGCTGGAGGCACTTACTCATTTTTGTCAAGAAATTTGGAAGAGAGCTACCTGAACAACTGACTGGAAGAGATTAATATTTATGCCCATTCCAAAGAAAGGTGATTCAACAGAATGTGGAAATTATTGAACAATATCATTAATATCACATGCAAGTAAAATCTTACTGAAGATAATTTAAAAAATGGTTGCAGCAAT
>NW_006921667.1:4035749-4044158 GCF_000298275.1 Orycteropus afer afer | reverse complement strand
GTAAACTGTGGTCAATGTCATGAGACAAAGTGTATATGAACTGCTGTATGGAAAGTGAATTTGCTCTGTAAATCTTCACCCAAATCACACACACACACACACACAACAAAGTGTTAAGAAGCAAAAATGTCACTTTGAAGACTAAGGTGCACCTGACTCAAGCCATGGTACTTTCAATCTCTTTATATGCATGTAAAAGCCTGATGGTAGCACAGCGGATAAAGCATTTGGCTGCTAACCAGAAGGTCAGTGATTCAAACCCACCAGCTGCTCAGCTCCACAGAGGGAAGATTGGGCCATCTACTTCCATAAAGATTTACAACCTCGGAAACCCAGTAGGGGTTGCTATGAGTCAGAATCAGTTAGATGACAGTGAGTTTTTGGGGTTTTTTGAAGACGAGTTGATGCCTTTGAACTGTGGTGTTGGTAAAGAATACTGAAAATACCATGGACTGCTCAAAGAACAAACAAATCTGTCCCAGAAAAAGTGTAGCGAGAATGCTCCTTGGAAGTGAGAATAGTCAGACTTTCAACACACCTACTATGGTCATGTCATCAGAAGACACCATTCCCTACAGAAGGATCTTATGCTTGGTAAAGTAGAGGGTCAGTGAAGAAGGGGAAGACCCTCAATGAGATGGATTGACACAGTAGCAACAACGATGGGCTCAAGCATAGCAAGAATTGTGAGGCTGGCGCAGAAATGAGCAGTGTTTCGTTCTGTTGTACATAAGGTCACAATTAGTCAGAGCCAACTAAAAGGCACCTAACAACAACTTCTCTGAATGTTTGGTAGAATTCCCCAGTGAAGTGATCTGTTCCTGGTTTTGTTGGTGGTAATGGTGGTATGTGTGTGTGTGTGTGTGTGTGCATTTTATGACATCTTCAATATCTTCTTCCATCATGAATCTGTTTGGATTTTCTACCTTTTCTTGTGTGAGTTTAGGTAGGTAGGGTGTTTCTAGGAATTTGTCCATTTTTTCTAGATTTTCAAATTTGTTGGAGTACAATTTCTTATAGTCTTCTGTTATGATCTTCTTTGTCCCTGTTGGATCTGTTGTACTGTGTCTAATTATTTTTCTTATTTTAACTATTTACATCTTCTCTTTTTATGTCATTGTGGCCAGTGGTTTGTCTATTTTATTGATCCTTTCAAAAAAAAAACTCTGATCTTATTTATTTTTTTCTCTTGTTTTTCTGTTTTCTATTTCATTTATTTCTGCTCTGGACTTTATTATTTCCTTTTGTCTGGCAGCTTTGGTCCTCTTTTGCTCTTTCTTTTATATTCATTGAAGTTTTCAGGATAACACTGATTTTGGCTCTTCTTTTTTAAAGTAGGCATTTATTGCTATGAATTCCCTTCTGAGCACTGCTTTTGCTGCATTACAAAGTGTTTAGTATATATGTTGTGCTTCATTTTCATTTGATTTTAAAGATTTTGAAATTTCATTTTTGATTTCTTCTTATGACCCGATGGTTTTCTAGTAATGTATCATTTAGTTTCCACATTGTGGTAGTTACAGTTATGTGTCAGCTTGGCTGGGCCTGGTTTTGAGTAGCTGGGCACCTAGATGTAGTGATTCCTCATGATGAGACTGGTAGTCAACTCCCTGGTGGAATATGTGGTCTGCTTCCAGTATATAAGAAGAAGGTTTGAGAAAGTTCTCTAGCTTCTTAGCACATCTGGATCCTGCATTTGGCTGAGTCTTCATCTTAATGGCCTGCCATGTTGTCTGCTGATCCTGAGACTGCTAATGGACTTGAATTAGTGGCCTGTCGTGTTGCTTGATAATTTTGGAACTGTGCCATTTTACTTGCCAACCTTGGGTTTGTTGGCTTCAGCAGCCAGCAGCTGTCTGAGTTAACAGAAGCCTCCAGCTTTAGTGGGTTGGGAGCAAGAGACAGAGTTGAAGCCCAAGGTCAAGGGGCCTTCACCCACACCGTAGAACTGGCACTTTGAAATTGGAGTTCTAACCTCTTAAACTGTAAGAGAATAAATCCCTGTTTGTTAAAGCCATACATTTGTTCTGTATCTGTTGTAGGAGCCCTAGAGGACCAAAACATATGTATTTCTTTTTTTTTTTTTCCTTATTGATCCTGTTATTGACATCTAGTTTCATACTATTATAGTCAAAGAAGGTGGTTTATATGATTTTAATCTTTTAAATATTATTGAGGTTTGATATGGTCTATTCTGGAAGATGTACACTGGAGAAGAATGTATATTATGCTGATGTTGGGGGTGAGTTCTACATATGTCTGTTAGGTTCAATTGGTCAATAGTGTTATTCAGGTCTTCTGCATCTTTATTGATTTTCTTTCTAGTTGTTCTATCTATTGTTGAAAGTGGTGTATTGAAATTTCCAACTATTATTATAGATCTATTGTACTATTTCTGTATTTCTGCTAGAGTTTGCTTTATAAATTTTGGAGCTCTGGCATTGGGTGTATAAGTGTTTAAAATTGTTACATCTTTTTGGTGAATTGACCCATTTATCATTATATAATGTTCTTTATCTCTTATAATGAATATTGTCTTAAAGTCTATTTTATCAGATACTAATATAGCCACTCCTGTTATCTTTTAATTCATCATTGCTTGTATGTGTTCCTTCATTCTTTAGTTTTTAACCTATTTATGCCTAAGGTATATGTCTTGTAGGCAATATATTGATAAACCTTTTTTTTTTTAATCCATTCTGCCACTCTCTTTCCCTTGACTTGTACATTTAATCCATTTGCAGTCCTTGTGATTATTGATAGGGAAGGATTTGCTGCAGCCATATTGCTGTGCTTTTTTTTTTTTTTTTAGGTTGTATGGTGTTAACGTTTTCTTTTTTCTACTTTACTTTCAATGCTAAGTTTTTTTGTACATGGGCTTCCATTTTCTTTCATTTATTACTGTTTTCTTTGTGTTTACTGAGTCTGTTTGCTTTTCTTCTCCTTAATTTTAGTGAGATTTGTTAATTTTCTTTGTGGTTACTACAAAGTTTGCATTTGATATCCTACATTTAAATCAGTCTGTTATGTCATGAAATCATCCTAACTTCTTCACCATACAGAAGTTACATAACCACATCAATCATTCCCCTTTTTGTTTTGATGTTTATTACAATTTGAATCCCAGATTCCTTGTAATGATTTTTAAACTTTATTTTATTGTTGTGATGTCTTCACCTGGCTTGGTATCAAAGTGATACTGTCATGTGTCTTAATCTCAGACTATTTTCTGATGTCATTAGTTTTCTATCTGAGGACCTCTGCAAAAAAGGGCAGGGGGGTGTCAACTTCTGACTTCCTCTAACTACACAAGAGGAAGACAGAATCACCATCAATAGCCCAAGGCTTATTTCAAGAGGTCACACATGCCACCACCCTCCAAACCTTTTTACCAACTCTGACACCAGCTGTCACTCCCAAGGCACTCACCACTTCTCTGCTAACCAAAAAACCAAACTCACTGTCATCCAGTTGAATGTGACTCAGTGACCACTCCTGGGTTTCCCAGGCAGTATCAATACAGAAGTAGATTGCTCAGTCTTCCTTCCGAGGAGTGGTTGGTGGGTTTGAACTTCTCTGCTAGGTTCAATAATTCTTTGCAATGGCCATGCAGAACTCAGGCAATACTCATGATTATGGAGTTTATTAGGGAAGTAACAGGCTACAATTCAAGTTTGGGAATACTCTGAGGATACAATTCTTCAATCAGGACAGTCACCCCTCTCTTATGCTCTCAGGCACACCTCTCTGGCCTTTGGCCTCTCAGCCTGGCCTCTGTCCTGCTTGGGCAAGTGTTACAAAGCCGTTTTAGCTCTGCCATAGATACACCTAGGCGCACCCCACTCCACCAGCAAGCCTCCTTCCCAAAGGCGCTTGGCTTTCTTCATCTGTGGGCCAGGCCTGCCACTCTGTCTTGTGTCTCTCTCTCTCTCTTTTTTAAATTTTTATTGTGATTTGTATGAAAGTCTACAGAGCAAATTAATTTTCCATACAGTAGTTCATACACATTTTGATTCATGACAGTGACTGCAATTCTCCACAATGTAATAGCTTTCTTCCAACTTCCTCCTGGTAGTTATCTCTTCCCTGTATCTTTCCTCCCATGCACTTCCCCCAGCTGCCTCCTTGGGGAAACACTGCCCTTCTATTCTCCCACTTATGACTGCTCTAAAGAATGTATCTACCTGATATAAATGTTCACCCCATATGTCTGTTTATTATTTGGCTGGAAGCCACAGGAGTGACTTTAGTTCCAGACCTGAAGAGTAACTAGGGGCCATAGTCTCAGGAATCTCTCCAGGCTCTATCAGACAAGTAAACCTGGTTTCTTTTTTTTTTTTTAGATGACAGAAAATACCTTCTATTATGAAAAACTGTGATGCCACAAGTGCGTGTGCAGAGGATAGCATGTGGTGTCCAGGGGTGAAATGGACCCCAGAGAGCAATTTCAGCTGCACAAGGAGGTGCTCAATCATGTGGGCAACATTTCTTCTGCATTTACTCACCACACTGAGCAGTTTACATTTCCTGGGGGAGCAAAACCCATGAAGGATCACCTCTCTCATCCTGTTTGGTTGGATGTCATGCTTCTTTCTCTCAGTGTCCCCACCCACTCTCCTTAGCAGGCACAGATTTTGCTCACTTGCTGTTTCATCCCTCCCTCCCTGGGATGGGGCAGGATCAGGCAGGTGGAAGGAGGGGGAAGGATAAGCAGGAGATTCCAGAAGCTCTGAAGCAGGTAGCAGCCTTGTCCTTGGCCCTCTGCATGTGCCACCCTCCTGACTTGTCCACTGAGTATGGATGCACCTGCAGGGTGAACACGTGGCCCTCTGGACACAGGTCTGGCCTGTGGACACAGGCCTATCCTTTTCCACTGTCTCTGTCCCTTGAAACCATGGTCCTGAGCCCATAGATCCAACTATTCACTCCTCTGGGTAGCTGGCTATGGCCACAACCTTGCCCCTTGTCAGCTCTACTACACACTCAGACATTTTCACAGGGCATACAAATATGCATGTAGAAACATTGTTTGCTAATCCTACACATGGTCATGGGCACACCTCCCCTGTCTAGACATACCTGATAATTCAGCCTGTCTACCCATCTGTGACAGTTGGAGCTGTGTGTCAACCCAGCTGGACCCCAGTTCTGTGTGGTTGTTCCCATGATGGGATCGGATGACTGTGTTCTGAGTGGCCAATCTGTTGAAGGAGAGTTTCCCTAGGAGTGTGGCCTGCTTCCAGCATATCCAGGGACATCCTGGGAAGAGAGACATTCTTTTGTGGATAGGGATTCTGCTGTGCTGCCTACAGCTGTCTGTGAGTGATCAGTCCACCATTCAGCCTGGAGATCTTGGATTCATCATTTGTTGGAGTCAACAGCCAGTGTACAGCCTGCCAGCCTTGAGGTCCTTGGCCCCTGTGGTTGCGGGAGCCGGGAAAAGCCTCCAGTTTGATGTTTGATCCAGGAACTTTGGACTTGCCGGCTTCTATATGTGTGTGAGCCATTTTCCTAAGATAAATTTCTCTATATATGTATATATATATAAACTTTATTGGTTTTTATTTCTCTAGAGAACCCAGTCTAACACATTTGGTACCAGTAGTGGCTCTAGAGAGACAAAATCATAAGGATGGGCTTCCTAAATTGGTTCTCCAGTTTGATTAATCTTAAAGACACTAGTGACCCTGTGTCTGTTAGTAAAGAGGGCCCTTTTAATCCATGGTATGAGGTGGCAAAATTAATATGTGAAATACCACCACCAATAGATCAAGTACTTGTGAGAAGTGATGCTCTGGGTGATTGGATATTTGATACTTTTCTGCAATTTTGTCAGAATGAGGAGTATAAGGAAGCTGGTTGGTTGGTCTTTCACCACTAGAAAAAGTGGTGAAAGAGTGAGATGAGCTCAGAGCTGCTGAGTCTCAGCTTAAGCACTGCATAAAAGACCTCAGTGCTTCCAGTTGTGCTCTGAAAGAAAGCCTTATATCTTCTAGTAACACAGCTGATATTGCTGAAAACCAAATCCAGAGTCTTACTGTAAGGGTAGCTGAATTACAACGTCAATTAAATTGTCAATACAGAACAGTGTCTGACATTAAAGTGAGGGCATTGATTGTAAAAAAATGGGATCCTGAGACCTGGAATGGGGATATAAGGACAGATAATCAGGAAGATCAGGATATGGAGCTTGTAAATTCTGTTGAATTCCTCCCATCTGAACGGATTACTGTAAAACCATTATCCCCTCCCCCTCAGTTTGACAGGACTAGCCAAACTGGTCCTGCTGGGTCATTGTTTGAGGCATAGGCCATGGCAGATATTCCTGAATGGTCTCAGGAACTTCCTCAAGCACCCATTGTTGCTGCAAGACCCATAACTAAAGTCAAGTCCAAGTGAGCCCCAAAGGTGAAATAGAAAGAGTGACTGAGGAGGTGGTAAGCTATACCCGAAAAGATCTACTTGATTTTGCCAACATGTACAGACAGAAACCTGGGGAATATGTATGGGAATGGCTACTGAGGGTGTGGGATAATGGTGCAAGGAATGTAAGATTGGATCAGTCTGAGTTTACTGATTTAGGCCCACTAAGTATGGATTCTTCATTCAATGTCTCAGCTTGAGAGGTTGGGAAAGGATCTAATAGTTTATTTGGTTGGCTTACTGAGGCATGGATTATGCAGTGGCCTACCTTAAGTCAAGTTGAAATACCAGACCTGTCTTGGTTTAATGTAGAAGGAGGTATCCAGAGGCTTAGGGAAATTGGCCTGTTAGAATGGATTTATCAGATTAGACCCTTAGAGCCAGAAATGGAGAATCCAGAAGACACACCTTTAACCAGTACCGTGAGGAATAAATTTGTGAAGGGAGCTCCAGCATCCTTGAAGACTGCTGTGATTACTACTTTATGTAAAACTGATTTGACAGTGGGAACTGCCCTAATTGAACTAAGACACTTAACTACGATGGGGCTGATCAGACCCCGTGGTGGTAGGGGCCAAGTGGCAGCAGTTAATCAACAAAGGCAAGGTGGGCATAGTTACCATAATGTACAGCAGAGTCAGAACAGTAATCAGAATAATCTGACATGTGTGGCATTATGGCATTGGCTACTTGCTCATGGTGCTCCTAGTAGTGAAATATATTGCAAGCCTACTAAATTTTACTTGATCTGTACAGACAGAAGAATTCTAGGTCATGTGAACAGCAACCTAGATTGAATTGCCAGAATACAGAATCATGACCTCTCAATCAATTCCCAGACTTGAGTCAGTTTACGGACCCACAACCCCTTGAATGAAGGGGAGACCAGGTTCCTTTGAGGAAGGACCCCATACATTGCCAAAAATCTATAATGTCAATCTTTCTCCTAGCCTTCCCCAAAGGGATCTGAGGCCTTTTATAAGAATGACTGTTCACTGGGGAAAAGGAATAATCAGAATTTTCAGGGATTACTGGACACTGGCTCTGAATTGACACTAATTCCAGGAGACCCAAAACATCATTGTTGTCCACCAGTCAGAGTGGGGGCATATGGAGGTCAAGTTATTGATGGAGTCTTAGCTAAGATACGTCTCACAGTGGGTCCAGTGGGTCCCTGAACCCATCCTGTAGTGATTTCCCCAGTGCCAGAATGCATGATTGGAATAGATATACTCAGCAATTGGCTGAATTCCCACATTGGCTCCCTGACATGTAGAGTAAGGGCTATTAAGTAGGAAAAGCCAAGTGGAAGCCATTAGAACTGCCTCTACCTACAAAGATAGTAAACCAAAAGCAATACTGCATCTCTGGAGGGGTTGCAGAGATTACTGCCACCATCAAGGACTTGAAGGTTGCAGGGGTGGTGATTCCCACCACAACCCCATTTAATTCACCTATTTGGCTTGTG
This sequence comes from Orycteropus afer afer, assembly GCF_000298275.1. Lineage (NCBI taxonomy): Eukaryota > Metazoa > Chordata > Mammalia > Tubulidentata > Orycteropodidae > Orycteropus > Orycteropus afer. Next base: position 4,036,267 of record NW_006921667.1, on the reverse strand, counting down.
CAAAAAACAGATGGATCTTGGAGAATGACAGTAGATTACCATCAACTTAATCAGGTGGTGATTCCAATTGCAGCTGCTGTTCCTGATGTGGTTTCATTGCTTGAGAAAATTAGTACATCTCCTGGTACTTGGTATGCAGCTATTGATCTGGCCAATACTTTTTCTCGATACCAATTTCAAAAGACCATCAGAAACAGTTTGCCTTCAGCTGGCAAGGCCAACAGTATACTTTTACAGTCCTTCCTCAGGGGTATATCAACTCCCTGGCACTATGTCATAATTTAGTCTGTAGGGATTTTGGTCACCTTTCCCTTCTACAAGACATCACACTGGTCCATTATATTGATGGCATTATGCTGATTGGACCTAGTAAAGAAGAAGTATTGATGACTCTAGACTTATTGGTGAGACATATGCATGCTAGAGGTTGGGAAATTAACCCAAGAAAAATTCAGGCACTTCCACCTCAGTGAAATTTCTAGGGGTCCAATGGTATGAGGCATGTCGAGATATTCCTA
>NW_006921667.1:4034091-4034819 GCF_000298275.1 Orycteropus afer afer | reverse complement strand
GAATGCCCACCAAAAGGTGACCTCAGCAGAGGAGGACTTTAACAATCAGGTGGATAGGATGACACGTTCAGTGGAAACCATCCATCCTTTTTCCCCAGCTACTCCTGTCATTGCTCAATGGGCTCATGAACAAAGTGGCCATAGTGTCAGGGATGGAGGTTATGCATGGGCTCAGCAACATGGACTTCCGCTTACCAAGGCTGATTTGGCTACCGCCACTGCTGAGTGCTCAATCTGCCAACAGCAGAGACCAACACTGAGTCTGCGATATGGAACCATTCCTCAGGGTGATCAACCAGCAACTTGGTGGCAGGTTGATTACATTGGACCAGTTCCATCATGGAAAGGACAGCGTTTTGTTCTTACTGGAATAAATACTTATTCTGGATATGGATTTGCCTTCCCTGCACGCAATGCTTCTGCTAAAACTACCATCCATGGATTTACAGAATGCCTTATCCACCATCATGGCATCCCACACAGCATTGCTTCGGATCAAGGGACTCATATCACACCAAATGAATGGTCTTATGCTCATGGAATTCACTGGTCTTACCATGTTCCCCATCACCCTGAAGCAGCTGGCTTGATAGAATGATGAAATGGCCTCTTAAAAACACAAATGCAGTGCCATTAGGTGGCAATACCTTGAAGGGTTGGGGCAATGTTCTCCAGGAGGCTGTATATGCTCTAAACCAGCATCCAATATATGGTTCTGTTTCTCCAAT
>NW_006921667.1:4024902-4033151 GCF_000298275.1 Orycteropus afer afer | reverse complement strand
TATATATATATATATATAAGCTTTGCTGGTTTTTGTTTCTCTAGAGAACCCAGTCTAACACACCATCTATCCACTCATAGATCAATACTTGTCATCACTGACAACACAGTGCTGTACATATAAAAGGGTTCATCTTTGTTGTCTGTACCTCCCATGTACCTCTCTATGTCTTTCTCTTCCTCAATGCCACCATGTTGATCACTCACTTTTGGTACATTGCCCTTCCCTTTACCCAAATCAATATTTGTGTCTACCTATCTTGCAGTATTCCCTCCCCTCCCCTCCCACCCCTGGTAACCAACAAATAAAAACTTAACATTTTACAATAGTGAACAAATAAAATATTTGTCCTTCAGTGATTGACTTATTTCACTCAGCATAATGTCCTCCAAATTTCTCCATGTTATATGGTACTTCACAGATTCTACATTATTCTTTACAGTTGCATAGTTTTCCATTGTGTATATATACCATAGTTTGGTTATTCATTCTTCTGTTGATGGGCACGTAGGTTGTTTCCATCTCTTTACTATTGTAAACAGTGCTGCAGTGAACATGGGTGTGCATATATCTGTACTTGTCCTGGCTCTCATTTCTTTAGCATGTATACCTAGTAATGGGATATCTGGATCAAATGGTATTTCTAATTCTAACCTTTTACAGAATCACCATACTGATTTCCACAGTGGTTGTATCATTTTACAGTCCCATCAGCAGTGTATGAGAGTCCTAGTCTCTCCATATCCTTGCCAGCATTTGCTGTTTTGTCCTATTGAGCTTTGCTGTTAGTGCTGGGGCTGGATAGTATCTCATTGTTGTTTTGATTTGCATTTCTGTAATAGCTAATGATTGTGACCATTTCTTCATGTCTTTGTTGGCTGTCTGAATATCCTCTTTGGTGAAGTGTCTATTCATGTTTTCTGCCCATTTCTTAATTGGATTTTTGTCTTTTTTGTTGTTGAGGTGCTGGAGGTTTCTATAAATGTTAGAGATAAGTTCCTTGTCAGGTGTGTGGTTGCCAAATATTTTTTCCCAATCTGTAGGTTCTCTTTTTACTCTTTTGGAGCACATAAAAACTTAGTTTTTAGAAGATCACAATCATCTAGTTTATCTTCTACTGTTTATGTGTTTTGGATTATGCTTGACAGTCTATTTATGCAACACATTCAAAAAAAAAAAAAAAAAAAAAAACCTCACTGCTGTCAGGTAGGATCCGACTCATATCGAGCTCTCCTTGGGTTTCTGGGGTGGTATCCCTATGGAAGTAGATTGCCCAATCTTCCTTCCGAGCAGTGGCTAATGGGTTTGAACCATCTGCCTTCTGGTTAGCAGTCAAATATCTTAGGCACTATGCTACCAATTTGCCCCTACTTTTCCTTTATAGTTTTAGGTTTCACATTTAAGTCTTAGATGTGACTAAGAGATAGTTTTTGGGTATGGTGTAAGGTTTGGATCTTGTTTCATTTTTCTGCAAAAAGATAACCAATTTTGCCAGCACTATTTGTTGAAGAGACTATCTCTTCCCCATTTAATGGATTTCAGCCCTTTGCCAAAGATCAGCTGACCATAGGTTGATGGGTCTATATCTGGTTTCTCAATTTTATTCCATTGGTCTATGTGTCTGTCATCATACAAATACCAGAGTGTTTTGACTACTGTGGCTGTATAGTAGGTTTTGAAATCCAAGAGTGTGAGACCTACTTTGTTCTTCTTCTTCAATAGTGCTTTGCTTATCTAAGGTCTCTTTCCTTTCCATATAAAATTAATGATTGGTTTTTCCATATCCTTAAAGAATGTTGATGGGATCTAAATTGGGATTGCATTAAATGTATAGATTGCTTTGGATAGTATTGACATTTTCACAATGTTCAATCTTCCTATTCACAAGCATAGTATGTTCCTCCATTTATGTAGATCTCTTGTGGTTTCTTGAAGTAGTGTTTTGTAGTTTTCTTTGTACAGGTCTTTTGTGTCCCAAGTAAGATTTATTCCCAAGTATCTTATATTTTCAGTAGGTTGGACAATCTACTTCCGTAGTGATATTGCTTTGGAAATCCAAGGAGGGGTCGCTATGAGTTGGATCTGACTCAATGGCTGTGCGTTGTGTTGGTTCATTGCATATTGTAAATGGTAGGAGCTCTGGTGGGTAGTGCCTAAGGTATTTGACTAAACCCACCAGCCACTCCTCGGAAGGAAGGTTGGGCAATTTACTTCTGCAGTGATATCACCTCGGAAACCCAAAGAGGGGTTGCTATGAGTTGGATCAGACTCCACGGCAGTGTGTTGTATTGATTTCCTTATTTCCTTTTCAGTAATTTCACTGCTAAAATCAAACAAGCAAACTCACTGCCATTAAGTTGATTCACTCATAGTGACCCCTTCTTGGGTTTCTGAGGTGGTATCTCTACAGAAGTAGATTGCCCAATCTTCCTTCCAGGAAGTGGTTGGTGGATTTGAACTGCCAGCCTTTTGCTTAGCAGTGTAATGCCTTAGGTACTACACCACCAGAGATCCTTTGGTCTGTTCTAGTGGTTACAAATTCCCTTAATTTCTGCTTATCTGAGAATGTCCTAAGTTTTCCCTCATTTTTAAATGACATTTTTGCTGGATATATAATTCTTGGTTGACAGTTCTTTTCTTTCTCGGCTTTATATATATCATCCCATTGCCTGGTTGCCTGCATTGTTTCTGGCAAGATTTAAGCACTTAATCTTATTGGGGCTTCATTTGTAAGTAATATTTCTCTTTTCACATGCTACTTTCAAAATTCTTCCTCTGTCTTTGGGTCTGGGAAGTTTGATTAAATATGTCTTGCTGAATTTTTCTTGGGATCTATCCTAAGGACTCCTTTGCTAAGGACAAGACAGTGTTTCATTCTATTGTACAAAGGGTTGCTGACTTGGAACTGGTTTGAAGGCACCTAACAACATCAATCCTATAAAGAGTTGAGCTTCTTGGATGAAAATCTTCATGTCTTTCATGATATTTGGGAAGTTTTCTGTTATTAATTCTTCAAAAATTCCTCCTGTAATTTTCTCTCTTTCTCTTCTGGGATTCTTAATATGTATGTTAATCCTTTTGATGGAGTCCAACATAATCCATAGGCTTTCTTCATTTAATTCAATCTTTTTTCTTTTTGTTCCTCATACTGAGCAATATCAAGAGATTTGGCTTCTATTTCATTGCTTCTTCAATTGTTTCTCTTCTATTTCTGTGTCCGCCCATTGAGTTATTTGTTATTTTATTTTTAAACTTCTGAATTTCTAGGGTTTTTTTTTTAAGGATTCTATTCTTTTACTGATTTTGTTTTGTTCTTCTATTAGTTTCCTGAATTCATCTTGAGTTTTTCTTTTTTTGATCTTCTTGAGAAGTCTTGTTAAAAGTTTTTTTTAAAATCAATTTGTCAGATAGTTCCATTATTTGTTCTTCCTCCAAAAGTTTTCTGTCCCTTTATTTTGTTCATGTGCACAAGCCATTTTTTCCTGTATCTTCATCAAACCAAAAAGGAAAGCCCACTGTTGTCAAGTCAATTCTGACTCATAGTGACCCCCAATGGGTTTCTGAGGCAGTAAATCTTTACTGAAGTAGATTGCCCTGTCTTCCTTCCATGAAGTGGCTGGTGGGTTTGAACTGCCAACCTTCTATTTAGCAGTCAAATGCTTTAGGCACTGCACCACCAGAGCTCCTTAGTATCTTCATGTTGTTGTTGTTGTTATGTGCCATTGAGTCGGACCCAACTCATAGTGACCCCTCCTTGGGTTTCCAAGGCAGTATCACTACAGAAGGAGATTGCCCCATTTTCCTTCCAAGGAGTAGCCGGTGGGTTTGAACCGCCAGCCTTCTGGTTAACAGTCAAGTGCCTTTAGGCACTATGCTACCAGAGCTCCTAGTATCTTCATAGGATTTGTAATTGATTGCTCTTTGAGACACTGAGGTTTTATTTTATTTATTTATATATTTTTGTGTGTGTATTTGTCTTTGTTTTTCATAGGTATATTAGAAGCTTAGCTTCTTTCCTTTTTCTTTATATTGTTTCTTTTCATTTGTATTATTTTAATTGTTGTTTTGTGTTATTGGTCTATGTATGGCTTTTGTTCAGCTGATTTGGCTGGGTTTAGTTTTCTCTCAGTGATGTGCATGGTGGGTCACACATAGACAGTGGTCCTATGTCTTTAGGCATGTATGTTTACCTTTAGAGGATTATGTGGAGATGTGAGAGCAAGTCCCTTCTCTGATGTGAGGCATCAGGTGATGGTTAGTCAGGATCATTTTGCAGCTCTTGAGGGGCATGGGCAGTTAGTTGTTGTTATGTGCCATCGAGTTGGACCCGACTCATAGCAACCCCTCCTTGGGTTTCTGAGGCAGTATCACTACAGAAGTAGATTGTCCCAGCTTCCTCCCGAGGAATGGCTGGTGGATTTGAACCACCAGCCTTCTGGTTAGAAGTCAAGTGCCTTAGGCACTACACTACCAGAGCTCCCATGGGTAGTTAGTATGGCCTCTTATTTCTTTCCAACTTTGTTTACACAGAATCTCTAACTCTGGCTGTGTTTTCCATAAAGTTGTCTTCATGGGCTCCTCACTGGGGGATGTTGCTTGCTACCATCTGAAAATGGACACACTACACCATGAATATTTGCATTTCTGTTGGTCTTATTCTCTCTCTCCTTTCAATTAGTGTTCAGTCCGATTCCTTAGCCCTTTGTTTGACGTTCAGGGATTTGAGATCATTGTTTGTGTCTGCTTTTGTTTCTCAAGCCTTATGATGCATCTATCTAAGCCATCACCTTAATCCTAAGTATTTAATTTTTAGGAGGTCTCAATTATCTATTTTGCCCTCTGTTGCAGTGAATTTGTTGTCATATCTGATAATCTATCATTAAAAACTCTAGGTTTCATAGCTTTGTCCTTATATTTTCTTCCAATAACCATATGGTTTTAGATTTAACATTTAGGTTCTTAATCCATTTTGAATTAGTTTTGTGTAAGATGTGAGCTATGCATCTTGTTTCATGTTTCTGCATGTGGAAATGCAATTTTCCTTTGTTGAAGAGACTGTTCCTTTCCACTGAATTGACTTACACCCTTATAAAAAATCAGTTGACAATAGGTATCTCCATAGGGTTTTCAATGGATTTTTCTGAAGTAGATCACAAAGTTTTTCCCAAGGTGTCGCTAGGTGGACTTGAACCTCCAACCTCTCAGTTAGTAACCTAACACATTAACTATACTGCTAAGGACTCTTAGAAGCAAAAAGAATTGAAATATTTAACTCATTTATATCAGCAGCAATCTGGAAAATGCATATAAAAAGAGCCCTTGAGAGCGCTACTAGACCTAAGGGAAAAGAATAGTTTTTAGATTTAGCTGAACTTTCAATCAATCTAGGTGTCCTCACATAATAGGCTAAATAAAGTGTCCATCAGAGTGGTTTTGGTCATGGGCTCCCCAAAACCAAAACAGAAGAACAGCTCACCAAAGTTCTTCTTGATTAGTGTAATTGAAAAAGTTCTGAGGCTAGCAAACAGTTGCTTAAATCATGCCACTAACAATTCCCAGGCCTGACTCAGTTTGCAGGTCCAGTCCCTCTAGCGAATGCATCTGTCATGGATTGAATTGTGTCTCCCTAGACTATGTGTCAACTTGCCTGGACCATGATTCTCAATGGTTGGGCAGTTATGCAATTATGTAATTTAGCAATTAAGTAATGATGTAATCATCCCCTATGATTCAATCAGCCAATCAATTGTAAGGGGATTAGGGTGGGATGCAACACCCTTACTCAGGTCACAGCTCAGATACCATGTAAGAGAATTTTCCCTGAGGTGTGGCCTGCATCACTTTTTATCTTACAAGAGAGAGAAGTGAGTAGAGAACAAACCTTACTCCCACCAAGAAAGAAAAGCCAGGAGCAGAGTGTGTCCTTTGGACAGGCTCCTTTCACTGAGAACCTCCTAGACCCAGGGGATGATTAATGTCAAGACACATGGAGATCTTCCTCCAGAGTGAACAGAGAGAGAAAGTCTTCCCCTAGAATTGGCACTCTGAATTCAGATTTCTAGCTTCCTAAAGTCTGAGAAAACAAATTTCTGCTTATTAAAGCCATCCATTTGTGTTATTTCTGTTACAGCAACACTAAATAATTAGGACAGTACCTTAAGGAATGAACCTCCAATAAGTTAATAAGCACATAGTGTAATACTCCCTCCAAGTCTTTCCTGGAGATGTCTATAGGCTTTTCCCAGATTGACTGCAGTGAAGAAAGGAAATTTCTCTGGGATTGTTAGACCCTGGCTCTGAGCTAATTCTGTTCCCTTTTGGACTTAGAACACACTTACAGTTCCCAGGTGACAAGTAGTGTTTTGGCCTGAGTCTACCCAACTGTAGGCTTTTCTACTTCAGTGATGTCAGGTCTGGGGCTGGAGTAGACCAAATATCAGGAACCAGAAAGGCCAACTGTGATATATTGTGTTAATGCCTTGTGGAAGGAGCTTGCATCTTTCATCAGTAAATAGCAGACTAGCTTTGTTTATTTTTAAATTTTTTCAGTTCAATAAATATTGACAAACATATTCACCCATGTAACCAGTACTTCAAGCAAAATATAGAACGCTTCTATCATCCTTCATGTCATTTCCCAGTCTCTACACTACTTGCTGAGGAACTCACTCTTTTGATTTCTAACATCATAGATAAGCTTTGTTCTTGGATTTCATAGAAATAAAATGATACAGCATATAATTTTCTATATATTGTATAAACTTTTGCATGTGTGTCTATGTGTGTGCAATCATCACCACTATTTAGTTCCAAAATGTTTCATTAACCCAAATAAGAACTCTGTAGCCATTAAGTAGCAACTCCCCTTTCCCTCTCCTCCTCAGCCTCTGGTAACTAATAACTTACTTTCTGTCTTTAACACTCACTCACTCACGGCCATTCAGTCAGTTTTGACTCATAGCAACCCATTCTTGGGTTTCTGAGGTGGTATCTCTGCAGAAGTAGATTGCCCAGTTTTCCTTCCAAGTTGTGGCTGGTGGGTGGGTTTGAACCACTAGCCTTCTGATTAGCAGTCAAATGCTTTATGCATTTGCCTATTCTATATATTTCATATAAGTGGAATCATATGATATTTGTCCTTTAATGTCTGGCTTATTTCACTTAGCATAATGTTTTCAAGATTTATCCATTTCTTAGCATGTATCAGAACCTCATTTCTCTTTATTTCAGAATAATATTCCATTGCATGTTTATACTAGTTTGCTTATCCATTCATCTGAGGATGGACATTTGGGTTGTTTTCATATTTCATATTTTGGCTATTGTAAATAATGATGTAATGAACACTGGTATACAAGTATCTGTTTGAGTGTCTGCTTTCAATTATTGGGGGTATATACATAGGAGAGGAATTGCTGGGCCATATAGTAAGTTTATGTTTAATTTTTTGAGCAGCTGCCAAACTATATTCCATGTTGTTGTTGTTATGTGCCGTCGAGTCGGACCCGACTCATAGCGACCCCTCCTTGGGTTTCCGAGGCAGTATCACTACGGAAATAGATTGCCCCATCTTCCTTCTGAGGAGTGGCTAGTGGGTTTGAACCTCCAGCCTTCTGGTTAGCAGTCAAGTGCCTTAGACACTACGCTACCTATGGAAGTAGATCGCCCCATCTTCCTTTCAAGGAGTGGCTGGTGGATAGTGCTACCATTTTACAATCCCACCAGCAATGGGTGAAGGTTCTAAATTCTTATATCCTCACAAATACCTATTATTCCTTTTTTTTTTCTTTTAAATAATAGCCATCCTAGATGCAAAAAGTTAATGCTCATGACTGATAACCAGAAGGGTGGTGGTTCAAATCCACCCAAAGTTGCCTTGGAAGAAAGGCCTGGTCTAATCTACTTGTGAAAAAACAGCCATTGAAAACCACAAGAAAAATAAAATAATATAAACTTAAAAAATAAAACAGAAAACTACTACTGACACATGTGGGTTCTCCATGACTCCACTGGAGCACAAATGGATTTTTAGTGGTATCACACTGTGGTTTTGATTTGCATTTTTCTAATAACTAATGATGTTGCATATCCTTTTGTGTGTTTATTGGCCATTTGTATATCTTTTTTTTTGTATAGAGAAATGCTTCTTCAATTCCTTCACCCATTTTTAATTGGGTTGCTTATCTTTTTGTTGTTGAACTATAGATATTCTTTATATATATTCTGGATAGTAGAACTTTTACAGATGT
>NW_006921667.1:4009615-4023297 GCF_000298275.1 Orycteropus afer afer | reverse complement strand
TCTTTAGGATATATACCTAGTAATGGAATGGCTGGGTCAAATGGTATTTCTAATTCCAACTTTTGAAGGAATCATCATACTGTTTTCCACAATGGTTGTACCATTTTACAGTCCCACCAGCAGTGTATGAGAGTCCCAATCTCTCCACAACCTCACCAGCATTTGTTATTTTTTGCCTTGTTGAACTTTGCTACTAGTGCTGGAGCAAGATGGTATCTCGTTGTTTTGATTTGCATCTCTCTAATAGCTAGTGATCGTGAGCATTTCTTTATATGTTTGTTGGATGCCCAAAAGTTTTTAATTTTATTTCCATACCAAAGTTGTAATTTAAATGTTTTACATTTAAGTATTTACAAAAAGCACTGTGGTAGACTGGGTTCTCTAGAGGAACAAAACAAGTAAAGCTTACATAGAGAGAGAAAGGGAAATTTATCTTAGGATAATGGCTCACATGCTAATGTTGTTGTTATTTGCCGTCAAGTCAAACCCAACTCATAGTTACCCCTCATTGGGTTTCCAAGCCAGTATCACTAAGGAAGTAGATTGCCCCATCTTCCTTCCGAGGAGTGGCTGGTGGGTTTGAACCGCCAGCCTTCTGCTTAGCAGTCAAGTGCCTTAGCCACTAAGCTACCAGAGCTCCCCACACACTAATAGAAGCTGGCAAGTCCAAAGTTCTTGGATCAAACATCAAGCTGGAGGCTTTTCCCGACTCTCACAGCTGCAGTGGCTGAGGAGCTCAAGGTTGGCAGGCAGTATACTGGCTGTTAACTCCAACGAATGATAAATCCAAGATCTCCAGGCCGAATGGTGGATTGTTCACTCACAGACAGTTGTAGGCAGCACAACAGAATCCCGATCCACAGAAGAGTGTCTCTTTTCCCAGAATGTCCATAAATATACTGGAAGCAAGCCACACCCCTAGGAAACTCCCTTTCAATGGATTGGCTACTCAAAACATATACATCTGATCCCATCATTGGAACAACCCACATCACAATTGCTTAAACCACACAGAACTGTGGTCCAGCAAAGTTCACACACAGCTCCAACTATCACAAGCACTATGACCTTCTTCCCAAGTGTTTTTTCTTGCCTTAACTGGCCATAGATGTATGGGTTTATTTTAGGACTCTCAATTCTGTTTCCCTGGTCTATATGTCTATTATTATACCAGGACCATACTGTTTTGATTACTGTACTTCTGAAATTGGGAAATACTTGTCCTCTTACTTTGTTTTTCTTTTTCAATATTGTTTTGGTTATCCAGGACCTTTTTATAATTTTATATGAATTTGAAGATTTTCCATTTCTGCCAAAAAAAAAGGCTATTGGAATTTTAATAGGAATTTCATTGAATGTATAGAATTCTTTGGATAGAATTGACATCTTAACAATGTTAAGTCTTCCAATCCATGAACATGCATGTCCTTCTATTTATTTAGGTCTTCTTTAATTTCTGTCAGCAATGTTTTACAGTTTTTCATGTATGTGTTTTGCCTCGTTGGTTAACACTGTTCCTAGGTATTTCATTCTTTTAGATGCTATTATAGATTCAATTGTATCCCCAAAAACTATGTGTTGTAAATCCTATCCCCTACCTCTGTGGTTATCATCCCATTTGGGAATGGGTTTTCTTTATTATATTAATGAGACAGTATAGGGTGTGTTTTAAATCAATCTCTTCTGAGATTTAAACAAAAAAAAAAAAAAGGAAAGAAAGGAAAAGAGAAATTAAGCAAGCCAGGAGGCAGAGATGGGGGAAGAGATTCCAAGCCACATGAAGATTGCTCAAGAGCTCAAGAGAGAAGGATCTTCCACCGGAGTCAGCAGAGAAGCCTTCTTCCTAGAGCTCATAACTTGATTTCAAAGTTCTAGTCTTCTAAATTGTGAGAAAATAAATTTTTGTTTGTTAAAGTCACCCATTTGTGGTGTTTCTGTTACAGCAGCACTAAGTAATTGCCATTGTAAAAGCAATTGTTTTCCTAATTTCCTTTTCAGATCTTTATTGTTGGCATATAGAAGCACAGCTGATTTTTATGTGTTGATCCATTGCTGAATCTTTGTATTAGCTCTATTAGCTTACTCGTGGAGTCATTGGAATTTTCTATATATAGGATCATGTCATCTGCCATTGGAGATCGTTTTACTTCTTCCTTTCTGTTTTGGATGCCTTTTATTTGCTTCTCTTTTCTAATTGCTCTGACTAGAATTTTCAATACAGTATTGAATAGCAATGGTGAAAGTGGGCATTCTTGTCTTCTTACTGATCTTAGAGGGAAATTTTACAGTTTTTCCAAATTGAAAATTATGTTAGCTGTGGGTTTTTCATTAATTCCTTTGCTAATATTGAGGGATTTCTCTTCTATTCCTAGTTTGTTGAGTGTTTTTTATCATGAGAGGGTGTTGGTTTTTTTTTTGTTTTTTTTTTTCAAATGCCTTCTATGCACCAATTGAGGGGATCATGTATATTCTTTCTTTCCTTCCTTCCTCCCTCCCTCCTTCTTTCTCTCTTCCCTTCCTCTTCTTTTCCTCCTTCCTTCCTTCCTTTCTTTTAACGTGGGTAGACCTACTTTGGGTAATAAAATGTGAGTATGAATGACATGTCATTTTGAGCAAAACCTTTGACAGCCAGTGTATGGTTTGCTATGTCTCTTTTTCCTCTGCCATTAAACTGGCAACATCCTAGATAGGGGCTATGCTGTTAGCCTGGGTACCCGAAATATGACCTGGAGCAGAGTTGAAGCCAATCTATGATAGATATGAGAATGAAATATACCTTTATTTTATAAACTTCTGACAAGTGGGGTCATTTATTGCTTCAATGAACACACACACACACTTTTCATACACACACACATAAACACACAGAGGTATGCTTTGTATAACTTCTGTTCTGGCAAAATTCAACCCCATAGTGTTCTTGGTGTGGTGAAGTAGGGCTTGCTTTGAATGGCGCCAGGAAGCCGGCCGCCTCTAGCCGCGCATCCAGCCCTCACAACTGCCGCTGCCCCCAGCCCATGAGCCTTGCAAAACTCCAGATACAGTGCGATTTGCAGATCCAGTCATGGGTGGGAGCTTCTGTGGCTGCCGCTGGCGCATGTTCTGCCTGCCAATCCCCCAGGTTGGTTGTCTGCCGAGACTCGGCTGCAGCTGCTGCACCCAGTCCCACCTGGTTTCTTATTCGGACTAGGCTCCCTGGGCTGCTCAAGGTGTGCCACTCACCCAGGGGCAGCCAACTGTAGGTGCAAGGCTAAAGGAGCTAATGGAGAGCCAGAGCAGCTTGTACGGTTACTTTGTATATATATATATATATATATATATATATATATATATATATATATATATATATAGTGGGTTTTTTTGTATCAAATATACACAAACATATATGCTAGATATAATATGTTGTTTGTTCAATATCCAAATCACTTAAATCCTATTTCACAAAACTTATTTTGGACATTAAGCAAAGCATACCACTATATATATTTAGCTAAAATAACGAATACTCCAAACTCTCCTGTGATTTTCTCTCCACTTCCTAAGTAGGCATATTTAGCCACTGGGAAAATCCCTACAATAGCTGCTTGATCCATGGAGTGAACCTTCCAAGTGGAAACTCCTGGTTTACTCTCCATTCAAACACCTAAATCAAAATCAATACTGCACTTCTAGGGGAAATCACAAAGATTAATGCTGCCTCGAAAGATTCAGGGTGTTGATTCCCACCACAACCTGGTCTATCTATTCCTTTACATTCAGCCATTAATTGTCAATATGTATACATCTTATTTTCTTAATTATTATTTTCTTTTTTTCAATACATATTTTACACCGATTATGTATCAGGGGCTGTGCTTGGCCTTCCGGGCACAGAAAGAATAAAACCAGACTATTCTGCCCTTGTGGACCCACACTAGGGGTGATATTGGTCTCAGGTCTAATGTAGCCCACACACGTTTTGCATAGTGAACAGTGTTTAAACACAATTAGAATTAGTTGGCAACATTTAAAAACCAGGAGACTTCAGATGAAAATCTAGATCGAATCTTTCTCTTGAAATACAGAACAATTTGACAGCCATCATTTTAGGCAGGATCTGACCTGCCCTAATTCTCCCTATCTCCTGCCATCTCTACCCCACTGAGGGAGAAGGTGCAGTTTTTAGCACATAACCAACTCCTTGTGCCTCCAAACCACAGGGGTGACTTTGCCTTTGTATGTTTGATGAAAACAAAACAATCAACTCTTGCTGCCAGTCATTTCTGAAGTATATAAACAAAACAGCATGAAAGATTTTCCAATCTCTTTCTCAAGAGGTGTATTCCTCCCCACCTCCAACCTACCCCAATAGCTGTCATGTTTTGGAAGTTGATTGTCAGGCGTTTCTTTCAGGGTGCTTCTGGGTGGATACCAACTGTGGACCTTTCAGTTGTAGTTGAGTGTGCAACCATTTGCACCACCCAGGAACTCTACTGCCAGTCATTCAAAAAGAGATTATAGTCTTCTTTTCCAAAATGAACTTTCTACTGTAGTATGATGGTTAATATTATTTGTCAATGTGGTTAAGCTATGATCTCAGTGGTTTGGCAGACACTATGTAATCAATCACCTTCCATTTTATGATCTACTGTGAACAGGCAATCAGTTAAAAGGGTAGGTTCCTTATTTTCTGGCACTACCAGTTGCTCCAGGCTCACCTTACGTATTTCCTGCCCCAATGCTGCTATCCACATTCTCTTTAAGGAGTCTTGGTTCCTTTTGTTAAAAATAAAATTTTTACAATATTAAATTTGTATATAAACTCATAAGCTATATTTTACAGTTCATGAATCAGGAAATGTCTGGTCTGAAAGTCAGACAAGAGTTCCAAAGCACAGTACAGGTGGAAAGATTTTTGAAGTGGCAGGCAGTCCTGACCGGCTAGCTTAGGTTTGTTTCTGGGAGAACCAATTGATTGACCTGGATTTCTGCTCCCAGAAAAGCAAGGCATTTACATGAAATGGAAATGTAGGTTTCAGTTTGCGGCCATGGGACTCAGCACAAGTGACTCCACTAGTTTCATCAGGTTATCAATTCCTCCCCTTTTGATCATACTGTCAGTTTATTGAGATATATGACAAAAATTTAAGGTTAGAACACCACTTTCAGTCACTGCATTGATGCTTAGGTTGGTTTGCCATGGGATATTCACAGGCCACTCTGTTAGGCTAATATTCTTGGAAGCCAATCTTTAGGACATTTTTCTTTGCTGTTCTAGTCTCAAGAGCATTCTTTGATCTGTTACTGGTTATAAACACATATTTAAGATTTTTGAGAGGATACAATGCACCAAGGAGTCTGTTATTGTAATTGGAAGAGAACAATGACCACTGGAGTACACTTTGGAGCTAAGGGTCTCATAATCTAAACCAGCTAAAATCAAGTAAGTCAAAAACCAACCTTGAGTTAGGTTTTATCTTTAAGCCTGGTAAAACCAAACCAAGCCAAACTCATTGCTATCAGGTCGATTCCGACTCATAGCGACCCGCACTGGGTTTTCCAAGGCTGTATATCTTTACAGAAGCAGACTGCCTCATCTTTTTCCCACAGAGCAGCTGGTGAGTTCAAGCAACTGACCTGCTGGTTAGTAGCCAAAAGCCTTAACCACTATACCACCTGAGCTCCTCTTAAACCAGGGAGGTGGCTTGCTTTTCTTTATGTAATTGAGCCTCACTGTAAGTGTTACTCCAAGTATAATGGATAACATTTAGCTGCCACACAGACCACTCCTTGCTCAGTAAGTAAATAATCAAAAGTTAATCTACTTTTATACTCCATAAACTAAGTAACACGTTTCAATCTAGGTTGGCAGCCGGATTTGATGTGCTCCATGTACTTAGCTCATAGTCATTTAGTCCTTGAAAGGAAAGAAATCTGAGCAGATTAGTGTCTGAAAAATAATAGCCATTATTGTGAATATAATTAGAACACTAATAAAAGCATAGAAAACAAAGTCAGAGTTGTCTGTAGTTTACAAAATATTTAAGAGTTCAAAGACAATTGAACAGAATCAGATTTAGAGCCCACAAAGGCTTTGCCATAATTTTCTATTGAAAAAATTTCTACAATCACCCTCCTCTTAACCAAAGACAATCTCAGTTATTTGTGATCTAAAATAAAGACCATAAAAATGGTAATTTATCATATTTGGTCTCATTAACTAACAAAGAAAGCCCTGTTCCCAAAAGGGATTATATCCAAGGATATAGGGGTTAGGATTCCAACACATATTTTAGGGGGGTTTTCATGGGCTGAATTGAGTCCCCCCAAAATGTGTCAACTTGGCTAGGTCATGATTTCCAGCATTATGTGATTATCCTCCATTTTTTAATGTGTTGTAAATTCTAATGTTTGCCTATGGTTAATGAGGCAGGATTAGGTTCCGTTTGTTATGAATGAAGCAGGATTAGGGTGGAATGCAACGCCCTTAGTTAAATCACCACCCTTACTCAGGTCACAGCCCTGGTCCCACTGGGGTATAGTCTGCATCACCTTTTACGAGAAATAAAAGGAGAGAGAAGTGAGCAGAGAGAGAGGGACCTCAGTACCACTAATAAAGAAATGCTGGGTGTAGAACATGTTCTTTGATCCTGGGCTCCCTGAGCTGAGGACCTCCTAGACCCAAGACACATGGAGATCTCCAAGGAACACCAGGCCTACAGATGTTGAAAGGAGACAAGGACTTTCCTCCAGAGCCAACAGAGAGAGAAAGCCTTCTCTTTGAACTGGCACTCTGAATTTGGACTTCGGGCCTCCTAAATTGTGAGAGAATATATTTCTGTTGGTTAAAGCCATCCACATGCACTATTTCTGTTATAGCAGCACAAGGCAACTAAGACCGGGATACAATTCAACCCATTCATCCAGGGTGGACAGACACCCTGGGTCCAAGGATGACAGGCTGGCATATGTCTCCCCTTGAAACCCGTTTCCTGAATGTTCTTTAGGAGTCAGAGTAGGCTGTCTTACTGCTCATCATCTGGTCAGTGGCCTTCCTTCTTATGGGTAGCAGCCTGGCTTAGGTGAGCACTGATGAAAAATAGTATGGTAAGTGCTCAAAGAGAGGACAGAAACTAATGCAGTGGGGAGGGGCTGGAAGAACTCTGAGAGCAGCTCTTGCAGTTTGGTTTGAGAGCAGACACTATGAATGTCATCTTTGCTGTAGACACCCATGCTCTTGGTACCCCTCAGCCAAAGTGCTGCCTTGGCTCACAGCAGGCCTCCAAGAGTGCTGCTGATCTGTCCACTCCACTGAGTTTGGAATAGTTCACAGAATATTAGCCAAATCCTCTGTTTGAGAAGGACCAATGTAGTTTTAGGCAGAAGGGCCCTGCGTGGTTTCTGAAGCTCAATGACTTATTCTTTGTACCTTCCAGGGTCTGGTGATTTCTTAACCATCCTCAGTGGCATCGCCATTCGAAACAGCTTTGGAGGGACTACCTCGGAGGTGAAGTAATCTAAGGGAAGTCATGAACATTGTTAAGTCAGCAATGCAATGGCACCATTTCTGAGAGTCTGCTGAACAAATAGGGGGAGAGAAGGACAGAGAAGAGGAAGATAAAGGTGCTGTCCCAGAAAACTGAGACAAATCCAATGAAGACAAAGGCTAGGAGGGCAGTGGGTGTTAAGTCAAAGGTTCAAGTTGAAGTTGGGTGGAGAGAGAGAACTTAGGTAGGGGAGATTCCTGCAGGCAAACTCACTACTAGCAAAGACACTGAAGCTGGACAGCCCAAGTACCCGCAAGGGAACAGTAAGTAAGTTCACTTAACAGAATCAAGGAAATGAGGTCTAGGAAAGTTCTGGAACAGGGTTCTTAAACTGGGGCCTGGATAAACTTCATGGCCTTAGGCCATGAAACAGGTGCAACATGGAGTGTGCATTTTTCAGGGTACAGACTTAACAGAGAATCAGTTTCTCAAAGGTTCAGAACTTCAGGTCCAGAACTGAACCTACTTCTGCCGCTTCCAGACAAACAATAGACAGGTATATAGGGTGAACATTTACATCAGATAGATACACTCCTGAGAACAATCAATCATGGGAGAACAGAAGGGCAGTATTTGTTCAGGTAGATAGCTCAGGGGCAGGAATGCATAGGAAAGAACACAGGGAAGAATTAACTACAAGGAGCAAGTGGAAAGAGAGCTGTTACATTGTGGGGAATTGCAGTCAATGTCATGAAACAAAATGTGTATGAACTTTGTTCTGTAAACTTCACCCAAATTACAAAAAAAAAAAAAAAAAAAAAGACGACAATTTCAGGAGACCCATTGCAGCTTTTGGGGAGACTCAGATAAACTCTTAGTTCCTGGGATAGGAGCCTACAGCTTATCAATGGCTTTCGGTGGTCTGGAACCCGCAGCATGATCCTTAACTCAATTCTTTTCTCCTCAAACTCTTGCAGGGTAAGGGTGGGGTTGATTGGCCTCATTTTACCTATCCGCACACCTGCTCCCTTTCCACCAGAGGGAGGGGTACACAAATTGCAGTTGGCTACAGGAGTCCCTGAATTTAAGTATCAGTTCAAGAAAGCTGCATTTCTTGGGAACTGGGGCTGTTCAGGAGAGGGAGATCAGGGCCCTGTCCTGAGGGAAGCCAAAGCCTCACACAGCTAATTGTAACTAAGTACAACTTCTTTATAGTTAGCTTCCGGCGGCTGGTGAGAAGAGGGGGCAGAGGGCCCCCACCCCGCCACACATTTTCCGGGTCAGCTGTTAAAGCGTGAAGAAGCCTTGGTGACGCAGTGGTTAAAGCACTCGGCTGCCAACCAAAAGGTTGGTAGTCCGAGCCCACCAGCCACTCGCAGGAGGAAGATGGCAGTCTGCTTCTGTAAAGATTACAGCCTTGGAAACTTTCTAGGGCAGCTCTACTCTGTCCTATAGGGTCTCTGAGTCGCAATCCATTCGAAGGCAGTGGGGTTGGGTTAAGGCTTGAGCGCCTGAGAAATGGACAGCGCAGCGGAGACAAGCAGGAACCGTGACTCTGGCAGGGTGGCCCTGCAGCACAGCCTCGGACGCGCAGGAAAACCCTGCCAGCCACCCGCATACTGGCACCCAGGACTCCATCCCGACGGCCAGTTCGCGTCCCCACTTTCTCCGAGGACCGGAAGGGGTCCTGGGCTGCGGAGCCGCTCGGCCGCACAGGCCGCACCTCGATGGGAAGTGGTGGGAGGGAGGCCAGGGAGGTGCGGTCTCGAGGGAGCAGCTGGGCTTCGTCCTGGTCAGAGCAGGGACCCTTTGGACCCTGCAAGGTTGTTGCTAAGCCTCTTTGGACTTAAAGGCAGCAGCCAAGATCAAAGGCGAGATGGGGGTGTAGACCGGTCAGGTGGGCAGGTCTGGGCCGGGACCGCCCAAGCGGAGCACCTTCCGCGAGCTGAGGCTGGACGCCTTACGCCATAGGATCGCCCTCTTTTAGCTCCCTGGCGCAGCAGGATGCCATGTGAAACAGCCGTGACTTTGATTCAGTCCGCTGGTTCTGCGAGGTCATCATCACAACAAAGGCTCCTTTGGGCGAAGAGGAGACCTTGGGGAAAAGCCGCTCAAGGCTTGCCCCACACCTCTCCTACGTTCCAACTCCGATATTCTGAAATGTTAATGTTTGAAGCTTCCCTCTCCTTGCAGATCGGTCACCTAGAAATCAGCAGAAGACTCTTGAGAGATTAATAAATAAACCGGCCCCTGGATCCGGTGGGACACCGGAAAACATTTGTTGGTCAACAAGAAGAAAGGCAGATATTGACTACTACCATAATTACACAGTCTGGATTACTCACTTGAAAAAAGACTCCCTCTTGCACCAATTCCAGGAGTTGGAGTTTTCCTAATCAACCAATCATTTATTTGGGCACCCAATCCCAGACACCGCTGGGCACTGGGGGTAGGGGGCGGCCGTGGAGGCCACAAGCGGCCCTGCCTCAAATCCCCATCCAGGCACTGAGGAAAATAGGTCACAGGTGGAGGGTGGCAGGGCGGGGCGGGCCTGAGGGCAGGGCTGCACTTCAGCTACCCAAGGCACAGTCCCTGCCCTAGCTGCAAGGCTAGCCCAGGTAGGTGGGGGCAGGGATAGAAACTGCAGAGCTGGAGCCCAACTGGCAGCTGTCTACAGGTAGTCCTGATCCCTGGGCCGCGCCTTGGGGACCGCAGCGGGGTTGTCTCTGGCCAGAAGGCCTGAGTCTGACATGAGGGGGAAGGCATAGTGTCACAGCGGGTGCTGTTAAAGCCTTAACACGAGTTTTCCTGTCCACATTCGGTAGTTTGTCGGGTTATTGATAAAATATTATCAAGTCGAATTCCTTGCCCAATCCAGCTGCTAGCTATCACTTTGGGGGACAGTGACCCTGTGCCTAGTGCTGCTCAAAGCCCTTCATTATGGATTAACCTCTGTGAGGAAGAGATAACGTTAACCTCTTGCTTTTTTTTTTTTTCCTAAAACGGGCAAGTAACCTGTTCTCCATCTGCCTCATGGGTGACAGCAAATAGGGATGGGTGCTCCCCTCAGATATGGGATCCCAACTGGGCAGGTTTGACTGCCAAGGGGGAAGGGGAGCTCTGTCCTGGAATGCTGCCAGCCCTCCCACAATTGCCTCCTTCACTTCAGTATTCTCTAATCCACTAAATTCTCCAAATCTGAGCAGCTGGGTTTTCCAAAAACTTTTGGTTTGAGCTGGGAAAACCCAATAGAGCAATGGTCATTTTTCAAGGAGAGGAGCCAACACTCATACATAAATGAAGTGAGGCAGAGTACAGAATTCTTTCCCTGTCTCCTGGGAGAGGCATCTAGGCTCAGGAAAGCCTCAGGACTGCTCAAACTACCCAACTACAGGCTAGGCTGGGGCTGTACAGTAAAGTGACGGCACACTTAGAGACCCTCGGACCTAAGCAAAGGCTGGAGCTGGTCCCATAAAGAATCCCCAGCCCAGGCTATTCATAAGCATTCTGTAGAAATCCCAGTTCCTCCCTTTTGTCTACCCCAAAGACTAGTTGTGGATCCTTTGGCCCAGCTGAGGGACACTGGGAAGGGAAGGAGAACAGTTCATGGTAAAGGAGCCCCCTCTCTTATCTCAGTAATTGCATCTGTGTACTGTCAGAGGACCCATGGGGCAGGGTGGATAGGCACTGCACACTGCTTGATTAAGACAAGCTTAATCCTGCTGTGGCCAGGACCTGGTGGATAGCCAAGACTTGTGGGTATCTGCCTCTTCTCCCTTTCCCTCCCTGCTCATACTGAATTTCCTCTCAGGAGATTCTTTCGTATAAGCACCAAACCAAGGTCCGTACTGCTGCTTTTCAGACTGCAGTTGGCCTCTTCCTCTAAACAACTCTGAGGTCTATTAAAGAAATTGCCCCTTCCTCACCCCTTTTAAACTTAACTTTTAACCAGTCACAGAAATGACCAACTCAGGATAATGACACTTCTGGGAAGTTTAAATAATTAGATAAACCATAACTTTGTTGTATTTGTGTGCCCTTGAGTTGACTCCACCTCATAGCAACACTACAGGACAGAGCAGAAATGCCCTATAGGGTTTCCAAGGCTGTAATCTTCACAGAAAGGAGCCCTGGTGGTGCAGTGACTGAGAGCTGAGCTGAAAGATGGTGGTTTGAACCCACTAGCTGCTCTGTGGGAGAAAGGTGGCAATCTGCTTCTGCGAAGATTATAGCCTCGGAAACCCTATGGGGCAGTCCTGTAGGTAGCTATGAATTGGAATCAACTTGATGGCAGTGGGTAATTTTTACAGAAGCAGATTGCTACATCTTTTTCTTCCTGAGTGGAATCGCTGACCTTTCAGTTAGCAGCCGAGCACTTAACCACTGTGCAGTTAGGGCTCCTTAACTGTAACTAGTTTTTTTAAAAAATAATCAAAACTCAGAGAAATGGCAAAATAAGGTTTATTCCAAATAGTTATTTTATGTACATACAAGAAGACCATTCTAATTCTAAAAAAAAAACCCAAATGGCTCAAAGTAAGCTGGCAACAATCGTAAAAAAATAAACCTCTGAATTAGGTCAAAACAATACTTGGTTGTTTCATAATTTAATAAACAATTTGGAAAAGTATTAAGTGCATGTTTCCCATGCATGAAGAAAAAATGATAAAGCACTCTCCAAAACTTATGATTGCACAGATGCTTTATACACACACACACACACACACACACATATAAACATATACATATTTAGTGAATACAAGTTTCCATAGGAGATCTGGCAGCATAGTGCCTATAAGTCCGGCTGACTCCACAGCACATAACAACAACAACATAGTGACCAAGTACTTAATGGTTAATGAGTTAACATTAAAAAGGAGCTGCTAAATAAAGTACAGTCTTCCCCACTGTCAGCTGGGAGCTCTGGTAGCATAGTGCCTAAGGCATTTGACTGCTAACCAGAAGGCTGGTGGTTCAAACCCACCAGCCACTCCTCAGAAGGAAGATTGGGTGATCTACTTCTGTAGAGATACCTCCTCAGAAACCCAAGGGGGGGTCACTATGAGTCAGATTTGACTCAGTGGCAGTGGGTTTGTTTTTTTTGGTTTCCACTGCCAGCTGTGAGACATCTTCAACTTTAAATTGAGGAAGCTCAGAATCTTTTTTCATTAAATCATGAAGTAATGATTTTTTTATTGACTTAATGATTTTTCTTTTTACTGCTACCCCGTTCTAAAGGAGTGCTGGTGGGGCAGAGGCCAAGGCATTTGGCTGCTTAACAAAAGGTTGGTGGCAAAACCTACTAGTTGCTCTGTGAAAGAAGGATGGGGCAGTCTGCTTCTGTAAGATTTTACAACCTTGGAAACCCAGTGGGGGTCACTATGAGTTGGAATCTACTTGATGGCAGTGAGTGAGACTGGTCTGATAGAGAATGATGAAATCCCTGAGATTATGGTCCTTAGACACCTTTCAAACCTGGAACTGAACTCACTCCCATGGATCAACTTTCAGCCAAATAATAGCCAGGCCTATAAAATAAACGATAACAACAGGCAGGCATTCCCTTAGAACAATCAACCACATGAGATCAAAAGGGCAGCATTTGCTCAAAAACAAAGCTCAGAAGGCAGCAAAGTGGGACTGTAAAACGGTAGAACCATTTTTCATGGCAAAAAGGATGAATGGAAATGGGGAACACAGAAGAGTAAATGGGAAGAGTGTCATTACATTGAGGGGATTGTAACCAATATCACAAAACAAGATGTATATAAACTGTTGAATGGAAAACCAAATTGATCTATAAACTTTCACCCAAACCACAATAAAAAGTTAAAAAAATAAAATAAAAAGATACTCTCAAAGCAAAGTTTTTCTTGATCCAAAATATGGCTGCTCATTACTATTTACACAGATGCAGCAAGAACGGTAATTTATCACATAGCCTTTTATATCTGCTTTGTTGGAGGTTTTTACAAGGAACTTCAGATTAAACTTGTAAAAGTTTCTCAAGGCCAGGAAGCCAAGCCAAGAACTTGCCACCTGATTTCACCTATAGCACCCACAGATTTTGGTGAGTTCTTCTTTTCTCACAGTCACAAAATATCATAAGGTTTCTGTACCTGACAGTAAATGACCTTCCTACTCACCAGCAGGAGCTCTGGT
This sequence comes from Orycteropus afer afer, assembly GCF_000298275.1. Lineage (NCBI taxonomy): Eukaryota > Metazoa > Chordata > Mammalia > Tubulidentata > Orycteropodidae > Orycteropus > Orycteropus afer. Next base: position 4,009,669 of record NW_006921667.1, on the reverse strand, counting down.
AGCATAGTGGCTAAAGCACTTGACTGCTAACCAGAAGGCTGGTGGTTCAAACCC
>NW_006921667.1:3963777-4009447 GCF_000298275.1 Orycteropus afer afer | reverse complement strand
TTGACTGCTAACCAGAAGGTTGGCAGTTCAAACCCACCAGCCACTCCTCGGAAGGAAGGTTGGGCAATCCTACTTCCGTAGTGATACTGCCTCAAAAACCCAAGGAGGGGTCACTATGAGTCAGGGCCGACTCGACGGCATATAACAACAACAACAACAACAGGAGGGCCTTGGAAGCATTGGCTCCATAAAATCAATCTTAGTTCCTTAAAAGTATCCTGATTCTCTGAGCACCATTCTCAAGTATGACATTCTAAATAAAGTCTGGTTATATAATCAAAGATTTCCAATTATGCTCTGTTAACAAGGGTGACAGATTCTTACTGAACTTATAATTAATTATATTGCTTTGAAAACCAGAACACTCAACAACACTTTTCTCATTCTAGAGAGATCAACAAGAGAGAAATGATGAATTTTTCATTTTTGTTTGTATAAACATAATCTATTAAATAAACTTTTAGGAGAAAACAGAAAAGGGTTTCTTTTAATCAGAAAATAGAACATCAAAACATCAGAAGTATTTCATACAGAAACCATAATCATCATTTAGTCCACTCAGTCCTATGTAATTAATTTCTGCTCCACTTGTCCTGGATCAGCACTCCATGAACCCATCAGTTTCTCCAGAAGAGTTCCAGAAATCTTGATTCAGTCCAGTGATATAACCAGTACCATTTAGAAGTCCACATCTAAATACTGGGCATAGTCTTTTTTATGGGTCCCTTTTGTTGAAAGACTGGCCTGTGGTTTTTTTTTGCAAGCATCTTCAGGGCATCATTAAAGTAAGAACTATCTGCAAATGATAAGACTTAAAAATATTCACAATTAAAAAAAGAAGTCATGATTAACTTATTACTAATAATAATTCAGTATAGTAGTAATGAGGAGCTCTGGTAGCATAGTGCCTAAGGCACTGGACTGCTAACCAGAAGGCTGGTGGTTCAAACCCACCAGCCACTCCTTGGAAGGAAGGTTGGGCATTCCTACTTCCATAGTGATACTGCCTTGGGAACCCAAGGAGGGGTCGCTATGAGTCGGGGCCGACTCGATGGCAAATAACAACAACAACAACATAGTAGTAATGCAAAGCAAAATAAAGTCAATTCAGAAAAAATAATTTTAGACAAAATATCTCTAAACATAATAATTATCCTTATTTTCAAAGAAGAATGGCTATTACATCGAATTTATGAAGATGGATAACCATAATCCTTGGGAGCTCTGGTGGCGTAGTGCAAAAAAAAAAAACAAAAACACAAAACTTTACATATAACATGTTACAATCCTGTTGTTGTTATTGTTATTATTCGCCATTGAGTTGGACCTGACTCATAGCGACCCCTCCTTGGGTTTCCGAGGCAGTATCACTATGGAAGTAGATTGTCCAACCCTCCTTCCGAGGAGTGGCTGGTGGGTTTGAACCACCAGCCTTCTGGTTAGCAGTCAAGTGCCTTAGGTACTATGCTACCAGAGCTCCTGAGACATACTATAATATCAATAGAGAGCATATAGTAAGGATATACCAAGAATATATAAAGATTATTAAGTTTTTAAACATCAGAATTATTAATAATACTCTATAGATAAGCAGGAAGGAAGACAGGACGATCTACTTTCATAAAGATTTATAGCTTCAGAAACCTAATGGGGGCCACTACAAGTCAGAAATGCCTCAATGGCAGTGAGTTTGGTTTTTGGTTTGGTATAGATAAGCAGAGTAAATCCTCAGTTGGAATTCATATTATATTTAAATTAAAAGGATAAAATTACAACAAATTTAATTTAATTGAAATTATGACTGATAATATTATATTTTTGTTATCTAATGTTACACAAAGCAGCATCAGATATATCATAAACAGCAAGGGCACTGACACATAAATTTTAACCAAAAATTTCCCTTTATTTGGGAACTGTGGTGCAGTATATTACTTAGTGTGGCTTTTCTACCCATAAGTCTTTGTAAACTCCAAGGTGGGATTTGCTATGAGAAACTGAGGAACTCCTGATTGTAAATGTTATCTACCTGGGCTATTTCTGTTGGGCATGGCACAATGCAATGTTATGGGCAGCTCACTCTCGGGTGCTTAGAATTCTGTTGTTATGATTGGTTGGTTTGGTCACTCTTCCAAGCTCAAAAGGAGGCCTCCTAGAGGCAGAACTCTCTCTGACTGCTGGTTGAGGAAGATGTTCTGCTGAAAGAGACATGGGCTCCTGAGACACGCATTGCTGGGAAAGAGATGCAAGAGACACGTGTTGCTGAGTGAGACACCGAGGGACCAGCATTGCTGGGAAAGAGACTGTGAGAGACTGTTGGCTGAGGGATGGTGGTCTGGAGGAGAGACTGAGTGTTTGTTCCTGAACTTGAATTGTAGCCTGGTGCTTCCCTAATAAACCCCGTAATCTGTGAGTTCTGTGTGGCCACTGCAGCGAATTATCGAACCCAGGAGAGAGGTAGTGGGTGCTTCGGGAGGAACAGTTGGAGAAAGGGCTGGAGGGAGGCAGCATGTCTGGCCTGGCAGGAATAGGCCTTGGGCTATTGATGGTGATTCTGTCTTCCTCCTGTGGGATTAGAGGAGGTCAGAACATGTGGCTTCCTTGCCATTTTTGCAGGAACACTTCTCATGAAACTCATAATATTTTTAATAAACATTGTGATTGCTAGCATTTCTCTCCTTACAACATGAGAACAATTCTTTCGTGGCTTTCCACAAGTCACAAAGTTGTCAGGAATTTATCTGAGAAATATGTGGATATCTATTCAACCAAAGACAATAAAAATTTTAAGAGTAAAAACCTTAGCTTTTTCAAAAAACCATGATGCTTGGGTTTCTTAGTCAGGGACATAAAAGTCAACATAAACTCAGCTTATTTTAATGAGATACAGATTACACAGAAGAAAGAATAACTATTCATATTATAGGTGAAGGCAATGACCAGTAAACTAAGGAAATAAGACATTAAAATTAAATTTTGCTAAGATTTTAACACATTTCATAGCTTTTCAGACTTGGGTATTATAAATCAAATCAAATTTGTTTCCAGGTTTTGTCCCTTATTATTTTCTTTTATATCCTGGAACAAACTGGCCATTTATTTTAGATATGATCTCAGGAGGTCTGCAAGGTAAAAACTAATTTGACAACATTATTCAGATTAATATTGTAATTAAATTGTATTAAGAATAACATTTAATGCATTCATTGTTGCCACTGACAGATGATTTAATAAATGAGCATTTTAATGAAATGTGTGTTTATTTCTGATATGGTTAATGTAGATGGTTACTCCTCCTGCCCCAAGGCACATACAAACTCTTTGATGGTCTCACTAAGTTTAAAGAGGTAAAAGATATGTGAAGACAAAACAAAGTAAAACATTGCTTTTAGGAAAAACTAATCCTTTTCTATGAAAAAACAGAAGTTTGTACACAATAGTACTCCTCTGACCTGTTTCTCATCAGTATAGCCTCAATCACTAACAAATAGTATAACTTTTAAAAAAAGTAATTCAGTTCTATTTCACATAGAAATCTGAGGGTGGTGGATAATTTTGAAGTATATGTTCCAAGCCAGCTTTTTTTTTTTTCCCCCAGTAGACCAGTAAACCAAACCAAAACCAAACTCACTGCTATGGAGTCAGTTCCAACTCATAGAGACCCCTCCTTGGGTTTTTGGTATCTCTATGGAAGTAGATTGCCCAGTCTTCCTTTCAAGGAGTGGCTGGTGGGTTTGAATTGCCACCCTTCTGGTTAGCAGTCAAATGCCTTAGGCACTATGTCACCAGAACTCCTAGTAGACCAGTAGGGCTCATCAATACAGCTTTCCCTAATCAATATGTAGTACACCTTATCAAAGTAGCAAAAATAAACACAGACCCAATGTTATAGGCTCTCTGGAACATAGAGAGAGCAAAAGCAATACACTTAGTAATCAATATTTTAGTATTCTTAGTAATGTTTTAAGTATCCATTGATTACTCATTAATTAACTCAAATTAATACCAGGTCAAGGTTTCAAAGTTACTTAAAGCTCTCGGGAATTATATAATCATCAAGATTATATATCATATAACATTGAATTATTGAAATAAAGCTTGTCAAAATTATTCTATGATTTGAGATTTTATATATTTATTAATCTTAAATGTTTAGTAAAACTAAGACTAGCTTGTTCTATCAATAAACTTGTATAGGTTAGGAGAATCATAAGTAGACTATAAATGTAAGCTTATGTCATACTCAACAATGGTAACAGAGAAAATAACTATTTAAACTGAAATTCTTAGCTTAGTTTTTTCAAGGACCTATCTAAATTTTGTGAACTTCAATTTATGAAAAGTTTCTGATTTACTTCCTCTAATCTCTTTCTCTCTTTTGTAGTTTGGGTGAGAGTTTACAGAACAAATTAGTTTTCCATTCAACAATTTATACACATTTTGTTTTGTCACATGGGTTGCAATCCCTTTAATATAACAGCATTCTTGCCACTTCCTCCCTGGCTTCGCCATTTCCATTTGTCCTTCTCTCCTGTCCCTTCCAGCCTTCTGAGCTGTTTTTGGACAAATGCTGTCATTTTGGTCTCATATGGTTGACTGTCCTAGTACTATTATTCACTTTATTAATACTTAAAAAAAAAAGGCTTAAGTTTTTAAGTTTAGAAACTTATAGGAATATCCAATTTATATAAGCATATGTTGTTGCTGCTGTTATGTGCCGTCAAGTCAGACCCGACTCACAGCAACCCCTCCTTGGGTTTCCGAGGTGCTATCTCTACAGAAGTAGATTGCCCAACCTTAATTCTGAGGAGTAGCTGCTTCTGGTTAGCCGTCAAGTGCCTTAGGCACTATACCACCAGGGCTCCCATATAAGCATATATTTAACTTTAAACCATTCAGATAAAGTTTTTGAAGGAATATTAAAATCTAATACCATTCAGATATAGGAAAATATTATTTTCACAACTCTGTTGTGAAATATAAATACCTCTTTCAGAGAAGAAAATTTATAATTTTTGTCTTTTTGAAGCCCCATACCATTCAAAATAAACAACCCATCTGTTTTTTTAGTGCACTTTCCAAATGATCCAATGTATATCAAAAACTTCTCAAAGTAACCACTGAAAACCCAAATCACAGGACAAACACAAAAGTAGTTTTTCATGGAAGAGAAGAGACTTAAAACAACTTCATGAATAGATAAAGTCAGCTCTGGCCATAGTACCTGACAGCAGACAGAGAAAAATAATATCCCTGATAGAACACTCTCTCTCCAGATCAAAGCCAAAGCTCTCAAGACAAAATTTCATCCAGTTTTACAGATGAGTGCCAAAGAGGCAGGGAGGCTGCATCTTCTGACCTCCTCTAACTGCACAAGAAGGAGACAGAATCACCATTAGTAGCCCAAGGCCTATTCCTGTGAGGCCAAACATGCTTCCTCCCTCCAGTCCTTTCATCAACTCTGACACCAACTGTTCCTCCTGCAGCACCCACCACCTCTCTGCTGGGTTCGATAATTTGCTGCAGTGGCCACACAGAACTCACAGATTATGGGGTTTAGTAAGGAAGCACCAGGCTACAATTCAAGTTCAGGGACAATGCTCAGTCTCTTTCAGCCCGCCATCTCTCAGCCAACAGTCTCTCTCCCAGCAGTGCGTGTCTCTCGGTGTCTCTCTCTCTCAGCAATGCGTGTCTCTCCATGTCTCCTTCTCAGCAGCACGTGTCTCTCAGGAGCACTTTTCTCTCAGCAGCATGTCATTCTCAGCCAGCAGTCAGAGAGACTCCTGCCTCCAGGAGACCTCCTTTTGAGCCTGGCAAAGTGGGCAAACTAACCAATCATAACATCAGCAATTTATACACCTGAGAGAGTGAACTTCCCAGAAAATTACTTTGTGCTACTCCCAACAGAAATATCTCAGGTGGATAACTAATAATCAGGAGCTACTTGGTTGCTCATGGCCAATTCCACCACGGAGTTTACAGACTTTTGACTAGAAAAGCCATACCAGGTAATTTACTACACTGCAGGCCCTGATTTTCTAGCCATTATCCCTTTTATACTTCACAAATAACATCTCTTTCATCATCAGTTTAAGAATAACCACACCCATGAAAATGTGTCAGCCAGCCACTTCATGCCTTTATCTCCCCCCATTTTAGAGAATCAATTTCTAATTTGCCCATCCCTATCAAACCAGTACTCTGAGGAGACAAGTACGTTCTTTTCTCTGAAGAATCTTCTGTTCTACTTGGAAACTTAGGGCATCTGCACCCATTAAGAAGCAAAATCCAGCCCAGCACAAGCCATCAAATTGCAGCAACTTAACACCAGCTCAGTGTCAAACACCTTCCTCTTCATTTGGTCAGGTTCTGGTCAACTCAGCCCTAGCCATCCCAGCTAGGTCATGGGTAGCAGCTGCCGCCAAGTTTGGGAGTCACACTCTTCTCTTCACTTCAGACCAGCTAGCACCTTCTCTCACATCCTCAGTACTCTGGGGCTATTTCAAGGCCTATAGGCTCACAGCTCCTTGCATTTCAGAGCAGCCAGCCCTTCCTCTCATCCCCAGCCTCCATGGCCTAGGTCAAAGAGTACCAAACTCATCTCATTTCTTTGCTGCACTTCCCCCATTTCCACTCAGGTGGACCTAGGCGGTCACAAGTGAGTAACATACAAACCTAATACTCACTATGTTCCTTTAACTTTCAGTCCTAGAAGGGGTTTCTCTCATGGACCATGACTTTCCTGTCTTGATGCACACAAAACTTACCTGCCTGCTTGAAATTCAAAAAAGCCAAGCAGTCTTTTTTTTTCTGTAGGTCCCGTCTTCAAATGCAGATCTTCTGTTCCCTCAGTAGTACTGGGTGGGGCTCAGGTTTTCTACCTCAACCCCCTATACTCTATACACAAGGTTTGAAACAAAAACCTGTGCTTCTTCTGGGCAAATTCTATTTCCTTTTAACATATCCAATCAAGTATAAGCTGAAGGCAGACTTACATGCTCTCTGTTATCCATACCCCATAATCATTCCTAATGTACAAATAGGTAAGAGAACATTCGATACCCATAGTACATTCAGGTAAACACAAAATCCAAAACACATAATCCTTTTTAAGACATTCCAGGTTCATCTCTTCACCTTGATTATCATCCCATTCTACGTATATGGTCTTGGGCCTTTGGCTGGGTGTAACCAAAAGCCCTAGCCTCTAGATCAATTATCTCTTTAATAGGTAACACCAACCAAAGTAACCACCTAAGAATCCAAAGTTTTATTTCCCAGGCCCCTTCCTTCTTTCTTTCACAAAATCCCATGCTTCTATGAGTCTGGAGCCACTGCAACGAATCTCACCGCTTCTGACACCAACTGCCAAAGGGGCAAGGAGGCTACCCTTCCTACCTCCTCTAACCACACAAGAGGAAGACAGAATCAACATTAGCAGCCCAAGGCCTATTCCTGTGAGGCCAGGCATGCTGGCTCCCTCCAAGCCCTTTCACCAATCCCAACATCAACCGTTCCTCCTGCAGCACCCACCGCCTCTCTGCTGGGTTTGATAATTTGCTGCAGTGGCCACACAGAACTCACAGATTATAGGGTTTAGTAAGGAAGCACCAGGCTACAATTCAAGTTCAGGGACAACGCTCAGTCTCTCTCGGCCCACCATCTCTAAGCCAACAGTCTCTCTCCCAGCAGTGCGTGTCTCTCAGTGTCTCTCTCTCTCAGCAATGCATGTCTCTCTGCATCTCCTTCTCAGCAGTGCATGTCTCTCAGGAGCATGTTTCTCTCAGCAGCTTGTCTTTCTCAGCCAGCAGTCAGAGACTCCTTCTGCCTCTAGGAGGCCTCCTTTAGAGCCTGGCAGAGTGGCCAAACTAACCAATCATAACATCAGGAATTCTATATACTTGAGAGAGAGCAAACTTCTCAGAAAATTACTTTGTGCTACTCCCAACAGAAATACTCCAGGTGGATAACTATCAATTGGGAGCTACTTGATTGCTCATGGCCAATTTCACCATGGAGTTTACAAAGACTTATGGCTAGAAAAGCCATACCAGGTAATTTACTACACTGCAATGAGTCACTGCAAAATTTGTCCATGTGGATGCCATTTTTGATGAGAACCACAAATTCACTGCTCAAACAACATGCTTATAGATAGGGTCTATGTCTATGTTCTACCATGTAATTTTCCTTTCTATGACAATTGCAGCATGTTGTTGTTGTTGTTATGTGCCACTGAGTCAGACCCGACTCATAGCAACCCCTCCTTGGGTTTCCGAGGCAGTATCACTTCAGAAGTAGATTGCCCAACCTTCCTTCTGAGGAGTGGCTGATGGGTTTGAACCGCCAGCCTTCTAGTTAGCAGTCAACTGCCTTAGGCACTATGCTACCAGAGCTTCCAATTGAAGCATAACACTTGTAAGACAGAACACCACAAAACCACCACACTCACACACACACACACACACACACACATAGTAGCTACTGCAATTCCAAGCTATTTTCAGTAAGGTTGACCCATTTTGCCTAGGATTCTGTCAAACCAGTCAAATTTTCTTTATCAGATCCAGTCTCATTTCCCTTGGACTCAGTCTAAGTAAAATAGTCAAATGCAAACTACCTGAAGCCTCTGTCAAAACCATTCTGACTTCCTTTATCCGACAAAGTCTGATTTCCTTTGGACATAGTCCAAGAAGTATATTCAGATAACACAAATGAGAACTCATGATAAAACCCAAGCACCAACAGGTTTCCAAAATGTAGAGAAAAATATACAGCAGACGGAAACTCAGTTTCCACAAAACAGCAAAATGGTGACTTACAAAGGAAAAGATGTCCTCAACTGCCCAGATATAAACCCAGAGAGTTCAACACAAAAGGAGGAGAACTCAATCCTAGGAAATATTCACCAAGTTTGCCAACCATGGTGACAGACATTGTTGAAAAAGAGGTCCTTGTTAGTACCATCACATGATTCCTTACCAAAAATGGGATGCTCAGTGATCTTTCTGGGTCCCATGTATGACACCATAAACTGTTTTAAAAAAATTAAAATTCAAGGAAATTGAAACAAGGTTTATTCTGAGCAGTTATTCCATATGCATATCCCTGTGCCGCTGAGTCGATTCCACCAGGATTCCTTTAGCTAACTACTGTTGAGTCCATTCCGACTCATAGCAACTCTCACAGGACAAAGTAGAACTGCCCCATAGAGATTCTTAGGCTGTAATCTTTAAGAAAGGAGACTGCCACATTTTTCTCCAGTGGAGTTTAAACTACTGACCTTTTGGTTAGCATCAAAGTGCTTAACCACTGCTCGACCAGGGCTCCTATATGCATAGAGGGAGATTATTCTGGTTCTAAAAACAAACAAACAAACACAACAAATGGCTCAAAGCAGGCTAGTTATAATTGCTATAAACAATTGTTTCAATTAGCTCAAAACGTTTCATAATTTAATAAACAATTTGTGTATTTTAAAGTATAAGTCACCCATTCATGAAGGAAAAATGAAAAATAAGCACTCCTCTAAATTAGAGATTTCAATTTAGTTTTAAATATATTTTTTCTTAATGAACACAAGTTTCCATGGTGACCAGATACTTAATGGTTACTGAGTTAACATTAAAAAGTAGCTGTTAAAAATGTAGCTGTTCATCCAACTGCAACCATAAGACATCCTAAAATATAAATTGAGGAAGCCTAGTCTTTTTTAGGGAGCTCTGGTAGCATAGTGGCTAAGGCACTTGACTGCTAACCAGAAGGCTGGCAGTTCAAACCCACCAGCCACTCCTCAGAAGGAAGGTTGGGCAATCCTACTTCCGTAGTGATACTGCCTCGGAAACCCAAGGAGGGGTCGCTATGAGTCAGGGCTGACTCGACGGCACATAACAACAACAACAACAGTCTTTTTTATGAAATTATGAGGTAATGGTTTTATTACTGACTACCCTTTTCTAGTCCACCACTCTTCTGTCAGTTTGTTGTACTATGGTGGCTATGTGTTGCTGTAAGGTTGGAGGCCATGCCACAGATATTTCAAATAGCAGCAGGGTCACCCATGGTGGACATATTTCAGCAAAGCTTCCAGACTCAGACAGACTTGGAAGAAGGAATGGGCCATCGACTTCTCTAAGAACTGGCCAGTGAAAACCTTATGAATAGCAGTGAAACACTGTCTGATTAGGACTGGAAAACTTTATGAATAGCCCTGAATCATTGCATGGGCTCAGGTATAGCAAGGACTGTGAGGTTGGCACAGGACCGGGTAGTGTTTCATTCTGTTCTATGTAGGGTCACCATGAGTTGGAGCCAACTCAATGGCACCTAACAATACCCTTTTCTAGTAGGAAAAAGACAAATTTACAATGCTGTAGAGGAGATTTTCGTGAGGGGGAAAAAAAAGAAAGAAAGTCAATATTGTAATTTGGGCCAGGCTTTTTTTATAATTTTGAGTTTCATGGTAAGAAAAAACCCTTACAAGTAAAATGTCTGTTATTAATTCTTTTCTTCCACATTGGCCTATAGAATGCAGACATGCAAATTTAATAAACTAATCCAAGCTGCCTCCTGCTGATTAAGTGAATGACAACCAATCATTTGAACTTTCAGGAAAAACCCTAACAGTTTGTACTATATATAACCTAATCAAAATTGTAATGTGATTAACTTACCTCTTTAGACAGGTACTCCCTGTTCAGAGTTTTCGCAGCCCAGTAAGACCTTCAAACTCCAATTGACTTATTGGTCAGATTTTTTTCTTTTGAAAGGTCTCAACCATGAGTCTCACTCCTCCCAGCACACCTAGACCTCTAGTTTGAAAGGACAGCAGGATGGGGTTCCTTCACTTGCCTTAGTATTGAGGGCCCATGATAGCACATAAGTGATGTTTGTTACCTTTGGAGAAAGACATAGCTTACTTATTTGTGATTTGGGTCAAAGTTTATGGGGCAAATTTGTTTTCCACTTAACAGCTCATACTTATTGCTTAATGACAAAAAACCAAACCAAACTCACTGCCATTAAGTCGATTTGACTCATAGCAACTCCTCCTTGGGTTTCTGAGGTGGTATCTCTACTAAGCAGATTGCCCAATTTTCCTTCCAAGAAGTGGCTGGTGGGTTTGAGCCACCTTCTGGTTAGCAGTCAAATACCTTAGGCACTATGCCACCAGAGTTTCTTTGTTTCATGACATTGATTACAAATCCCCACAGTGGAACAGCTCTCTTCCCACTTCCTCCTTGTGTCCTTCTTTCCTATGCATTTCTGGTCTCTGAGCTTTTTCCCTGGCCAAATGCTGCCTTTCTGATCTCCCATGATTGACTGTTCTAAGGAATGTACCTACTTGGTGTAATTGTTCATGTCATAGGCCTGTATATGGTTTGGCTGGAAGCCATAGGAGTGAGTTAAATTCCAGGCCTGAAGGGTGACTAGGGGCCATAGTCTTGAGGGCTTCACCATTCTCAATCAGACCAGTAAGCCTAGTCTTTTTTATGATTTTGAGTTTTGTTTCACATTTTTCTCCAACTCTATCCAGGATCTCCAATTTTGATCCCTAAGAGGTTGGTAGTGCTAAATGTGCACCATCTAGTTCTTCTACTTTCAGGGTAACGTAAGCTGAGGTTCCCATCATTTACCATTCCCTTGGACTAACTGCTTCCACACCTTTGATTTTCTTTACTCTTCTTTGCTACAGGCAAGGAGACCAGTTATTGCATCTCAGATGGCCCCTTGCAAGCTTTTAAGATCCCAGTTGCCACTCACCAAAGTAGGATGCAGAACAATTTTTTTGTGTATTATGTTATACCAATTGAGCTTTATGTCCCTTATGACCATGGTCCAGAGACCAAAGGTCCAGCAACTCACTCTCTCAAGGTGTTTGGTGGTAGCTACGAAGTTATCATAACTTTGCACTGTTAGCTCTATTACATATATGGACATTCTTATAGTACATACAAACATGTATGCAGAAATTAATGTGCCAAACCTAAATAGGGTCTTAGGTATATTCCCTTTTGCCTACCCATGTTATTATTTTGCCTGTCTGCCTATGTATCCATCTATATTAATGTTTATTACTACTGATAATACAGTACTGTGGATGTAAATGTATTTACTTTTGTTGTTTGTACCTCTTCATGTCTCCCTTTTCCTTAGTGTTACTGGTCACTCATTTTTGACACATTATTTTCCCCTTTACCCAAATCAATATGTGTCTCTTAACAAGCCAGCAATTTTCCCTCCTTTCCTCTCCCATCCCTGGTAACCAACAAAGAAGTTTCCTTCCATGTGTAAACCTTTGCTTGACTTTTTACATTAGTGGACTCATTATTTGTCCTTCAGTGACTAACTTGTTTCACTCAGCACAAGGTCCTCCAAGTTCATCCACTTTATGAAGTGCTTCATGGATTACTCATTATTTTTTAGTGTTGCATAGTATTTCATCACATGTATACTTAAGATTGTTTACATCTTTTTGCTACTGTGAATAATACTGTGATGAACATGGGTGTGCATGAATCTATTCATGCCCTGGCTCTCACTTCTTTATGATCTATAACTAGTAATGGGGTTGCTGGATCAAATGGTATTTCTATTTCCAACTGTGAAAAGAAGCATGATACTGTTTTCCACAATGGCTGCACTATTTTAGTTCCACTGGCAGTGTGTGAAGAGTTCCAATCTCTCCATACCCTTACCACACTCACTCACTGCTGTCAAGTCAGATCCAACTCACAGTGACCCCTCCTTGGGTTTCCAAGGCACTATAACTATGGAAGTAGATTGCCCAATCTTCCTTCTGAGTGGTAGGTGGGTTTGAAACACCAGCCTTTTTGTCTTGTTGAACTCAGCTATTATTTCTGGGGAGAGATGGTATCTCACTGTTGTTTTGATTTGCATCTAATGGCTAATGATTGTGAGTAGTTCTTATGTTTGTTGGCCACCTGAATATCTTCTTTGGTAAAGGGTTTGTTCATGTCCTCTACACATTTTTTAATTGGATTGCTAAGACATACCTGATTTAAAATCCTGGCTTTTTCTACTACTAACCAGCTAGGTGACTTGGAGCAAGTCACTCACCTTTGTATTACTTAAATTCTCCATCAGTGAAGTGGTTAGATAGTGGTTAGATAGTGCAACATCCCTGAAACGGAGGAGGTGGCAGGTAAATGATAATGTAGGGACATCTGCTCTGTGGCTGGTAGTCAGGATCCAATATTTGTAGATTTCTCCTCTCTGGGTGAAAACAACTCAGCTCACCTCTATTCTCACAGGCTTTATCATGGTAGAGAGGGTTATGTCACCACCCCTGCTATGGAAGCAAAATATCTGAAACCACATGCATTGCTCTGACATCCCAGTTTAGGTGAGCAGATTCAGATCAGCTTTCAGAGCAGGTGACACCCCTGAGGCCTTTCCTGTGGCACGTAGGCAGTCAACTAACACTGTCTTACCAATGAGATCTTGCTCTTAGCTGGGTATCGTACTGCCTCTCAGGTAGGAAGTGAGCCCAAACTAATCTTCACCTGGACATTCAATAGTCTTGCTCTGTTTCCACTATTTCCATCTCAAGGATATTAATCCCTAGCCGGAGGCTATGCGAATTGTTTTCCAAGATTCCCAAGATAAATATATGCTGTTGTTGTTGTTATGTGCCGAGTCAGACCTGACTCATAGCTACCCCTCCTTAGGTTTCCGAGGTAGCATCGCTATGGAAGTAGGTTGCCCAACCTTCCTTCTGAGGAGTGGCTGGTGGGTTTGAACCACCAGTCTCCTGGTTAGCAGTCAAGTGCCTTAGGTGCTATGCTACCAGAGCTCCCAGATTAATATATACACCCATCATATCCATTTTCCAAATTCTTACTAGAAAGGGGCACAAAAACGACTAAGATGCCATATGCTCAGTTTTCTGTATCTACTTTTATTACAGAACCTTTGGAAACAAGGAATAGAGGATGATTAATTCATATGGGAGAATGTTTCCCTCATGAATGGGGGCATTGGTTGTTCAGTGGTAGAATTCTTGCCTTCCATGTGGGAGACCTGGGTTTAATTCCTGGTGTGGTGTAGTGAATTACATGGTATGGCTTTTCTAGCCGTAGTCTTTGTAACTCCCACTTTGCCATAAGCAACTGAGTAGCTGCTTGCTAAAGTCATCCACTTGGGGCAACATGAAGTAATCTAGGAAGTTTACTCTCTCTCAGGTGTGTGGAATTCTGATGTTGGGACTGGTTAGTTTTGCCATTCTGCTAGATTTAAAATGAGCCCTCTTAGAAGTAGAAAGGAAGCAAGACTGGGCATCTACTTCCATAAAGATTTATCACCTTGGAAACCCAATGGTTGTTGCTATGAGTTGGAATCGACTCAACGGCAGTGGTTTTTTTGGTTAGAGGCAGAAAGGAATCTCTCTCGCTGCAGACTGAGAGAGACAAGAGGCTGAGAGAGACTGAAAGCTGAAAGACTGTGTGCGCCCTGAACTTCAATTGAAGTCTGTTGCTTCCCTAATAAACCCCATAATCTGTGAGGCCACTGCAGCGAGTTATCGAATCCAGCAGAGAGGTGGTGGGTGCTGCAAGAGGGATGGTTGGTGTCAGGGTTAGTAAGATGGCTGGAGGGTGGCAGCATGTCTGGCCCCATAAGAACAGGCCGTGGGCTGCTGATGGTTATTCTGTCTTCCTTTTGTATAGTTAGAGTAGGTCAGAAGATATCAGCTCCATGCCCCTTTAGCACCTGGCCAACGCACCTCATGCACAGCTATCAACAGTGTTCACTGAAGGCTTGCATGTTGCCATGATAAACAGGTTCTGGAGGAGCTTCCAGACTAAGACTGACTAAGAAGAAAAGTCTGGCACTTTACTTCTGAAAATCAGCCAATGAAAAGCCTATAGACCACAACAGTCTGATCTACAACCAATCATGGATGGGGATGGCACAGGACTGGGAAGCATTTCATTCTGTTGTGCATAGTGTTATCTTGAGTAGACAGGCTACTGGGAGCCAGCTAATGACAACTCAGGATAAGACTTCAGAAGTGGAAAGGGCATTCCAGCCAGGTGCCTGCATGAGTCCAGGCACAGAGGCCTGAGAACCTGGAGCAGTCTGGTATAGCTAGACATAGAGGACTAGGAGCTGAGGTGAGAAATGGGGTGTAGTAAGGTGGTAAACTATTGTATATGTCAGGATGATGGATATAAACTCATTTCTGGTACACAGTGGGGGGCACTGAATATTTTTTAGGAGAGGAAAGTGACACAAAATTTGTTTTAGTAATATTATCTTGGTGGTTATGCAGAAATGATTTTTTCCTCCCCAAATGAAAAGACTGTTTTTCAGAAATTTGAGGTCACAGAAAAATTGAGCAGAAAGTAGAGTTCCCACATACTCCTTCCCAGTTCTCCCTACTACCACATATTTGTTACAATTAATGTAAGAATGTTGATATGTTACTATTAAGTCCATAGTAGGAGCTCTCCTGATGCAGTGGTTAAAGCATTTGGCTGTGAACCAATAGGTCAGCAGTTTGAACCCACCTGCTTTGCGGGAGAAAGATGAGGCAGTCTGCTTCTGTAAAGATTTATAGCCTTGGAAACTCTGTGGGACAGTTCTACCCTGTCCTAAAGGGTCGCTATGAGTTGAAACCGACTCGATGAAAGTGGGTTTGGTTTTTTGGTGTAAAGTCCACAGTTGACAGTAGTAGGGTTCACTCTTTGTGTTGTGTAGTCCTATGGATTTGACAAATGTTACATCAGGTGTCCACCACTATAGTACCATACTAAATAGTTTCACTGCCCTAAATATAAGCTGTGCATGCCCCTGTTCCTTTTCCCCTGGCAACCACTGATCTTTTCATTGTCTCCTTATTTTTGCCTTTTCCAGAATATTCTATAGTTGGAATAATATAGAATATAACCATTTAGACTTGCTTCTTTCACTTAGTAATATGCATTTAGGGTTCTTTCCCCCTCATGGCTTGATAATTTTTTTGGTATATGAATTCATGTTTTACATGTTCCTTCAACAAATATTTACTGAGCTTCTGTATCAGTCTTGTCCAAGAGAAATGTAACGCAAGGCACAGATGTAATTTATTTTTCTAATAGGCACTTAAAAAAAAGTAAAAAGAAACAAGTGAAATTACTTTTAATAACAACTTCTATTTAATACAATTGTTTCAACATATAATCATTATACAAATTATTGAGACATTATAAAACCTACTGCCATTAAGCTGATTCTGACTCACTGCATTCCCTATAGGAGAGAACAGAACTGCCCTATAGGGGCTTCCGAAGCTGTACATCTTTACAGAAGCAAACTGCCCCATCTTTTTTCCTGCTCAGTGGCTGGTGGGTTTGAATCACTGACCTTTTTCATCAGCAGCCAAATCTTTAACCACTGTACCACCATAGTGCCATACATGCACACACACACACACATACAATTTTTTAATACTAAATCTTTGAAATTGAGTGTGCATTTTACATTTTCAGCATATCTCAATCCTGACTAGACAAATTTCAAGTGCTCAGTAGATACATGTTGCTCATGGCTCATGCTGGACAGCACGATACTGTGCTGGATGCTGAGGATAACAGCAGTGAACAGCACAAGGTCTCTGGCCTCACATAGCTTACATTCTAGTGTGGGACACTTAGTATAAAGAAGTAAACAAATGATTTTGGAGAGTGATGCCACTTGGAGAGTGATAGTGTTACGAACATAATACATGGTAGTTGTAGAATGACTGGGAAGTTGCTTTAGATGGCTTGGGTAGTCAGGAAAGGCTTTCCAAGCCTAAAACCCAAGTGAGGAAATATTAACCATAAGAAAAATCAATACTTATATCAATTATTGCCACTGCATAACACACTGCCCCAAAATAGAGACTTAACATATTAATTATTATTGCTCATGAGTCTATAGGTCATTTGGGCAGTTCATTTGATCCTGCTGGGCTCACTCATGCATCTAAGTAAGCTGCAGGTCAGGAAGGTGGCCGTGCTGGCAAAGCTCACATATTTGGGATCTGCTGGCTGTTGTCTAGGATGATTATCATGTATAACTCATGTCGCTCTAACAGAAATACCATAAATGGATGGCTTGAACAAACAGGGATTTACTCTCTTACAGTTTAGGAAGCTAGAAGTCCGAGTTCAAAGTACCAAGCTCTAGGGCTAGATGAAAGGCCCTTGATCTTGGGCTTCAGCTCTGCCTCTTGCTCCCAGTCCACTGAAGCTGGAAGCTTCTCTTAACTCAGGTAGCTGTTGGCTGCCGACAAACCCAAGATCAACAAACAGAATGGCACAGTTCCAAGATTACCAAACAACATAGCAGGCCACTGAATGAAGACTTGGCTACATACAGGGTCAAAGCCAAAAAGCTGCAGAGACCTTTCTCAGTGTTTCTTCTTATATACTGGAAACATACCACATCCCTAAGGCAGCTACTCAGCTGCTCCAGTAGATTCCACCATGGAGTTGATTACCAGCCTCATCATGAGGAACAACTATATCCAGCTGCCCACTCTAAACCAGGCTCAACCAAGCTGACACACAACTTACCACAGATGACTCAGCTCTTTTCAGTATGGCTTTTCATCCTCTAATGAAGATAAGAGGCTAGCCCTGGCTTGTTCTCATGGCAGAAACAGGGATCCAAGACAGAACGTGGGTGCATTAAATGTTTCCTGAGGCATAGTCTCAGGACTACATAACTTCTGACATTCTTTTGCCAATGCAATACAAGGCTAGCCCAGATTCATGAAGTGGAGAAGTTCTGCCTCTTAATGACAGTAGCTGTAAAGTTCCATTGCAGAAGGTGTGGCTATACCCCAGTGAAATAAGAGCCATGACATGAATGAATGGATATATGCACACCCACGTTCATCGCAGCACTATTCACGATAGCAAAAAGATGGGAACAACCTAAATGCCCATCAACAGAAGAATGGATTAACAAACTATGGCACATACACACTATGGTATACTAAGCAATGTTAAACAACAATGGTGAATTTGCAAAACACCTCTTAACAGGTATGGATCTAGAGAATGTTACGCTATGTGAAAATCAGTCAATCACAAAAGGACAAATATTGTATGAGACCACTATTGTAAAGTCAAGAAAAGGGTTTCACACAAAAAGAATTATTCTTTGATGGTTACCTGGGGATGGGTGAGGAAGGGAGGGTTAGCCACTAACTAGAGTGTAGACACATATTCACTTGTGTGAAGAGGGAGGCAAAATGAATGAATGAATAGCAATTTATCAAACACCTTCTATATGCCAAGCACTGAACCAAGAGCTTTATATGAATAAATATATGTTCACAACAAAACCACCTCGTGGTGAGGTTAGGTGCTGTTAAGTAAGTGCCCATTCATAGTGACCCCACATACAAGAGAAACCAACATTGCCTGTTCCTGCACCATCCTCACAATAGTTTCTATGTTTGAGCCCATCATTGCAGCCATTCTGCCAATCCATATTGTTGAAAGTCTTCCCCTTTTTTGCAGACACTCTACTTTACCAAGCATGATATCCTTCTCCAGGGACTGGTCCCTTCTGACAACTGACCAAAGTATGAAATGAAGTCTCGCCATTCTCACTTCTAAGGAACATTGTGGCTATACTTCCTTCAAGACTGATTTGTTCATTTTTCTAGCAGTCCATAGTATAGTCAATACTTTCCGGCAACACCACAATTCAAATGCATCAATTTTTCTGCAGCTCAAGCAGATGTGCAGGAGCAGTGGGCTGTCAGTAGCCCAGAGACTCGGGCACATCCAGGGTTCCTACTTCTTTGGTGAGAGTCACCGAAGATAAGAGTGTCAGCCAAACAAAACCATACGGAGAAATCATTATCTTTTCCCTTTTTTTTACATCTGTTACATTTTATAATACTCTTTTGGCTAAAAAATTTATCCCTTATACAGAAAAATAAGGAAGGTCTGTAGAGGAGGGCTGATTTCATGAGGCCAAATGAGATTGGGGCTTTTATCTTTTAATTCTGGTCATTTTCCCACGGACTTTAAAACAAAACAAAACAAAACAAAACAAAAACACCTTATATCTTTCTGAAGGACTCTACACACAACCTGAATTTATCGCTCCTAAATATTACTATCACAGGCAGCTAGGACAGAACTAAGTTATTTTTTTTTACCACAGGGAGGCACCCAACTCCATGTGATTTTCAAAATTTATCATGACTTGATAAAAATCAAATGCTTTTTTTTCTTTCAGGCAAAGGCAAAAAAAAATTGTTTGACGTCCACAAATGAGTGTAGTATTAAAGCAATGTTCTTAATTTATAATTTAGCATTGCCTCTTAGAGCCTAGTCTCTAAACAAACTAACTTCTTTCAAATTGTTTGAGATTTCTCAACTAGAGTAGGGTGGAACCAGGATTTGAGCCCAGACAACCGGACTCCAGGGCTCTTCCTGCACTCTTCAGTGAAGATCTTTTCTGCCTTTTTAATAATATTTAATGTTTAAAACTTCGGTTGACATACTTTTCAGTGTCACATCCACTACACAGAGGTAGTCACTCTTCCAAGATTTTTTTCTTAGTCCTCAGCATTAGCTCAAACCCACTGTGTAACTATTCATTGTTTCATTATTCTTTGTTGGTCATTAGGATGTGTTCTCAGGATCCAACCTGGCTCCCCACCAAAGGAAAAAAGGTATGGATACAGTGAGGGGTGGAAAACTTGGGCTCTTTGTTGCAATTAATCTCCTATACTTTGGTAGCATAGTGCCTAAGGCACTTGACTGCTAACCATAGGGCTGGCGGTTCAAATCCACCTGCCACTCCTCTGAAGGACATCCAGTCTGACTCGACGGCGCATAACATTACTTAAAAAGGTTTTAATTTCACTGTTGTTATGTGCTGTCAGTCCTCTGGTTAGCAGTCAAGTGCCTTAGGCACTACGCTACCAGAGCTCCCTTAATTTCACTAGAAAGCTTTATTTCTAAACTTGTATGTGTCCAATAAAATAGCACTGTCATAGTTATCCAGTGCTTGTATAACAGAAATAACACAAATGGATGATTTTAACAAGCAGAAATTTATTCTCTCACAGTTTAGGAGGCTAGAAGTCCAAATTTAGGGCATAAGTTCTACAGAAGGCTTTCTCTATTAGTTCTGGGGGAAGGATCTTCTCTCCTTTCAGTATCTGTGGGCCCAGCATCCTTGGAGATCTCCATGTGTCTTGGCATTAATCTTCCCCTGCGTGTAGGAGGTTCTCAGTGTAGAGACTCTGGGTCCAAAGAATGCACTCTGTTCCCAGCTCCTCTTTCTTAGTGGCAGTACGTCCTTCCTCGGCTCATTCCTCTCTCCTTTTCTCTCTTCTAAGGTAAGAGGTGGTACAGGTGGTATTGGATCAGGTCTGTGACCTGAATAAGGGTGTTGCATCCCACCCTCATCCCCTTACAACTGATTAATCATATCAGATCACATCATGGGTGATGATTACGTGATTAAATAATTGCCAAATTATGTTGTTACTTAACTATCAAACACTGAAAATCATGAACCAGCCAAATTGACACATATCTTTGTTGTTGTTGTTGTTATGTGCCGTCGAGTCGGCCCCGACTCATAGCGACCCCTCCTTGGGTTTCCGAGGCAGTATCACTACAGAAGTAGGATTGACCAACCTTCCTTCTGAGGAGTGGCTGGTGGGTTTGAACTGCCAGCTGTCTCGTTAGCAGGCAAGTGTCTTAGCCACTATGCTACCAGAGCTCCCAGACACATATCTTTAGAGGACACAATTCAGTCCATGAAAACCAAATAACCAGTTGTCATTGAGTTTACTGTGACTCATGGTCACCCTATGTGTCAAAGGAGACCTGTGTTACATAGGGATTTCAACGGCTCCTTTTTGGAAGTAGACTACCAGACTTTTCAGATGAGATGCCTCTTGGTGGACTCAAATCTCAAACTTTAAGTTAGCAACTGAGCATGTTTGTAGCACCCATGGACTCCTGATAATTTATATATATTTTTTGGTTTGTATATATATATACACACACACACACACACACACACGACTGCTACCCAGAAGGCTGGCGGTTCAAACCCACCAGCCACTCCTCGGAAGAAAGACTGGGCAATCTACTTCCGCAGAGATACCGCCTTGGAAACCCAAGGAGGGGTAGCTATGAGTCGGAATTGACTTGACAGCAGTGAGTTTGGGTTTTTTTGTATACATACATTTGGGAGCTCTGGTGGCACAGTGCCTAAAGCATCTGACTGCTAACCAGAAGGCTGGCAGTTCAAACCCACCAGCCACTCCTCGGAAAGACAACTGGGCAATCATCTACTTCCACAGAGATACTTCCTCAGAACCCCAAAGAAGGGTCACTATGAGAATTAACTCAATGGCAGTCAGTCTGGCTTTTATACATAAACACATATTTAGAAGGAACTATAGGGAGAAAGTGGCAAAATTATCTTTTTAGTGGGAGATTTCAAAGTACCCTTTGCAATTATTGATAGGTTAGACAAAAATATTAGTAAAGCTATAGAGGAGTTGGACACAATTTACAAGCTTTATTTAATGCAGGTATTCCATAACAAGTATTTACAGCACACTTTTCTGTGTGCAAGGCACTATTCCACCTGCCCTGGCTTTACATTGCTACTATTGTTAGGCGCCTCTGAGACAGTTTTGATTCAGAGAACCCATGTGACTGAGTAGAACTACCCTAATGCCTAAGGCATTTGACTGCTAACCAGAAGGCTGAAGGTTCAAACCCACCAGCCACTCCTCAGAAGGAAGACTGGGGTATCTACTTCTGTAGGGATACCGCCTAGGAAACTCAAGGAGGGGTCACTATGAGTCAGATCTGACTTGACAGCAGTGAGTGTGGTTTTTTTGGTTACATAGACTTTAAAAGAGCATAATGCTTGCGGCAGATGGTAGTTAAGCTAAAGCAATGTTTGGTTTTAAGAAGACTTCAGGTGATATTTTTGGTTTAAGTTTTAAAGATTATCTCAAAACAACAGTTCTGGGGGGTTCATCCAACCTCCATGGCTACAGAGAGTTTGATGGCTTTCATGAGTCCATGAAAATTGAAAATTCTGTTCTGCATTTTTCTCCTTTCAATCAGGATTCTTCTATAAAATCTTTGATCAAATGTTCAGTAATAGTAGCTTGGCAATTGCCATCACAGGATTCTCTCATATGCAATCTTCATGCAAATAGATCACCAGGTGTGGTGCAATGAGTTCCTTTATGTGGACTTTTGCTTTGGTGCTTTGGAAAACAGCTTAGGAGATTTTTCCCCTAAACCCTGAGGAGTTGTTACCTCCACCCTAGTTCTCTGGAGAAGGAAGTTGCTGGTGGTGAGGTTCTTAGGTTGTTTTACATTAGAGTTTGTTACTTCTTCCTCAGGTTGACTGGCATTTCCTGTGTGTTGTTGTTGTTATGTGCCGTTGAGTCGGACCCGACTCATAGCGACCCCTCCTTGGGTTTCCGAGGCAGTATCACTATGGAAGTAGATTGCCCCATCTTCCATTTGAGGAGTGGCTGGTGGGTTTGTACCGCCAGCCTTCTGGTTAGCAGTCAAGTGCTTTAGGCACTACACTACCAGAGCTCCCATTTCCTGTGTAAGCTATAAATGTTAAACAAACGTAATGACTACTATGGAGAAAAACAGTAGAGAATGGGGATACAGAGAGCTGGGATGGCAAGTTGAGGTTTTTAATTTTGGGGGTACAGAGTGCTGGGATGGCAAGTTGAGGTTTTTAATTTAAGTTGCTTCATCAGAGAAGGCCTATTGAGGGAGACACTTGAGCAAAAACCTGAAAGCAGAGAGGGAATGAGTCATGTGAGTATACTGAGGTTTAGTGAGAGAACAGCAAGTACAAAGGTCCTAAGGCAACAGCAGGCTTGGCATGTTCCAGCAGTAGACAGAAGGCAGGTTTGGCCAGGTGGGAAAGAATAGGAGTAAGCAGATAAGATAGGTAATATAGGGCCTTGTAGGCTATAATGATTTTAGATTTTAGTTTTGGTCACAGGAAGCCCCTGAAAGGTTATTTTTAAATTTTATTGCGATTTAGGTGACCATTTACAAGGCAAATTCATTCTCCATACAGCAGTTCATACACATTATGTTTTATGACATTGAGTGCAATTCTCCACAATGTAACAGCTCTCTTCCCACATCTTCCGTGTCCATCTTTCCTATGCATTTCTGCCCTCTGAGCCATCTCCCTGTGCAAATACTGCTATTCTGTTCTCCCACAATTGATAGTTCTAAGGAATGTATCTACCTGATGTAAATGCCTATTGTTTGGTTGGAAGCCACGAGAGTGAGTGCAACTCCAGATCTGAAGGGTAAGTAGGGTCCATAGTCTTGGGGGGTCATACCAGTCTCTACCAGACCAGTAAACATATATACATATATATATAGGAACCCTGGTAGCACAGTGCCTAAGGCACTTGACTGCTAACTGGAAGGCTGGCGGTTCAAACCCACCTGCTACTCCTCAGAAGGAAGGTTGGGCAATCTACTTCTGTAGTGATACTGCTTTGGAAACCCAAGGAGGGGTCACTATGAGTCGGGTTTGACTCGACGGCACATAACAACAAACAACATTATATATATGTATATATGTATACACACACACACACACATATATTATGATTTCAAGTTCTGTTCCATTGTTCTCCTACTCTATCCAGGATCTCCTCCTGAGCTGGTTGGCAGTGGTAGTTGGGCACCATCTAGTTCTCCTGGTCTCACAGTCATATAGGCTGAGGTCTGCATGGTCCGCTAGTCCCTTGGACTAATTGTTTCCATGCGTCTTTGGTTTTCTTCCTTCTTCTTTGCTCTGGACAAGGACAGACCAAGTGCTGTATCTGAGATGGCTGCTTGCAAGTTTTTAAGACCCCACTCACTACTTACCAAAGTAGGATATAAAAAGAAACTCACGGCCATCGAGTCAGATCCAACTCATAGCGACTCCTCGTGATCCCTCCTTGGGTCAGAGGCAGTACCACTACAGAAGTAGACTGCCCAATCTTCCTTCCGAGGAGTGGCTGGTAGGTTTGAACCACCAGCCATCTGGTTAGCAGTCAAATGCCTTAGGCACTACGCTCCCAGAGTTCCCCCTAAAGTAGGATACAGAACGTTTTTGTGTAGTATTTTATGCCAATTGAGCTTGATGTCCCGTGACCATTGTTCCAAGGCCACAGGTCCAACTACTCGCTCCCTCAGGGTGTGGCTGGCTGAAGCTAAGAAGTTATCGTAATTTTGTCCCTTGTCAGCTCTATTATACATACAGACACTCTTATAGCGCATATAAATACATATGTGGAAATATCACTTGTCAACTTTATATATGGTCATGGGTACATTCCCTTCTGCCTAGACATATCTGATCATTCATCCATTTACCCTGGGATGGGAGCTCTGGTAGCATAGTGGCTAAGGCACTTGACTGCTAACCATTAGGCTGGCGGTTCAAACCCACCAGCCACTCCTCGGAAGGAAGATGGGGCAATCTACTTCCGCAGTGATACTGCCTCGGAAACCCAAGGAGGGGTCGCTATGAGTCAGGTCCGACTCGATGGCATATAACAACAACAACAACATTACTGATAACACAGTAGTGTATATGTAAAAGGGTTTACTTTGTTGTCTGTACCTCTGATGCACCTCTCTGTCTTCCTTTCCCTTACGGTGTTGGTCACTCACTTTAGTATATTACCTTTCCCTTTACCCGTATCAGTATTTGTCTCTAGCTATCTAGCAGTGTTCCCTCCTTCCCCCTGCCACCCCAGGAGGGTTTTTGATCAGTGGGGTATCAGAGAAATAGAGTTGAGGACCCCAGTACAAGAGGGCTATCTCCAGAGGTAAGGGTCAGGTCACAAGACCTCTTAAGAAGCCGCTGGGTACCAATCCTTGTCAGGCAACATGCCCCCAGGGAATGTTTGTCTTGCTGTGTCTTTCAACTACTCAAAAGTTTATTCCCCAAAGGTTGTCCCCATCTCTGGAGAACATATTCCAATTATCCTGGAAAACAAAGTAATTGGGATTATAATAGTATTCATCTTCTCAATTCTCAAAAAGAAAACCTATCCAAGGCAAGACGGAAGGAAGATGGGGCAATCTACTTCCGTAGTGGTACTGCCTCGGAAACCCAAGGAGGGGTTGGTATGAGTTGGGTCCGACTCGACGGCACATAACAACAACAACATCGAAGGCAAGAACAAAAGGTAACTCCAGAAAGCACCCACTCTCCATTGGGAAATAAAGAAAGCAGGGATTGAAAGCCCTTGGGATTGGAGTATTGCAATTTAAAATAGGATAGTCAGCGGGAGAGTGGCTGAAAAGCTTATTTGAGTAAAGACCTGAAGGTGGTGAGGTAGCTGGGGTAAGAGTGTTGTACTAAGTGGGTATAACAAATGCAAAGTCCCTAAAGTGGGAATATATGCCTGGCAATTTTGTGAAACAGCAAGGAGATCATGTAGGGCCTAGTTACACAACTACTACAATGACCAGTTGTACAACTTATGTAACTTTGTTCCAGAAAAGGCCTTCTTAGCCAACTCCAAGTATGACAGTTCCCATGCCTTGCTAAAGCAAGGAGTATAATAACAGCAGACCAGTTGTCTCTGCAGGATTTTCTTAAACACTCAGCTAAAGTAAGCGCGAGCCCACCCATGTCAAGGTAGTGGGTTCTGCCTTTCTGTAGGTAGCACACAGGTGAGTATCCTGTAGCGTCAAAGGGTACAAACAACATGGCTCCGGTCAGTATTTTCAGTCTTTGGCATAAAAATGACACTTAATAAAGAAACAAACCCAGAGAACTTGCATAAAACAAAAAGTTGCCATCGACTTCAACTCATAGTGACTTTTCTGGTTACCTAGTGCTGTTCTGACAAGAACATACCACAAATGGATGGCTGTAACAAACAAGTTCATCCTCTTACAGTTTTGGAGGTTAGAAGTCTCAGTTCCAGATGCCAGGCTCTAGGCGCTGGGTGAACGCCCCCTGACCTTGGGCTTCAGCTCTGCCTCTTGCTCCTGGCCTACTGAAGTAGAGGCATCTCTTTACTCAGGCAGCTGTTGGCTGCTGAGGCTGACAAATCCAAGGCCGACAAATGAAAAGGCACAGTCCTGCTATTACCAAACCACAAGGTAGGCCATTAATTCAAGTCCATTAAAAGTCCCAAGACTGGCAGGGCAACACATTGCAGGCTGCTGAATGACGACTTGGCTACATGCGGGGTTCAAGCATGCCAAAAGCTGGAGACGTTCCTCAAAGTTGCTTCTTATATACAAGAAGCAGCCCACATTCCTAAAGGAGCTGCTTGGCTGCTCCCCTAGATTCCATCATGGAGTTAATTACAAATCTCACCTTGGTGAATAACTACATCCAGCTGCCCAGCCACTCAAACAGACCCAGCCAAGTTGACATACAACCTCAACTACCACAGTGACCATATGTGTGTGTAGAGTAGAACTGTGCTCCACAGTGTTTAATGACTGGTTTTTCAGAAGCAGCTTGCAGTTCTTTCTTCCAAGGTGCCTCAAGGTAAAACTGAATCACCAACCTTTCATTAGCAGTTGATTGTGTTGATTAGCAACTGAATGTGTTAACAGTTTGCACCATCCAGGGACTCTAGAGCTTGCACCATCAGACCTTCTCTTTCTCATGTCTAGCCCTCAGGACCCTGTTGTAGCAAAGAAGAGTACCTATTATGGTGCAGTGGTTAAGCCATTCAGCTGCTAACCAAAAGGTCAGTGCTTGATGGGAGAAAGGTAAGGTGGCCTGCTTCCATGAAGATTCATAACCCTTTGAAACTCTATGGGGCAGTTCTACCCTGCCCTAAAGGGTCACTTTCAATGATGGCCGTGGGTATTAGGGGTGTGGGATAAAAATGAGGGAGTACTGGTTATGAACTAAGGGTATCAGGAAGAAAAAACTGCTTACCCTGGTGCAGAACTCAAAGGAATGGGGTGGGGCTTGTACAGCCATCTGCATGCCTCAGTGGAATCAGGGAAGTAAAGGGTAAAGACACCCCCCAACCACTCAAAGAAAACCTTACTCCACAGTACAAAGTTGAGGTACAGACTGAAGGCCCAGGATAATCTGAACATCCTCCAAGGAAGGGGCCTAGAGTGGGTAGACTTTCCACCTGTATTTAGTGTGGGGCATTTGAGTGTGGAGAGCCCTAGCATAGCTCTTTTCAACGTTCAGACAGGGGGTCAGTGAAAAAGAGGGAGACCCTCAGTGAGATGGAGTGACACAGTGTGACTGCAACAATGGGCTCTGTGGTAGTTAAGTTTTTATGTCAACTTGGCTGAGCCTGGTTGAGTGGCTGGGCAGCTGGTGGTAGTTATTCCCCATGATGAGACTGGCAATCAACTCCATGGTTGGATCTACCACAAGCAGCTGAGTTGCCTTTGGGATGTGGTCTGCTACCTGTATATAAGGAGAAACTTTGAGAATGGTCTCTAGCATATGGCACTTTTGGACCCTGCATGTAGCCATGTCACTGCTCAGTAGCCTGCTATGCTCTGCCAACCTTGGGACTTACAATGGACTTAAGTTAATGGCCTGCTGTGTGGTTTGGTAAGATCTGGACTGTGCCTTTTTCCTTGGCAACCTTGGGGCTTCTCAGCCTCAGCAGTCAGCAGCTGTCTGAGTGAACAAATGCCTCTAGCTCCAGTAGGCTGGGAACAGGAGGCAGAGCTGGACCTGAAGGTTGAGGGGCTTTCACCCAGCCCCTAGAGCCTGGCACTTTGAACTTGGACTTAAAGCCTCCAAATTTTAAGAATAAACTCCTGTTATGTTAAGGCCATCCCAATTGTGGTATATATTCCTGTCAGAGCGGCACTAGGTAACCAGAACAGGCTCTAACATAGTAACAATGATTGTGAGGATGGTGCAGGACCAGGAAACGTTTTGTTCTGTTATATGTAATGTCACTGAGTCAGAACCAACTGATAGCACCTAACAAGCGTCCACAGATTAAAAATTCCTAAACACATATACGGGAGCTCTGGTAGCATAGTGGCTAAGACACTTGCCTGCTAACCAGACGGCTGGCAGTTCAAACCCACCAGCCACTCCTCGGAAGGAAGGTTGGGCAATCCTACTTCCGTAGTGATAACTGCCTCGGAAACCCAAGGAGGGGTCGCTATGAGTCGGGGCCGACTCGACGGCACATAACAACAACAACAACAAACACATATACACACTCATAATTTTTTACTTTCCAAATTCGGTACTTCTTTCTTTCTACCAGATTCAAGGTTATCCACAAGTAATGAGTATCCAGTACTTAAGAACACTGGATTCCTTTATTAGCTGTAGTGCATTCAGTTAACAGTATGAAATTCAAGTGAATCCCCTTTAGAACCTATGTTTACCCTTCACCTCCTTAATCCTAAGAAAAATATTAGATTGGGGTCAAATGCTATAAGGTTTACTTTATGTCAGTGTTTGCCAAACTTTAATGTGTGCACAGTCACTGGGGAGAAGCCCGTTAAAGTCTAGATTCTGATCAAGTGGAGTTGGGGCTGGGACAGGAAATCTGCATTTCCAACAAGCTTCCAGGTTATGCCTCAGCTGTTGACCAAGGATCACTTTTTGAGTAGCAAGAAGTACTTAGAAGTACTATTAAATTCTGGTGACTGCCTCGGAAACCCAAGAACGGTTGCTTTGAGTCGGGTCTGACTCGAGGGCACATAACAACAATGGTTAAAAGGAGCTGCGGTGGCGTAGTGCCTAAAGCATTTGACTGTTAACCAGAAAGCTGGCAGTTCATATCCACCAGCCACTCCTCAGAAGGAAGGTTGGGCAATCTACTTCCGAAGTGATACCGCCTTGGAAACCCAAGGAGGGGGTCGCTATGAGTCAGATATGGCAGTGAGTTTGGTTTGGTTTGGAATGGTTAAAATACTCTCCTGTTAAACAAAAAGGGCAGTGGTTCGAACACACCAGCAGCTCTGCACAAGATGAGATAATCTGTTTCTGTATAGATTTGCAGCCTTGGAAACCCTATGGGGCAGTACTACTTGTCCTATAAGGTCACTATCAGTGGGAATCAACTCAATGGCAATGGGTTTTTTTTTTGTTTTGTTTTGTTCCATTATTATTAGGAGCAGTGGTGGCACAGTGGTCAAAGCATTCGGCTGCTAACCAAAAGGTTGGTGGTTTGAACGTACCAGCTACTCTGAGGGAGCAAGATGAGGTAGTCTGCTTCTGTAAAGATTTACAGCCTTAGAAGCCCTTTGGGGCAGTTCTATTCTGTCCTATAGGGTCACTATGAGTTGGAATCGACTAGATGGCAGTGGGTTTTGGTTTCAAGTTCCATTATTAACACAACCACTGCACAAAAAGTTCTGGTGGAGATCTCATTTGGTTTCTAGGATAACAAGAGATCCAAAGACTATTTCTTTAAGAAATTAATTCTTCCACTTCCACGTGGCCTAACCAGCTCCAGCGAGGCCAGGGTATATACAATGAATACATCTTTTGGTGTCAGTGTTCACAGCATTCTTCTCAGGAAAACCTTGCAATTGCCCTCTGCCCACTTTGGCCTTTTTGATCTTAGCTTTTGCTTCTGATGATAATTACCCCCTAATTAGCATCCTCCACATTGTCATCTAAATAAGTACAGTCTAAGTGCAGACTGCACCTCTGTTAGCAATCCTCAAACAAACTGATAAAACAAGAGCTAGTCTGACTGGGATTTTAAAAGCTTGCAAGTGGCCATTTAGATGCAACGATGGGTCTGTCCTCAATCACAGCAAAGAAGATGAAGAAAACCAAAGACACATGGAAACAATTAGTCCAAGGGACTGGTACACCATACAGTCCTCAGCCTATATGACTATGAGACCAGAAGAATGAGATGGTGCACGGCTACTACTGTCAACCACTCAGAGGGGCATCTATATAGGAGATCCTGGATAGAGTGGGAGAATAATGTGGAACAAAACTCAAAATCATAAAAAGGGACCAGGTTTGCTGGTCTGATAGAGCCTGGTGGAAACCCTGAGACTATGGCCCCTAGCTGCCCTTCAGTTCTGGAATTGAATCCACTCCTGTGGCATCCAGCCAAACAAAAGATAGGCATATAAGCTGAACATTTACATTAGGTAGATACACTCTTTGAAGAGATCAATCATGGGAGAAATGAAGGGCTGTGTATGCACAGAGAGACAGCTCAGGTGGCAGGAGTAGAGGGGAGGGAAGGACACAGGGAAGAGGTGGCTGTGGGGAGGAAGTGAAAGAAGGGCTGTTATAGTGCAGGAGATTACAGTCAATGTCATGAGACAAAATGTACGGGAACTGCTGTATGGAAGATGAACATGTTCTATGAAGTTGCACCCAAACCACAATAAAATTTAAAACAAAATAAAAAAAGGCTAGTCTAAGTTTTAAAATAAAGTTGACCCAAAGTGGAATACACAGACATAACTTCCATTCACATAAACTACAGAACAGTTAGTTTCTTTTAAAACAAGAGAAAATACTGACAGAGCACTTGGGAAAATTGTAAATGTCAGAATATAAATTTTGCAAGCAGTCATGCCAAAATAAAACAATCCAACCATGCTAAAATTCACCTTACATTCATACTGGGAAAGGTAGCAGAGCCTCTGAACTAATTTTCCTTTACTCAGAGTTGGTCCAACATATTGGAGGGAGCTAGATAACTTCTAGGTGCATTCAAAGCAAATTACCCATTTGTGGGAGAAAGGCAGGCTTTTCACTGGAAGCAATTTCGATAGTATTTTCCTAATTCCTCAAGTGGGTCTCCATTAACAGCTTTCCAGACAACACAGCCATATGAATCATACACTTCTGTTAGAAGAGGCCGATTGTGCTACTCTTTGGAACGATGTTTTCCCACTGCGGCCTCTCAAAAACAACAGGCCTCTCAAAAACAACATTCCAATTTTCTGAATAGGTAAAACCTACACGGAAAAAACCTCAAACAACGCAAAAGGATGTACAGTGAAAAATAAATCTTCCTTCCTCCCATCATCCCCCATTTCCTTAGAGGTAACCTCTAGTTCATTTCTTTGAACATTTTATTACGGAAAATTCCAGATACTCAATTAGAGAAACCGGCATAAAAAGCCCATGTATTACGTATAATACAGCTTCAACAATGAAAAATACCCCGATCTTGTTTTATTCCCTTTCCCCACGTTCTGCAGGGGTATTTTAAAGTAAACCCCATTTTACCGTCAAAGGTTTAATTTTTTTTTTTTTTTTTAAAAAAAGGATAAACCCCACGTAACCGTTATCACACTCGGCAAGGTTAAAGATGGCTTCTTAATACCTCCCAATAATCACTGTCATTTTTAACTGGAGTTAGACAGACTGAGAACTACGGCATTAAGGTCTGAAAGGTTGGAGCTGGGAGTTTATGAAATTGCCAGGGGCCGACACCACTCGCAACCGTGGCCGTCCGTTGCTCAGAGCCTCAGGCCTCCCAGTTCCCCGCGGCGTCGTCGTTACCTGCGCCGGGCCCGCACAGGCAAGGTCGAGTCAAAAGGCTGCTCAGAGCCGCGAGCTTCCCACCTCCCCTCTCCCGGGTGGTGGCCCCAGCAGGCCCCGCGCAGCTGCACAACCCACGGTCCCCAGGCACCGGCGAGTCCCCGGAGGGGAAACGATTGACACAGCTGCCTGCACTGCGTCCCCAGCTCTCCCCCGCGGCACCTGCCTCTCCCAGTGGGGCCAGAAGTTGGAACTAGCTCCAGTGCCCCAGCGGGTCAAGGCCGCGCGGCGATCGCTCCGCTCGCCACCGCCCGCCTGCTCCCGCGCGGGACTAGCAACACCGCGATTTTGCGGACCGGGACTACAACTCCCGTCGGGCTCCGCGCCCGAGCCAATGGCGGGTCCCGGAGCATGCGTGACGCGGCGCCTGCGCGGCAGTTTGAGTAAGCGGCC
This sequence comes from Orycteropus afer afer, assembly GCF_000298275.1. Taxonomy (NCBI): domain Eukaryota; kingdom Metazoa; phylum Chordata; class Mammalia; order Tubulidentata; family Orycteropodidae; genus Orycteropus; species Orycteropus afer. Next base: position 3,977,518 of record NW_006921667.1, on the reverse strand, counting down.
GCGCGATTGGCTGCGGGGTCGGACGGCCGCGCGGGGCCTGTGGGAAGCGGAGTGACGGAGCGAGCGGCTGTTGGAGGAAGGAGGTGGGGGCCGGGAGCGCAAATGGCGTTGAGATGGTTCAGGGCCCTGTTCAAACTCCAGCGCTGACCATTCACCGGCGGAAGCGGCGACGCAGGAGGCGGTGGCGGCCCAGCGGGCGCACGTATCGGGCTGCGGTACTGGTTCTGGTAGCGGCAGCCAGGGAGGCCTAGTTCTGGGCCCGGCCGGCGGCGGTCGAGGCAAGGAGGGAAGTTACGGGGTCGCCGCCCCCACCCCCGGTAGCCTATTACTGAAAGCGGAGTCCCGGGTTTTGACGGTGGCGGAACTCCGTTCTTCACCCGTTTTCTCTGTACGTGTATCGACCGGCCCTGCTTTCCAGCGCGGGGCCCCCGCGCCCGCCCGTGGGCCGTTGGGAGCGGGAGAGGCGGAGGCGGCCCGAGGCCAAAGCACCCGCCAGCGCCGAGGGTAAGTGAGGTCTCGGGCGGTTGTCTAGGCCTGGAACGAATGTGTGAAGGTGGGGGACTCAGGGGCTGGTGAAAGTCTCGATATTTCACCCACCGGTCTCTGAGGAAGTTGGTCAGGAGAACAACCTGCAGAACTGTCTTTGCTCTTTTCCCTTTCCTGAGTTCTTTCTGGGCAGCTGCTGTTTTTTTCTCTGCCCGAACCTGGCCAAATGTATTGGTTTTAGCCCTAAAATCTTCCACGTCTTTTTCTCCACTCTGACCGACACGGAGGCCTCTATACTGTCCTGTGGAGTCGGTGGCAGAGGCTTCCGGGGTGTAGGAAACAACATCCCTTCCCTAGGCGGTCGGTGTGGGGAGGGGAAAAGTTGCTTGAGCTTCCAGCGGGAGGGGGCTGCCTCTCCCACTATTTCTTTCCGCACTGGCCGCCTCTAGGTGAGGATTCTAGGTGATTTAGTTGCTGCTTTCTAAGCCAGACAGACGCTAGTTTGGATGGGGATTGAGAGCGAGGACTATGTTTCAACTCACTTCCCTGAAAATTGGACCTGGCTTTGGTTTGAGTCAAAGGCCCAACGACCTAAAAGACTTAGTTGTGAATCATTCTTTTTCAGTTAGGTTAGTCTTTGGAGTTTGAAGCCTGAACAAGATAGTTTGTGTACTTGAGGCCCTACTTAAAATATGTCAAATATGTATGCATACTAATTTTTATATTTATACATCTTTTACGCTTTACATATAGATAATGTCACTGCAATGGTCTTTTCTCCTGATTTGTTTTAAATACATGGAAAACTATACAGGAAATAAAAAATAGAAGGTATTATAATGACCCCGCTTGTATCCATTGCTTGATTTCAACAAGTTAACTCTGGATCAAATTTGTTTCATCAACTCAGGTCCCATTTCACTCTCCTTAGTGTTAGAGGCACTTGACTGCTTGCTAACCAGAAGGCCGGTGGTTCAAACCCACCAGCCACTCCTCGGAAGGAAGGTTGGGCAAACTACTTCTGTAGTGATACCGCCTTGGAAACCCAAGAAGGGGTCGCTACTCGACGGCACATAACAACAGTGTTAGATAAACAAGTTGTTGATATTTCATCAAATATTTCACTGTTTATTTGTTAAACTACACAGACTCTTTGAAAAACGTATGCACAGTATTATCTTTTAAAATAATTAATGAATCCTACTTCCGTAGTGATACTGCCTCGGAAACCCAAGGAGGGGTCGCTATGAGTCGGGGCCGACTCGACGGCACATAACAACAACAACAATGAATCCTTAATGCTAAATACTCACAGTTATTTTTAGACTTTAAATTTCCAACAGTGAATGTTTTATGGTTCTAAGACCATTTTTATAGTGAAGTTTTCTGGTGTGGGGTTCATGGAGCTCAAGTCTAAATTTTTGGTCTGCCTTTGAAAGAAGTAAGGCCAGAAAGCAAGCGAGAATCATGAGACTGCATCTCATGTACTTTGGACATGCTATCTGGGGGAACCGATCTGGAGAAGACATCCTGCATGTGAAGGTAGAGGGTCAGAGAAAAAGAGAAAGATCTTCAGTGAGATGGATTGACACAATGGCTGCAACAGTGGGCTCAAGCATACCAGCGATTCTGAGGATGGCACAGAACGGGGCCATCCCCGTTGTACTTAGGGTTGCTGTGAGTTAGAACCCATTGGATGACACCTAACAACAACTGCTTAAGTATATCTGTAAATTTAGGTATGCAGATTAGGGCTTTACATTCTTACAGGAATGAAAAAATCATGACTTTAATTTCTTGTCCATGGTTAGTCTCCCCAGTATGCTTAGTTTTGTTGAGGATGTAACAAGAAAGAAATATTCTTTCCTGTAAATCTGTTCTACAAGGGGAAATAGATCTTCTCCAGGAAGAAATTTTACGACAAAAAGGTTTTCAGGCAAATTATAAACTACTTTCTGTTAACACAGAGGTATGTAATGACCAAATTAGTAATTATTTTGTCAAATTGGAATTAACTTCTAACGAAACATGGGTTACAGGAATCTTCTGAATATATGTGGAACTAAGTTGTGCAATGAGTCACTATAAAACATTTAAAAGTATAGGTCAAATATTGAAATTGTTGTGTTATAAATTAAAAGTAATGACAGTTTTCAAGCCTGCAGGCAGTAGCTCAGTTTTTTCCCTACTTATATTGATAATTAAACTCCAGAAGGTGAAAGTATAAGAAATGGATAAGAAATATATAAAAAGTAACATAAGTTTGTTTTAAAAAATGTTTGATTCTTATTTCCCTGATAATTTTTTTCTTCCTAGTACCTGTTTTTATGTAGATAAATTAGATGAATCAATTTGTCTCTTATAAAACTAATAGGGAAATAAAGCTAATATGTTTTATTGCTTTGTTTAATAACCCATGGAACAGTGTAGTATGTTGAGTTTTAACAGTCCCAGAAAATATAACTCAGCAAATGAGCACAGCACTATACAGGCAGGGAGAATGGAATGAATATGGTTTCTTATGCTTTTGGGGCATGGTCATCTAAGGAATAATTTTCAAGTCACTGTCTAAATTACATTAGATTAAGAATCAGTCTTCAAGGTAAGGTTGGGGTAAAAGATGGAAGTTGTAATATATAAGAAAATAGTACCAAATTATGACATTTTTTTCTTCATAGGAATGACTGCTTTGAAATTAAAAAAAAAACAAACCCTAAATTTAATCAACTATATATCATTTCTGAGAGGTTGAGAAAATAAACATTTTGTTGTACTTAAGATTTTGCAGTATTTTAGGGTAACAACCCTATTCAGATTAGTTTTTTAAAGGTAAAAATGATGTCTCACGAATAGTAAATTTTTCATACAGAATGTTGTTGTTGTTATGTGCCATGTAGATGTTTCATTATAAGTTGGTTTTATAAATGCCGTCTTATAAATTGGCTAGTCGTACTTTTTTACTTTGTAAGTAGTATGAGTATGTACTCACTGTTAAAAAAAATTGAATTGACATATAGAAGTATGTGGAATTAAAAAATGAGCCTCTTTTTACACTTCTTCACCATATTTTTTAACCATTTTAAAGATTTGTGTCTTCATTGTTGAGAAGTAAGATGGAGAGAATCCTTAGGTTCTTATTTTTATATTCAGTGTTAAATATTTGGTGATTTTATATATAAATACATTTTATATATATGTATTTTTTTCCCCTACAGAATATGAAACAGTTGTCAAAATGACATCCAGATTTGGGAAAACATATAGTAGGAAAGGAGGAAATGGCAGTTCAAAATTTGATGAAGTCTTTTCCAACAAACGGACCACCCTTAGCACAAAATGGGGAGAGACCACATTTATGGCTAAATTAGGGCAGAAGAGGCCCAATTTCAAACCAGATATCCAAGAAATCCCGAAGAAACCTAAGGTGGAAGAAGAAAATACTGGGGATCCTTTTGGATTTGATAGTGATGACGAGTCTTTACCAGTTTCTTCAAAGAATTTAGCCCAGGTTAAGGGTTCTTCTTACTCAGAATCTAGTGAAGCTGCTCAGCTGGAAGACGTCACGTCTGTACTTGAAGCTAATAGCAAAATTAGTCATCCAGTGGGTGAAGACACTGTTGTATCTGATAAATGCTTACCTTTGGAGGATACTCTGGCTGGTAAAGAAAAGAGCACAAACATAATCTTTGAGGATGACGCAAGCAAGATTAGCTGTGCTGCATTAATATCTTCAGGTGAGTTTTGATTTTCTTTATCCTGATCCATATAGCATCTTGCAAGCCAGTTAGTTAAATGATTTTAAAAATATAAATTGCTTGTAAATGAGAAAAATATTATACTTTTTGGATTTTCTTTCTGCTTTTATGGTTATTGAGGACTATTGACAGTTTTGTAAAGGAAATCTAAGAACTTCAAAGAAACCAGTTGGGGGTTGGAATTTTATTTAATCAAGTTGAATATTAATGTTTTAGACTATTTTTCAGGGTACATTTTGTGAACAATCATTCATAAATCCGTGAGTCCAATAGAAATATCTCTTTTTGCTTTGTTAGGATTCCAGTGTCACAGTTCTGTTACTGTAGAGGGATTGGGAGGGTATTGATAGTGAAAATAAGATGGTCATTTACAAGGAAGATTAGTTTTAGGACTGATAGACTCTCTTCCAAAACTAGTTCGGGAAGATTAATGATAGATTGAGTGGCATCATCAAATAATTAAACTTTATTCCAATATGAGATTAGTTTGGAATCTTTTTGGGGCTAGTAGCAACTTACATTAATAATTTGTAATCCATGAAATTGATTGTTAACTTACAAATGTTAATTTGTAAATCTGGAATCTGATAACTCTCATAAAGTGTCTTTCATTGTTTATACTAATTTCTGTAAGAGGTTTGAGACATCCAGAGCTCCTAAATGATGAAGGTACAGTTAATTAAGTCTCAAGAGCTAAAAAGGAATGTGCAAGGTAGAAAGTGAGCCCTCTTTCAGTGATAGGACAGCCACTGTGGTGTAGTGGCAAGTAAATCTTAATTCTCAACTTCTTGACAATTACAGTTTAGTGATATAAGAGTTTATGCAGGTACTATATTTTGAAAGGATGTAAAGACAGAAGTTGACTATTACTGAATTCTTAAGAGAAATTTGTCCTTTGGGAGCTTAATATAAGGTGCATCATACCGCATAATGGACTGTGCCTTGCATAGTTTACTAAAAATGCTAAGCATTTTTCACTGCTTTTGTTAATGTCTTGCTGTTGGATGAGAGGATAAGCCAGCTGTTATTGTCATTCCCTTGATCTTCTGGGTTAATTCTGATTTGGCTGTCCTTACTGCTTTGTCCACATTTCTCTTGAAGCATTGTTCATAAGCTAATGACAGGTTAAATCTTCGTTAAAAAATTGAAAGTATAAAAACTGTTCCCAGGTCAGCTTCTAAAAATGCATTATAACCATAGAATAATTGTGCTAAAATGACTTTAAACTCATTTTATAGAGACACACAAAAAGGTTAGGTGTCTAGGATATGTTAGTGGCTGATTGGAAATAGATTCATAAATGGATTTTTCAGCATGTTATGTGGAGAACCTACTACTATATGTTACAAACAAATGCTATTTCACTTCAGTTATCTAGTATTCTTACTGCCATATCTTGTCCTCCAATGGTTAATCCACAATGTAGAGCAGGTAGGCTGGAGGAAGATAAGGCTGGACAAGTATTAAGAGTGTCAAGGAAGCAAGAGGTAGGCTCTAGTGCAGAGGGGTATCAATAGGAATGAATGGTTAGTTAAAGGGGTTCCAGGAACTTGGAAGTTCATAAACAGCAATTGCTTATATAGCTCTGTTGATGATTTCATAATTGCTGTTTGAAATTGGTTAGCAGGAACTGGAAATAGTTTTCTGTACAAGTGAGATTTAGCTTTTCAGTCTAATACATGTAGCTAAAGAGTAGTTCTGAAACTGATACTGTGAACTGACTGGGAACCCAAAACGTATACTAAAATACAGATAAATAGATGTTCAAGAACATCCACTTTATAGTTGAAAGGGAATAGTTTTTTCTTTTTTCCTTTCCCTTACGTACTCAGGGCTTCAGCAACCCTGGCAACCCACCGTAGCATAAAGAAGGAACTTTGAGGGAATATTTCTAATTCTTTCATCGTTACAGCTAATACCTAACATGTACAAGTTAGCTGTTCTTAAAACTTTGTAAGTTTGTATGTTTTTAAGTTGGTTAGAATTCTGGAAATTGGTGTATGCTTTATGATCTTTCTTTTCTTTGCCTCTCCTTCTAAAATTTGGCATTTTATTTGTGTCCAGACCCTTTTTGTATTATGTCAGTCAGATTGTCATTGCCTTTACTCTCAGAAAGCCTTTTGATTTTAAAGTTTAGAACATCAAACGTAAGTTTTCATAAAAGGATTTTTTTAAATCTAAAGTGATTCCTAACATTTTTTGAGTTAGAGAATGTTTTTGACAATGATGAAAAATTTGGACCTTTTCTTTTAAGAAAAATGCTTGTGCACCTACTTAGACCTCAGAAATCTTTTGTAGGTCATTGTTCATGCATTTTATTCAAGATCCTGTGGTAAATTTTATCAACAAGCTGTTCAGAGTACACAGATTAAGTTCCATAGTATTTTTCCAATTGAGTGTGTCTGCACATTAAAAACCTTTTTTTTTTTTCTGTAGAATCATATTGTAGAAAAGGGCTTATCTAAGCCCAAACTTTTATCATGTCATTTCTCCTGGTATTAAGTTTTAACTACATCTTTCATAAAGAAAGGAAAATATGTGTTCAATTTTTAGGTACTGTTAAAATTCTTTGTTTTAAATATAACACATACTTTTCAACAACTCAGGGTGAGGTCATGGTAAAACGGTATGGTTGCCATTTTCCGTTCCGTTGCTTGAGGGGTAGGAGAACAAATGGAATGGTTCATTACAAACGGAATGAAAGCTGCAGGAAAGGATTGAGTTGCTTAAATATTCTAAACTTTGGTTATTAAAAAAGTTGCTTAAATATTCTAAACTTTACTTACTTGAAAAAAACAAAAACAAAACCTTAATATAGAAATTTCAGCCATACAAACATAAAATAGTAAAAGACTCCTGTTTAAAAAAAAAAGGGGAGGTGGAATCATAGCTGCTGAGTCAATTCTGACTCATTGCCACCATATAGGACAGAGTAGAACTGCCCCATAGGCTTTCCAAGGCTATCAGTCTTTATGGAAGTAGACTGCCACATCATTTCTTCTACAGAGTAGCTGTTGGGTTTGAACTTTACATCTTCAGTTAGCAGCCAAGTGCTTTAACCACTGTGCCACCACGGCTCCTAAAAAAAACCCATGTACCCATTAAACCAGCTTTAACAATTGTCAGTGTATGGAAAATCTTTTTTTATCTGTTCTACATACTATTCTCCACCTCTCATTTTCTACCCCTTTGATTATTTTAAAGTAAAATAAACAAGGATTATTACTTACTCAATAAGCTTTCTTAATTTGCAAATACTTCAATATCTGACCTTTTAATTTAAGATTCTGATTGCTGCATCCACAGAGATCTTATAGTTTGTTTTTTTCCTTCCTTTTGTTCTATTGATGTGGTGTATGGAGTTGATTGATTTTCTAATGTTGAACCATTTCTGCAATCCTGGAATAAATCCCACTTGTTCATGGTATATGCTCAATATGCTGTTGGATTCTGTTTGCTAGTATTTTACTTCTGTATTCAAAAGAGATATTGGCCTGTAGCTTTGTTTTCTTGTCGTTTTTTTGTGTTTTGGTATTGGTCATGTTTGCTTCATAGAATGAATTGGGGAGTATTTCTTCTCTACCTTTTGGAAAAGTTTAAATAAGACTGGTGTCCATTTTTCTCTAAATGTTTGGTGGAATTCCCCAGTGACGCCATCTGGTCCAGGACTTTTTGTTTTGTTGTTGGGAAGTTTTTGATCTTTGATTCAATCTCATTTGTTACAGGTGTATTGAGACTTTCTATTTTTTCTTGAGTCAGTTTGAGTAGGTTGTGTGCTTTTAGGAGTTTGTCCATTTCATCTAGGTTATCTAGTTTCCATACAGTTCAAAATAGTCTGTAAAAATACTTTTTATTGAGTCAACTAATATCCCCTTTCATATTTTGGATATTTGTGTCACATTTCTTTTTTTTCTTTTCCTTTAGTCAGTCTAGGTAAAGGTTTGTCAATTTTATTGATCTTTTGCAAGAACCAGTTTCTGGTTTTGTTTATTTTTCTGGTTTCAATTTTATTTCTACTCTGCTATTCTCTTTCTTCTGGTAGATGTAGGCTTATTTTGCTGTTCTTTTTCTGGTTCCTCAAGTTGTAGAATTAGGCTGTTGATTTGAAATACTGCTATCAGATTCCCTCCGAGTATTGCCTTCCCTACCTCTTACAAGTTTTGGTATATTGTGCTTTCATTTTCATTTGACTGAGAGATGTGTGAATTCTCTTTGATTTCTCGAGTCATTGGTAGCTAATAGTATGTTATTTAATTTCCGTGTATTAGTTTACTTTGCAATTTTTTTCTGGATTTCTAACTTTACTCCATTGTTGTTAGGTGCCATCGAGTCAGACCTGACTCATAGCAACCCCTCCTTGCCAAGGCAGTATCACTACGGAAGTAGATTGCCCAACCTTCCTTCCTAGGAGTGGCTGGTGGATTTGAACCGCCAGCAGTCAAGTGCCTTAGGCACTATGCTACCAGAGCTCCTTCACTCCATTGTGGTCAAAAAAAATATTTTGTATGATTTCAGTCTTTTAAAATTTATCAAGACTTGCTTTGTGACCTAGCATATAATATCCTGGGCAATGGAGTAGAAATGTACATTGTGCTGTTTTGGGGTGGAATGTTCCTTATATGTCTGTTAAGTCTAGTTGGTTTATAGTGATATTCAGGTCCTCTCTTTCCCTGTTGCTCTTCTTTCTGCATGTTCTGTTCAGGAATAAAAATGGTGTATTGCAGTCTTCAACAACTGTGGTGGTCTCTCTTCCTCACTTCAATTCTATCAGTGTTTGCTTTATATATTTAGTTGCTCTGATGTTGGGTGCATATATATTTATGATTATTAAATTTTCATGGTGAATTAACCCATTTATATCACTATATATTATCTATCATTCTTTCTTCTAGTGGATTTGTCTTAAATTGTATTTTGTGTGATTGTAAGATCCATCACCCCAGCTCTCTTTTGGTTATTACTTGCATAGAATATTTTTTCCATTCTTTCGTTTTCAACCTGTTTGTGCCTTTATGTTTGTCCCTTGTAAATAGTACATAGTTGTTTTTTTTTTTTTTTTAATCCATTCTGCCACTCTGCCTATTGATTGGAGCATTTAATCTATTTATTCACCGAACTCGCTGCCATTGAGTTGATTCCGACTCACATTGACTCTGTTTGGGTTTCCGAGGTGGTAAATCTAAAAATAGATTGCTCAGTCTTCTTCTGCAGAGTAGCTGATGGGTTTGAACTGCCAATCTTCTAGTTAGTACTTGAACGCCTTAGGCACTATGCTACCTGAACTCCTAATCCATTTATATTCACTGTAATTACCTATAAGTGAGTGAGTTCTGTCATTTTGTCATTGGGATTTTATGGGTATTAAGTCTTTGTCTTTCCATTACTTCTTGCTTTTATGTTTTGTTGGTTTATTGTAGTGAGCTATTTTTCTTCCCTTCTTCTTTCCTTTTGTATGTGCTTTTAAGATAGTTTCTTAGTTGTTCCATGAATACTGCATATAACAGCTTGTAGTTATAATATCCTAAGGTAAGTTAGAATGTAAGTATCAACTTAACTTCAGTAATAGACAAGAAATTCCATACCTATATTATTTTTCCCTATAAGGAGTTCTGAAGGCATAGTGGACAAGGCATTAGGCTGCTAACCAGAAGGTCAGTGGTTCAAACTCATCAGTTGCTCTGAGGAAGGACGGTGGGGCAGTCTACTACCGTAAAGGTTTACATCCTCGGAAACCCAGTAGGAGTTGCTGTGAGTCAGAATTGACTCGATGGCAGTGAGTTTGGTTTGATTGTTCTTCCCCATTTTGTTAACGCTAACTATATCTTTCTATTTCACGTGCCCTATAACATAATTTTTATCTGATGTGATTTTATCTTTATTTATTACACATTTATCAATAAAAGCATTAAGAGCAAAGCAATTAGAATTCCCAAGCATAAATGAGTTATTACCATTTTTATACTTGTTCATTCAGTTCTCTTTATTAGGGATCTTTCTTTTTACGGTGGGTTTAAATTACTTTCTATTTTATTTCATCTGCCAAACTCCCATTAGTAGCCTTTGTAGGGCTGTTCTGGTGGATATGAACGCTGTTAGGTTCTGTTTGGAAATGTTTTAATTTCACCCTCTTTTTTTTTTTTTTAATCGTGATTTCAGTGAAAGTTTACAGAGCAAATCCAGTTGCCATACAGCAGTTCACACACACTTTGTCTCATGACATAGACTACAATTTACCCCAATGCAACAGCTCCCCTCCCACATCCTCACAATAGTTACCTCTTCCCTGTGTCCATCTTTCCATGCACTCCTGCCCCCTGAGCTGTCTCTTGGTACATAAACAGCCTTTCTTTCTGCCATGATTGTTCTCTCCAAGGAATGTTATCTACCTCAGGTAAATGTTCAACTCATATGCTGTCTTTTGTTTGACTGGAAGCCACAGGTATGGGTTTCATTCCAGACCTGAAAGGCAGCTAGGGGCCATAGTCTCAGTGGTTCCATCAGGCTCTATCAGACCAGCAAACCTGGTCTCCCCCCCCCCCCCAAATGATTTTGAGTTTTTCCACACATTGCTCTCCCTTTCTATCCAGGATCTTCTACATACATCCCCCTCCGAATGGTTGACAGTGGTAGCCAGGCACCATCTAGTTTTTCTGGTCTCATAGTCCTATAGGCTGCCTATCGCATGGTATACCAGATGCTTTGTTTCCGTGAATCTTTGGTTTTCTTCATTCTTCTTTGTTCTGGTTTCATCTAGATGGCTGCTTGCAAGCTTTTTAAGATCCCAGTTGCTACGCGCCAAAGTAGGAGGTGGAACAATGTTTTGTGTAGTATATTAATGCCAGTTGAGCTTGATGTCCCGGTGCCTATGGTCCTGAGCCCACAGGTTCAACTGCTTGCTCCCTTTGGGTAGCTGGCTGTGACCAAGAAGGGACTACAGCCTTGTCCCTTGTCAGCTCTACTGTACCCCTGGGGATTCTTACAAAACATGCAAATACATTAGTATACATGGTCTTGGGTACACTCCCCCCTGCCTCGACATACCTAATAGTTCAGCCTGTCCCCCATCTATCCACTTGTATAGCCATGTTTGCCTTCACTGAAAACGCAGTACTGTATCTGCAAAAGGGTTCATCTTTGTTGTCTGCACTTCCGACGTACCTCTCTGTGTCTTCCTCTTCCTCAGTGCCACCATGCTGATAATCACATTTGGTACATTGCCCTTCTCTTCACCCAAATCAATACTTATGTCTATCTAACAGTGTTCCCTGCCCTCCCCTCCCACCCCTGGTAACCAACAAAGAAAATTTCCTTCCATAGATAAACCTTCCCTTGACTTTTATAATAACGGACTAATATAATATTTGTCCTGTGATTGATTTATTTCACTCAGCATAATGTCCTCCAGGGAGCTCTGGTAGCATAGTGGCTAAAGCACTTGACTGCTAACCAGAAGGCTGGCGGTACAAACCCACCAGCCACTCCTCGGAAGGAAGGTTGGGCAATCCTACTTCCGTAGTGATACTGCCTCAGAAACCCGAGGAGGGGTCGCTATGAGTCGGGGCCGACTCGACGGCACATAACAACAACAACAAATGTCCTCCAAGTTCATCTACGTTATGTGGTGTTTTGCAAATTCTAGGTTATTCTTTAGGGTTGCATAGTTGCTAAAAGGGCAAGGGGGCCAAATCTCCTGACCTCCTCTAATCCCACAAGAGGAAGACAGAATCACTATCAGTAATCCAAGGCCTGTTACTGCAAGGCCAGACGTGCTGCCTCCCTCCTCCCAAAGCACCCACTCCCTCTCTCCTGGGTCCGGTAATTCACTGCAGTGGCCACACAGAACTCACAGATTATAGGGGTTTATTAGGGAAGCACCAGGCTACAATTCAAGTTCAGGAAAAACGCTCAGTCTCTCTCCTAGCCCACAGTCTCTCTCCTAACAGTCTCTCTCAGTCTTTCTCCCAACAGTGAGTGTCCCTCGGTGTCTCACTCAGCAATGAGTGTCTCTTGCGTCTCTTTCCCAGCAGCGCGTGTCTCTTTCAGCAGCACATCTTCCTCAACCAGCAGTCGGAGAGAGACTACTTCTACTTCTAGGAGGCCTCCTTTTGAGCCTGGCAGAGTGGCTACACTAACCAATCATAACATCAGAATTCTAAGCACCTGAGAGAGAGTAGGAAGTTCCCAGAACATTGCTTTGTGTTACACCCAACAGAAATACCCCAGGGGGATAACTTTTACAATCAGGAGCTCCTCAGTTGCTCACAGGAAATTCCACCATGGAGTTTACAAAGACTTATGGCTAGAAAAGCCATACCAGGTAATTTACTATACTGCAATAGTATTCCATTGTGTGTATGTACCAAAGTTTGGTTATCCATTCCTCAGTTGACAGACACCTAGGTCATTTCCAACTTCTTGCTGTTGTAAATAGTGCTGCGTATTTCTATTCTCATGGCTCTCACTTCTTTAGGATGTATAGCTGGTAATGCAATGGCTGGGTCAAATGGTATTTCTGTTTCTAACTTTTGAAGGAATTGCCATACCGCTTTCCACAACAGTCCCACCAGCAGTGTATGAGAGTCCCAATCTCTCCACATCCTTGCCATTATTTATTATTTTCTGTCTTGTTGACTTTTGGTACTAGTGCTGGGGCCAGATGGTATCTAAATGTTGTTTTGATTTGCATCTCTCTAATGGCATTAACAAATAATCATTTTATTAAAATATCATATTATTTCTGCATTATTTTGAAGAAAAATTATTTTCTAAGACAAAAATTAGAAGAGTAGCTTTGTTTTAAATATTTCACAAATTTTTATATTGCCTGTCTTAAAAAGATCTGGATTCTTATAGCTGTTTCTTTCTGGCTTTGGCTAAAATATATGAAGAAAATTCAGCATCACATAGTTACATACTGTAGTTGTATTTTGAATAGTCTTTTCAGGTAATTGTGGTCATTCTTCTTTGATACTGCACCAAAACTTAACAAGTGGATCCATAAATGATCATGAGCATTTCTTCATATACTTTTTGGCCGCCTGAATATCCTCCTTGGTGAAGTGTCTATTCATATCTTCTGTCCATTTTTCAATTGGATTATTTGTCTTTTTGTTATTGAGGTGTTGGAGTTTTCTATAATTCTAGAAATAGTCACTTGTCAGATATGTCATTGCCAAATATTTTTTCCCAATCTGTAGGTTCTCTTTTGACTCTTTTGGAGAAGTCTTTGGAAGCACATAAAAATTCAATTTTTAGAAGGTCCTATTCATCTAGTTTCTCTTCTGCTGTTTGTGTATTTTGGGTTATGCTTGATAGTCTATTTATGCCATATATTAGGGCCCCTGAACTTGCCCCTAGTTTTTCCTTTAGGAACTCTGTAGTTTTAGGTTTCACATTGAAGTCTTTGATCCATCTGGAGTTCGTTTTTGTGTATGGTGTGAGGTACAGATCTTGTTTCATTTTTCTGCAAATGGATTTCCAGTTTTGCCAGCACCATTTAT